>NW_004955469.1:3902351-4122832 GCF_000276665.1 Chinchilla lanigera | reverse complement strand
CACTACCAGATGCAGAACATTCAGTTTCCCTCTTCAGTGGCTGCACAGCAAAGGCCACTAGTGTCCCTAGTTTTCCTGTTGGTCAGGTTTGCCCCTCAGTGTCTGCTGAGAAGGTCTCCTTGGTCAGGGGTTTTCCGGCAGTTGTTGATTTGTATCTAGTTATCCCGGGTCTCAGATGTGAACGTTGGTGTCAGCTGATGGCAGACCATCTGATTCAGGGTACCCTTGCAGTTCAGGGCATGTGCACGGCCCAGACTCAGATTGCACTGGTGTGACAGTCCTGGTCCAGTGGACCTATATCCCCAGACACTTCAGGGTACAGGCAAAACCCAGACACAGCTGCAAGGTAGACAATATGTGAACCCCCTGATTCTTTGTCTCCAGTCTGTTCAGGACACATACAGGAGCCAATATTGGCTGAACCAACAGCAATCACAGACTGCCGGTGCCTGTGACCCCCAGGGGCTCTGGGCACATGTAAAGCACAGACTCGAACTGCGGGACCAGCAGCTCTTGGAGCACTGGCTCATTCGGTGCAGGGCCCATGCAGGGAGGGCCCACAAGCGAACCTCGGTGGGAACAGTCCTCAAGGGCTTCTGAGTGAGGAATTCCTGTCTGCCGTGGGTGCACAGAGGGCAGAGACTCAGACTCAGTACTGATTTTTAAATCTTTAGTTTATAAAAAAGCATCAAAATTTTCAACATTGACTGTGTTTTCATATATGAAATCTAAAAAATAGAAACATAAAGAAATACCTGTGAGAATTATAATGAAAATATCAATAGAGCTCTACAAAAATAAACCTTTTGTTTGTTTTTTTATTTTATTAAGCATATTCATACATTTTAAATTTACATAATGATCAAATTCA
Organism: Chinchilla lanigera; assembly: GCF_000276665.1. Classification (NCBI taxonomy): domain Eukaryota; kingdom Metazoa; phylum Chordata; class Mammalia; order Rodentia; family Chinchillidae; genus Chinchilla; species Chinchilla lanigera. The sequence goes on along the minus strand of NW_004955469.1, from coordinate 4,121,961 downwards.
TCATAAGGAATTTGTACCTGCACATGATACATTTTGACTCCTCTTTTTTTCCCAATCCCCTCTCTTCCCATCAATCCTTCTTCTCCTCCTTATTTACAAAGCTTTGTTTCCATGACCAAGTAGAATTCAACACAGGGATGCAGGAGTGGTTCGTCATATGCAAATCAATAAATGAAACACACCATATTAACAGAACCAAACCAAAAAAGTTATGATCATCTTAGATATAGAAAAAGATTTGACTAAGTGCCAACACCCATTCATGATGAAAAAACTCTACAGAAAATTGCAGTAGATGGTCCTTACCTCAATCTGATAAAAGCCATCTATCACAAATCTATAGCCAATATCATACTAAATGGCCACAAACTAAAACTTTCACTCTAAAATCAGGAACAAGACAAGGATGTCCACTGTCTCCATTCTTATTTCAACATAGTCCTGGAAACTTTACCAAAAGCAATTACAGAAGAGAAAGAAATAAGAAGAATAAAGATAGGAAAGGATGAAGTTAAGTTATCAGCATTTGCAGATGATACTCAAAACTCCACCAAAGATTTGTAGTTTTAATAACCAAATTCAGTGGTATAACTGGATACAAAATCAACGCTAAAAAATCAATAGCCTTCCTGCATGCAAACAAAAAACTTATTGAGAGAGAAACTGGAGAAACCACACCCTTCACAGCAACATCCCCCCTGAAAATGAAATACTTAGGAATCAAACTAACAAAGGAAGTAAAAACTAATCTTTACTACAATTATCACACTTAACACAGTCTTCACACATGACAATAACAGCACATTCCATACACACCTATTGTTTACATGAGAAGCACATGTGTTTTGCTTTCCTGGCCTTTTTGTAGTCCATACTTGACATCTAGCTGGTCTTGATGCTTTGTCAGAGGTTCTTATCATATTATACAATATATAGTTAACAGAAACATAAAATATCAATAAAATAAGGTATTAAATTTTTAATATGCATTGTACATTTAGAATAAGCATCAACATTTTCACATCAGCTGTGTACTTGCTAATGAAACCTAAAAGGTAACATCAGAAATAAATTCCTGCATCACCTTTTAGGTCACCATTGTGCTCTACAATTATTTTGTGTACTTCCCTGGGCAGAAACATTGTTTTTTTTTTCTCTACTATAAATGATCTCTCATGAACTCTAATCCCAGTCTTCTGAGAAAATTTCTCTATGATATTTTGCACTTGTTATTTTCTTTGTCAACTATCAAATTACTTATGCCACGCATGTTTATGATCAAGTAAAACAATCATTGGCTGATGCTTTGTGTTTCAAGTGATATCGTAGTTGCTGCATAACTCATCAACAACACCTACTCTGCCTTTGGTTTTGTCATAGGAAGTTTCCATCTTGGACTTCTCCTATGTTGAGGTTTCCCTATCAATATTTGCACCATGGTGCAATGTTGACATCAGCAGTACCAGTTTGTTTTTCTTTGCCATATACAAAGCCAATGTTATATCTTTCTGAAATCCAAAGATTGTACTGTACAATTCTTTGTTCTGAAACTGCAACATTTCATTTGTATTTCTGCTTTGTTCCTGCATATAGCTCCTATGGTGGTCAGCTTGTGCTCTGTTAGAGAATGTAACGTCAACAGAAAGCTGGCAAGCCAATTGTCAGATGCCATGTTCTGATTAGGTTGGGAGATGGAACAACAAGTGTGTTCACAACATTATTTCGTTTATTACTATATGAATAAGGACATGTTTTGCCATCTATCCTGGGTGAGTTCCAGGATAAATATCTACATTGAAAGCATAAGTCTTCACATGTACAAGGGCATAAATTTTTATGCCATATTTTGAAGGTTTTTAGGGAATATACTGCCTGAAGCTACAGCAACCATGAAATGCTGCAAGATGTTCATCAATAGTCATGTACTCAGATGGTGTATAAATTACTTGACAATTACCTATAAATCTCTCAAACCATGGGTGGATATCAGCCAGATTATCAAATTTTTTTCTTTCTTTGTGGGGGATTTTGTCATCAAATGTCAGGGAATTTTGAAGGAAACCAAATCTCCCCAGTGTCATCATTGTCCTACGAACTTCAAGCCCACACCTATCACTTTGCCATAAGTCTTTTACATTCCTGCAGTTACCAAGAAAAAAACCCTGCTAAGTACCCCAGACCTATGTATGCTTTCTGTTCAACTAGTAACGTGTCATAAAAATATGTTTTTAAATATGGCTATTGGTGCATGAGTAACTTTTTATTTATATTTCAGCATTTGTATATTTCATGACATCTTGTACCATTTCACCTGTTACAAACAATTTCCAAAGCTGGAAGCAGTGCTGGCATTCTGTGCAATCAGATTCACCCCTGCCAAAATCCTCTCTATATTTTTGGACCTAGTTCCAATATCGGATTGCTCCATTCGTTTATTTGACCATTTTGTACCAATTCTACTAGTCACATATGTACTCACATTGTACTTTTCTAAATCTCTCAATCAAGAAGGTCTGCATTCCCTGTGTCTATATTTGTCATTTCTTGTTCCATTTCACAATCATGGAGCTTTGCCTCACATGGCCAACATCAAAGTCAGTATCATCTTCATCATCCATGCATGAATGATCTGATGATGCACTTTTGACCTCCAAAACTTGTAAATCTGGTTTCTTGTGGGCCATTTTACTGAATTGGACTATTATAACAGAGATATCAAAAGAAAACTTTTTAAAAAACAACCCTAAATTCACAGAAATTTAGCAATGACTATGTCAAGAGTAAAACTCACCTGTTGCTGCTTTGGTTCTTCTGTACACACGTTGCCATTCATCTGCCAAGTAGGTGAATGCACAGATGGGTTTTTGCTTTCCATGACACAGCTGCTGGGAGTCACACTCACTGTCCATTTATGATAAAATACATGTTTACAAAACAGAAGAGTGGTGTGAGTGTTTTTTAAATCCTGTGATGCTCAGGTAAACATAAACAAAACCTGTCTGACAGATCATTTTGTGGGTAAAAATCCCAGTTTGACACACTTGTACACATGCATACACTGTGCTGTTCATCGTACCACATGGATAAACACAAAGATTTCTTCCTGTATCCCCTAGCCACAGGTACTAAGATGCACATCCAGCGACTGTCATACTAAAGTAAAATTTATAGTAGAAAAGCATGGGATGGGTTCTGTAGCCCAGTGTCATAGCTGGTGGAAAACTTCTTTCCCTTAGTGGGTCTCTCTAAAATGGTGACAATTTCCATTTAAGATATAATTTCCATGCTATCCCTCTGCATCATCCACATGACTCCAAAAATGAATGGTCCCCAAACATTCTTCAAATTCTTTGTTATAAAAGTTGCATGTAATGTCATGACTAAACTGTCACTGTGGTATGTTTCTGTCCCACAGCAATGCTCCTCCTTCCCCAAGGTAGAAATCCTGGGGATTACGGACCCAAACAAAGTCCTGACAGTGGAATAGAAAATGAGCTGATTTTTTCTAGAATATGGGAGATACATCCAACAAGAAGATTAAATTTTTTTCTGTGTGATTTTTGGTCATTAGACTGTGTCTTTTGTGAAGCACCTGTTCATTTCCCTTGCCAATCTATGAATGATGAACAAGTGAAAGAATGAATGATCACATTTTGGGTACAGTCTTTCAAAAGTTACAAATCAACCAAATTGCACTGTCCTTTAGCCTATATTTCATCTCTAGTCAACTTTTATTGCAAGAACTACCCAGACAGTAGCCATCTATTTTAAAGGAAACTTTTATATCTAAACCTCTTTTTCAGAATCTTCAAAGAAACTTAAATTGCCAGGGTCTTATCTCTATGTACCCTTTAACTGAGGCCAAGCAAGATCCCACTGGACTGAAAAGCAACTGACCGAAGATCACAGAGTTATTGATTGTGAGTGTCCTTCCTTTGCTGTTGTATAAAGAAGAGCCCCCCCGCCCCACTTCTGAAGAAAACTTAGCCATGTGTCTTTCAATTTTATTGGATTCACTTCCTCTTATCAAGAGCTTTCTTCCATCAGTCATCTCCTCTGTCTTAGGTCATGAATCTCACCATGAAAAAAAACGCAGTAACAAAACCCTTGATCCCATCTTTTCACACCTTACTTGAATAAGAAATACTTTTTTTGTCCTTACAATGCTTAACTCATCCACAGAAATAGTGCTTTTTAGAAAATGCAGATTTTGAAAATTGACAAAGGGCTGCTAATCTTTTTTATGCACCCAAATAGTACACTGTCAATAGAATTTATACAATAAAAGATGAAAGAGAGAGAGAGATGAGTAGAAATATAACAGGGAGTCAATATGAATCTTTGTTATTGTTTTTTTGTTTGTTTGGTTTTAGTTTTTTTCCAGTACCAGGGATCGAACTTACGACATCCCACTTGCCAGGCATGCGCTGTGCCACTGAGCTAAATCCCCAGCCCTGTTATTTTTTTTTTTTTCTTGACTGATACGTTCACATGTATTTTGAAATCAAGTATGGTTTTTGATTAATCTTTGCATTGGGTAGTAATGCCTTACCTAAAATTTAAAATCTTTTGTACCACAAAGGAAATAACACAATGGAATAAAATATTTCCAAACTAATCATTTGACAAGGGATCAATATTCAGAACATATAAAGAACTAAAACAACTCACTACAAAAAAAGAAAAGAAATGAAAGAAAGATAAAAATCCCAATTAAAAAAGAGCTAAAGATTGTATAGATAATTTTCATAAGAGGTAATTCTTGGGCTGGGATTTAGCTCAGCGGCAAAAGAGCCTGCCTGGCAAGCGCAAGGTTGTTAGTTCGGTTCCCGGTACCGGAGAAAAACCAAAAACCAAAAAAAAAAAACCAAAAACAAAAAAGAGGTAATTCTTTATGTTCTATATAACAACATTTTTTAAAATGTTGATTCATATTCCTTTTAAAGTGTTTAATTGTTTAATTGTTGATATGCTTGGAGATTATTTTGTGGTTATATATATTGGAAATATTATATTGTCCCAGCATATATCTATATGTGTACAGATATATAGATACATATACAAAGACATTCATATCTAAACATCTTAAGCTCACTGGGAAATTTCACACTGATGCAGCCTAACTTCATTTAATCAGAATTTCTCAAATATATTTCACTACATAATAATGTATTTTAGTTCATTGAGTGCCTACTAATATTTTCTGCAGTATTCTTCAGTATGGTAGAACTCTATGGTAGAATAAGAGTTATTTGGAATCACATATCAAAAAATGTGCTAGTCTTGGTATTGCTTTTTGGTTATTTTTTTTAACCTCCTTGTGCTCTCTCCCAGCCTGTCCACTTCAAATCGCTGTGTATGTTACTTCCTTAACCCCAAATGTCTCAGAGCTGCTTGAACATAAAATGCTCTACAATAGTCCTATTTTCCATGCTTTTTGAAATACCTTTGTTCAACTTCACCAGCAAATTCCAACACATTCTTTAAGATGCAACTCATGTGGCTGCTATTCAGCAATACCTATCCCAATGCCAAGTTTTATGTTTCTTTCATCTTGGGTTCCATAAAAATATATTTATCAATTTTAATATTCAGTCTATACTACAATATCTAAATATTTGTCTGCTTTTTCAAAAGACTGTTTCTCTTTGAGGTCAGGGAGCACATCTTAACCAACAGTGTCTGGTACATAGAATGTATTCCATGACAGTGTTACAAGTTAGTTAATTTTCTCATTCAATAGTTTTTGAGACAGGGTTTCACTCTATATTCCAGGCTTCCCTTGAACTCACTATGTTGCCTAGGCTGGTCTCCAGCTCATGGCAACCCTCCTGACTCCACCTCCCAAGTGCTGGGATTACAGGCATGCAGTGCCATACCCGGTTCAGTCAATAAATTTTTCTTTGAATCATAAGAACCACAAATATCTTATATGTTGTCCTGGATGTGCATCTTAGAATATATGAGGGTACATTATTTCCTTCATGAAAAACAAACAAGGATACTTTGAGTCTTCCCTGTGGAACTGATGAAAAGCCTGCTTGTCTAAATGTCTGGGTCATTCTGTCAATTTGGCTGTAATTGGAGCCATAGAACCATAAAATGTCAAGGAATCATTTAAGTCATACACTTCTTCCTCTTTCTCTCTTCATTTATTGTAGGGTTTGTTTGGACTTTCTTTTTAGACTTTAAAAATATTTTAGTATGGAAGTGCAATCATTCATTTTTGCATTCATAGAAATCCAAAAAATCCACAAAACATAAGATCAAATAGTCAGAAATTCATGACCTTGAAGGTCTCTTAAAGATTATGGGTATTTTCTAGAAACTGTTCTCTATTGCCAGAGGGGACAGAGGTGAGCAGTAAGTTCAAGTATCTAGGTATGCAGATAATGCCAGGTTTGGCTTTAGCACCTGCAGCAGTTCATGCTTCTCATGTTCTTCCTAAACTACTCCTTACTAGTAAATATAGCATGCCCAGGAATGATTAATGAAAGTATCCAATGTGCTGTTTTTTAGTCACTCTATCATTAAGGATTGGTATAGCTGAAAAATCACAAATGAATCAGTGTTCTTTGCTATTCTTCAGCTATCATTATCAGCTCACATATTCCTAAGCCTGAATCCTACCCAAAAATACTCATTTTTAAGGCATCTATGTTTAGTTGTAGGAACTATACTTGAAGAAATAAAATAACGTACGTTATGTGAATAATTTACATTATGTCTGGCTGGAATCAGCAACAAGAAGCAAAAAGAATTTCATGAAGTTAGAGTAATTGACACTCATTCTGTGAGGTTATTAATTTAACTGCTTAATTTAGAACATTTCTAATAGCCAATCACCACTGTTAATTTATTTCCATTCATTTATTTACCCATCACTGCATTCAATCAATTATGCAGTAAAAATAGATATTGAATGCTTATTACAGGCATGGTGGTGCATACAACACACATTGCTTATTAACATGGTCCTTAACATTGAATTCTTTGAGATTCTGCACAGGACAAGGATACACATACTTATAATTTAATATATAAAAAATAATCGCCTTAACTGACATTTTTGAAGACAGCAAAAGCATCAAGCGTGGAGTAACTTAAGTATAATTGTTCCATTGTGTATAAAACTTAAACCCTTTATTTGTGCTTTCCAACATGGTAGCCACTAGACATAGTGGCTGCTAGGCTGCTTGAAGTCTGGCTTACCATTAACTGATTACACATGCATAATACACATCTAATTCTGAAAACTAAGCATGAAAAAATATAAAGCAGGTCATTTATAATTTTACATGAGTTATTTGTAAAAATGTTAATGATCAGAATGTATGGAATTAAGCAAAACATTATCATTATTAATTTCACCTACTTCTGTTTATTTTCCTAATGAGGCCATAAGACAAGTTAAAATTGCATACACAGCTTACGTTATATTCATAGGTTCTATGAGTTCAAGCAATGGTTTGTGTCCATAGCAGAAATTTTAGCAGGGCTCACAAAACATCTATTCCTACACCTATTTCTATAGTGTGCAAAGGCTAAAACAAAAGATCCTGTAGCCTTAATTTCTGAAATGAAAGACGTGTACTATTTAGAAGTAAAAGTATGGGGCAAGAGTAGGGGCTATGAAGGAGAGATACAAGCTATGGAGCACCCATTTTTTTCAGTTTAGGTCTTTACAAAAGTGACAAGGTTCTGTGCTAGCAGCTGCATCAGAAGAATCCCAATTAAACAGGCAAATGTCTTATTAGGGAAAAATAATCAACCCCCTTGGTGACTCATTTATAATGTGAAATTTCAGTGATTAATCCTAAAATGCTTTTTCAGTCTAACAAATGCATAAGCCCTATAGTCTATAATAAATCTATTTTGTCTTAAATTAATTAAAGTTGATTTCAATCACTGCAATTCAGCACTTCCAAGATGGGGTTGATAGAACAGATATTACCCAGTTAATATTAAATATATAACTAACAACAAATACTTGCATACACACTTCACTTGTTAATATATGTTTTTCTGTTGCATAGCAAAAAAGCATTTAATAATTCTTGAATTCATTTATATATAATAAAGACATACAATCAAATAAATGACTTAAAATCACACATTACCCTTTAAAGTGATCTTATCATTTAATCCTTATTATGATTAAAAAGTCTACAAAGAATTGAAAAAAACACATCGTTTTTTATAGTGCTTATGCCAATTTTCTCCTAAGTAAGTGAGCCATTATGTGTGCATTTTGTGTTCTTCCCGGTATCAGAAATGTATCCTCTTATCTTTTTCCATAATAAGTAGCATACACTGCTTTCACTTTGACAGAACTAATTCAATCTGTGTGAAGTAGAATCTTAGATGAGGACATGACCCTGATTTGACCAGCTAGAGGCTTGGGGACCTGGGTTTCTCATTAAGTTTGTGGCTTCACATTATACCAAGAGATTCAAGAAGTCTTGTAGGAAAGCTCTAAAAAGCTGCATCAGGTCAGAACAAGATGAATCTGGACCTGATGCAACATCTGTAAGGTGCTGCACAGGACCAGCACTGAGACTTACTTAGTTATGTTCTCCTCCCCACTGCAACCAAGGTCTCTGGGAGTCATGAGTCTTGAGACCAAGCATGTGCACAGATATCAGATGACATCATAGAATAAATAAATACATAAACAAACAAAGACTGGAGGGTTGATTAATTTAATTTTCCCAGATAACCAGCTCTAGAAGAGCAGTTTGAATTGTATGTCCTTTTTGAGAAGGCAAAGTTTTGCTTGTTAAATGAGCACTGATCATACTAATACCCAGCTTGGGTAGTCAGAAGACACACACTTCTGTAACTGTTTTCAGGCTCTGCCTGTTTACACTGCTCTACAAATTGTCCCACTTGTGGCCCTTACCCGTGTTTCAGTCCCCTTGCCCACTCCTCACACACGAACTGTCCATCATCGATGAGGCACAAATCCTGAGTTGAAGAATGGCAAATATATTAGTGTGAAGGGCTTTTCTTTTCTTTTTTTTCAAAATCCATCTCTATATAGAGTAAGAGAAATAAGAAGAGTAGTTGATGAAAAATACAGTTTAACTGCGTGATATTTAGTGTCTGTCATATGCACTTGTGAATACACATGCCCATGCTTTGAGATTGGAGACAAACAGTAGGTAGGATATAAAGGGAAGGGAGGATAAAGATACCAGAGAGAGAAAACAAGGCTTCAACCACACTGGTCTATGTACTCAATATAGGCAATCCTCTACAAGGGGCTGTTAAGTTCAGAGAAAGAGAACTTTATGAAATAGAATTTTAAAAGCCATTTGTATCTGCAGATATCTAATTCAGCCCTCAGGCATGATTAATGTTCCTGTGGACTTGACCCAAAGTGAAATCATTGCAGCCCATGCAGTTCATGTCTTGGAATGATTCATTCCTAAAGGAGATTGAGGAATAATGAGAATTGTATAAATACAATCATCAATCCAAAAGAGGAATTAGAAAGTTTAAACTCATTTTTGGCTCCCAGGAAGAGGCCATCCATAGATTCCAACATATACAACACTAAGTTCAACTAATCTATTAAATCAGAGCAATACTTTTCTCTACTCCAGTAGATCTATTGCCTACTGCATTCAAAAGTGCTGTGAGAAAGCATCTCAGCATTGGTAACTACCCACAGTGGCATGGTAGTTATGCCAATAATGTCTTTAAAGACCCCTACACAGTGGAGATTAATCATCCTAATATCTGGGTAGTGTGAGGGAGCTCTTTTTTGCATGGCAGATTTTTAAAATATGAAATTCTTCTTTCTTTTATATTTTGACATCTTGGACCATACCCTACATTCCTCTTTTGTATAGCCTGGAATGTTTTCTAACTTCCAAACATTCAGTACTCAATAAAAACCTCATCTAAATATCTACCAAATTAGTTCAACCCACCTCTAAGAACTGAATATTTTCTTTCTTTACTGCCCAAACCTCATTCGTTATTGACATGCTTTTAAAACCAATGCTAGGAGAAACCAATGTTCTGAAATCTTAGAATACAGCTGGTTATTTTAGGCAATAGAATCTGTCACTCAGTGTTCTCAGAGACTTAGATATTTTGACTATAAATACTGTAAAAGAGAGTCGTACCCATGGCGAGAGGTTGGACTAGACCCCTAAGGTCCTTCCAATCTCTACAATTGGAAGTTATGAGAAACCTGAAGTCCACACAGCTTTGTCAGTGTAACATATGTTTTGAAGCAGAAGGTTGAGGCGATGAATATAGAGTTAGGTTCCAGGGGCCCATTTCCAGCTCCGAAGCTGTTGGAGGCAAGACAGATCATGTTTCTATTGCTATTTCCACACCTGACTTAACACAAGCCCCAGGAAGACAATAATATATCATCTTTTTTCTCAGTCAGGGTCAGAGAAAGTCTATAAAGTTCACAAAAAGCCAGTGTTACTGTCATTTTTCTCTTCTCAATGTACTACCCAAGTCTCTGGGATTCTGACTCAATTACAATGTAATTTAGTGTCAAGAGAAGAGGGCCATCATTAGATCTGAAATGGGAATAGAGTTATTTTCTGAGATATTAGCAATTGTGGAGAGTTAAACCACTCAGGGTTAACATGGCTGCCCATCCAGCTTTTTGCTTTTAGTTGAACTTGCTCCATTTTGATAGGAATTCAGTGCTGCCATCATCTGCATGGATCCACTGAGGACTGCAGAAGGGGTGAGGGGCTTAGCGCACACGGTTCTGCCACAACAGGTACACAGCTAGACTAGAAAGAAAGGGAAAGATGTGGCAAGGGGAGTCACTAAAAATGAGTGAAGTCTTTAAGGTATAGAGCTAGTAAGATTTCCTTCTTCAGAAAACACGTCATTTGTTCTCCTTTTCCAGCCAAGGAACCAAACACCAATAATGTCAGATATTTTCTTAGGCCATTTCTTTAAGAAATAAGATGGATGTGATATATTTTATGGCTTGAGTCGAGCTTTCTCAATCTCACATTAAAATTATTTGTATATATGTTTTTGGTATTTTTGAGACAGGATCTCGCTATGCAGTTCAGGCTGGCCTTGAGCTCACTTTGTAGCCCAGGCTGGTCTCGAGCTCACAATGATCCTCATGCCTCAGCCTCCTGAGTGTTGGGATTATAGGTGTGTACCACCACGTCTGGCCTCATCCTTATATTTTTTGAGCATCATAATTATTTCTCATGGAACAGAAATGTTGAGCAGCTGTCAAAACAAGCTCAGCTGAAACTCAGGCATGGAAGGGGAGTGACCTGGGCTGGGATCACTTTGTTTCTGTCCCTCTCCAACATGGTCTGAAATTAAAAGACAAACGAATAACAGCAAAATTCACTTCTCCAGGGGTTTCTGAAACTGCTATAAGAATGCCTTTTGCTTTGTGTGATTTAGGATCTGCAAATTTAGTTAAGACACCAGAATCCCCAACAGATAATAAAGATACTTGGTCTTTCACATTCTGTCCACCTCAGTAAAACTTCGAATATAAAAATATTGGCAAGATAAAATGCGTTGATGGTAGTGTAAGGTGCTCCTGCAGAGTGACTAGAGGATCTAGGGGTTGGTTAGTCAGTCAATAGGTCTGATATAGTACATTTAGTAAACGTGAAGGCTTGTGGATGTTTTTGTATAGGATTTGCTTAAAGAAAACTGATAATCTGAGAAAAACAATCATAAAATGAGTAAATAATAGTACTTATAAACACTCTCTCTATATTAGTATAAATAAGTTCAGGTGGGGTTTTTGGTGAATACAGCCTCATGTGGTGGCCCAGTAGGTTAGTGCACAAGGAATGCCAGCTTCTGTTTAGGCAGACATCTCTAGGACACCTTCCTAATGGCTTGTATTCCCTCCTTCTCTTCTCTCTCTCCTCAAGATGATCTGTATAGCCATTTGCCAAAGAACAAGGCAAAGGCATATACAGAGCAGGACCATCTGCAGATACCCATAGGATTCACAAGAGACCCTACAGTTGTGTGTGGACAAGTTTCAGTGAAAACTGTACATGGCTATAGTATGACATCTCAATTTGGAGTTCAAGAAGTGAAACAAGGAAATTTGCAGATCCAAAGATAGTACATTATATCACTTGAATTTTAGATAAGATTCTCAGAATGAAAATCTGGTGGATTCAGTGTGACTACTGGTTCATTCGTTTCTTTCAATGACCCTCTAATTTCAAACACTATCCGTACAGTGTGAACATTCCTGAGATCCAAGATATCGTCTCTACCAGCCTAAGAATTGTGCTATAACAAACATTAAGAGAAAATAAGGTTACTTATTTATATTTAAAGAAAATAAGTTTACACTAGAATAAAACATTGCTCTGCTGTTATCAATCATCATAAAGAAAAGGTGATATCATTTTTCTTCTTTTGGACTTAGAAATATTTATAAACAAACCCAGAATCACATTCAGAAAACATAGACAGACTCGACCTCAAATGTACTGTAAAACCTGTAATTCTTATACATGTGACCTTGTGAGGAACTGCAAACTTGTGAAAAATTACTATGCCCCAAATCTCCAAAATACAGTGTGACAATTTTTTTAGAGATTAAGAGCTCGTACAGGTACCACAGGTCTAGTGAATAAATAAGAATGGAAGAGGATCACCCAAAGCCAGTCTGGTCATGGTTAGAATGCTTTGGCAAATTAGTATTCGTGAGGGTCTCTCTGACAAATGGAGTTATTATCCACAGATGCTGTAAACATAAATCAGGAGGATATCATCAATAATGTTGTATTCTCTTTGTCCTCATCGTGTTTACAGATCTCGCTTTGAACAGCACATAAATACTTAGAGCATATTGTGGGAAACATGCCACTCATCTTATTAGCTTTCTCTGGCTCCAAGCTCTGACGCTGATCATCCCCTGACAGTGTTTGCCAACAACAAAAGAATCCTATTGATCACATTGCTTCTCTTTGGCAGCCTTTCTGCCCACGATTACCTTGCATCACTTGCTTTAAGTCAGATGTCACAGAACAACTTACAAGGGCTAGATCTATCTGGTAGAGCAAAATATAACAGTGTGAGCTTAATTAAAGGAAAATTCTTTGGGATTATGAATTGTTTACAATTTAAAATTTTATTTCTTGGCATTTATGAACAGTCAAAATCAAAGCTTACTTTGCGAGCTCCAAATCCATAAAATTGTACTCATTTGCAATTTATTTTCTGAACACTTTACAGAATCCCAAAAATCTTGGAAGCTGACCCATCAATCATTCTGAGGATGCTATATATGAAGAGTTTTCTCTGCTGGTTTTTTCCTTCTGTAACAGGGGATCTCTATTGAAATTTCCTTATAGTTTTGTATTGGTGTTCTAGTCTTCATTGCTTTTTTCACTTGATTTTAGATAGATAATATAAAAGGAATTTTCTGTTTTTGCTTAAACAGAGCACTTTACAGATTGAGAATTTAGGAATATAACTATGACATATGCATTCTCTATGGAGAACAGAAGGTAGTTGTGGGATTATTGGTGAGAGGAAAATATTACATGTGTTCCAAGGCCATAGAGAATAGGTGCTAACACCTACAGACAGTTGTCCCATAACTGTCTACTGGACACTGTATGGCCTCTAACATGTTGCTTATAACTTGCAGGTTGTTTCTTACACTCCAAAGGTTTAAGCTGTCTATGTTTGACCTAATCAGGAGCAATTTTACTTCACTGAAGAATGTCCAATACTTTTGCTATCAGTAGCACCTCCAAACCCATTTCCACCAATACAAATTGTGAAAGATTCAGGACCCAGGCCTCTTTCCTGAGTGGTTCAACCTCATTGCCATCCTTGGGTTAATATTGAGCCTTCTTCAATTGCTTTAACTTTCCTGCTTTTGCTGACAATCCTGCTACCTATTTTAGTATTTAGTCCAAATGTTTGGTCCCTCCACTCCCCACATACCCTCAGTGATGGTGCCTTTGTGGGGAGATGGGCCCAATAGTATCACATGAATAGAAGCCTTCCTGTAGGCACGGACTTTGATTGAGAACAGGAATTGAAGAGGCTGTATTCCTAAAATGTCACATTTCATAAAGAAGGTTAAATGACCCCAAGTCATAAATCTCACTGAAGTGGAAAAATTAAAGGAATGCTACTATTTGACTGAGTGACAACTAGACAGAACACTTTGTTTAATATGAATTCCCTTGTTTTCTCTTGGAAGCTAAAAAGACCACATTTTAAACACAAAATAAGCGCACTGGTGTCTTCCAAGAAAAGACATATTTCTAAGTCTCTTTGTCATTTATTAAGTGCTTACTACGTACTTGACCTTTTCTTTCATTTTCTCATACTAATTACTCATAATTTTTCTTTGTGATTTTAATCATGTAAATCAATGCCCATTCATTTCTATGGCACTGTCTTTTTGAGTGCCCACTTTTTCAAGAAGTCTTTTCTAAACTACCCTTCAGCCAGTTTGCACATTAATAGTTTTGAGACAGATTTATACTAGACATGTCTGGCCTAGACTTCTGGAACATTACCTTTGTTTGGGATTTTCCCGTCAAAGGCTTGGTCTACATGATTCAGTGACTGACTTACTCATTCATCAATGTATTCATTCTTTCAGAAAATAAGCATGAGTAGGACTGGATACCTGAAATCTTTCAATCAACGATAAAAAAAAAAAAAAATCAAGGTTGCAGTAATCCCTATATTGTCATGAGTATTGTTTTTCTTTTTTGATTTGTAAACATTAATGAGTTAAGCACAAGAGGTTTAGACCCTGAGGATGGAAATGGATAAAGACTACAGCTCCAGCAGTGAAAATAATATATGCTATTTTGGCCCCTGCAAACCTCATCTTCTTCATCTACCTCTTTCTCTGTCCTAAGGATATTTGGTAAATAATTGAAATAATGGCAGAGATCCATACCAAAAAGCTCTTTGTAAATGCAGGGTATTATTGTTGGTATAATTAGGCCAAGCATGGTGTATAGAAATCTTGATTAGAGAACTGCTTTTTCAAAAGTTAATTAGTTTGCACAACAATATGTTTGCTGGATGTGTTTCAGAGGATTGTTTTACATTTTCTTTTTACTCCTGTCTTCAGATAAAATGAATTGAAGTGTTCTCCAAGGAAAATGCAGATGTGTGAAGGGTGAAAGCCACTGAATATGGCCAAGGTGGGGGCTTTTCCCTGAAGTGGGCAGTAGTAAATTTTACAGTTCCTGAGTTCAGTGTTGAGATGAACAGTTGTGGGGAGGCTATTGGCTTGTCTCAGATCATGTCAGAGGCAGTGAACCCACACATTCAGAGTTTAATCTCTAGAAAATTTGGGGATTTTCTATTTTCAAAAGACCCTTCTCATTCTCTTCAAATCTCTCAAAACCTTCCCTGACATTCCAGAGATGCTGTACTCACAATATTTACATGACATAGGTTGTGATTATTTGTTTTACATGCATAGCTCCCAAACTAGACCAGGATCTCATTATGGAAAAGGGTTGTGTCTTCTTATCTTTACGCTCAGTTGGAAGAAAGCAATAGGAAAATATTTATTCATTAACAAAATGAGTCTGTTGACTCCTTCACAAATGAAATACTTATACACAAAGGTTTTAGTACATTTTAAGGAAATTTACGGACTCCTGCTTCCTAAAGCACATGTGCTTTTGCCAGAAGACACTTGGAACAATTTCTGCAACTAGCCTGTTCCCAAAACTGATATTTGGATTTTGGCATGCACCAAATTGAAGACAACCATAGTCTTGTATCTGAATTCTGGTAGAGTACAACAAAATCTGGATGTTTCTGAATCCCTTAGGAAAATCCCTTCAGGCAGCAGGTATTTTCTTTGAGATTCACAAGGGAACAACACATGGGCCCTGTTCCAGCACATACAGTCATTGCATAAACCCACAGATATATGTGAAAAACTTAGGGGAGTGGGGACTAGGACCATTGCTAAAGTTGAAATCACTACCTAGGAAATTCTGCTCTCTGGGGAGAATCTATGTACTCCTACAGCACAGCCACACATTCATCCCAGATTTCCCTACCATAAATATGGAATGATTCTCTACTGATGATAAGGGTAGAGGACAATATCATAGTCACTCAGGAGGCTTTTATCATCATACACATTCCCTAGGGGACATGCAAGGAATAGGGGTTGCTGTATTGAAAGAAGTGATTTTCTCAACCTAATGTTCTCTGTGCTACTTCTCTAAATGGGTGGGCAGGCAAAGCTATATAATTTTGAAAATGTATATAGAAATTTGAGAATTTAAGATATGCAAGGCATTATCCTAATCACTTTACTTATATTAGCATTCTTTGTACTCACAACCATGCAATAACATAAATACATTTGTTTTCCTTAGTTTGACAATGAGGAAACAACCCAAGTTCACCCAGTTAAGTAGCAAACCCAGACCACCCAACTATGGAGTGTGTACCTGGAGGCCTCACTCTGCCACTTCGCTGGATAATTACACACTCTCACACCCTCCTCATGCAAGTGAGAACTACTATATCGACTTTAACTGAGAAGGTAGCAAAGCGTCCTTCTGTCCGCAAGAAACAGCCCATCTTCCAAATCCCCCAATTATCTTTCACCTTCCCCTTCCTCTCTGCCAGCTCCCACAATGTTGCCCATGATTAGAAAACACAGGTCCTCATTACAGTCCATCCCTCCATCCTATTGGCACAAATTAAAACTAACAGTGGCCTGTGCAGTGAACTCAGTAGGATCCTAGCTAATCATTTCTGCAAATTGAAAAATCGGCTGTTTCTTCACAAGCACCATCTGTACCTTCAGGACATTCATATTAACACTTTCTCTCCTGAGTCATTCTTTCTACTGATATAACCAAAGCAAAGGTTGCAGAGTTTCTTATCCCACCTCTGAGAATTTTCTAAATGGCTTCAAGCAGTCAACAGCCTATTTGGCTATTGTACCAAGGTGGTGAGCTGTGTAAGACATGAGCTACTATTTCCAAATTATAGATGAGACCACAGAGGCTCTGATATTTGAAAGCAATGTTGCCATTCACAGAGCAGAAACTTTGATGTGCTTATGGTGTGTCGGGAATTGGTCTAAATTCTTCAGATGTAACAGGGAGCATAACAAAGAAAAAACCCTAACTTTGTGAAGACATGCTCTAATAAAGCAAAGAAAGGCTAAATACACAATGTATATTATACATTGTCCTAAGACACACTGGGATGTATGTGTTTGCTTAACCTTATGGACAGTTACTGCTGTTAATCCTTGCTTGACATTTGAGGATGCTGAGAAGAGGAAAAGGTAAGTACCTTTTGATGACCCCACAGTTGATAAGAGGCAGAGCTGGTCTTTAAGCCCAAACAATCTGGTATTGGAGTGCATGTTTGTTTGTTTGTTTTAAGTTTTTTGAGAAAGGGTTTTGTTATAAGATTCAGGCTGAACCCTGAATGCAATATGTAGCCCAGTCTGGCCTCAAACTTGTGACAATCCTGCTGCCTCAGTCTTCCAAATGCTGGGATTATAGGTGTGCACCACCACGTCTGGTTTTTAACCACCGTTTTATCCCTTACATTGTGCTGTAGCTTGCTAGTACTGTAGTAAGGAGACCAGGATACATCTCCCAGCTTTTGGCCCAGATTTTTATCCCAGGACACTCTGCGAGAAAAGACAGGTATATGGATTGCCTGAACTTCCTTGTCTGTTTCTACAGGGGCTTTGTTTATTTGGCATTTTCCCACTTGACTTGTGGCTAAATATCTTACATTTCTTCATAAATTCAGCTCTGGTTCAAATTTAGGTCACTCCTGTCACTACATAGGTGTACGACATGAGAAAACCCAAATCTCTGAAGCCAAGTCAACGAACCACTCACTTCACAAGCCTATTGTAACCATTTGGCAGTGGATAATTCAGCACAGTGCCTAGTATATCATAAGCACTCAGAGAATTTCCTATAAATAAGACATTTTGGAACTTAAAGGCCTGTATGTCCTTATTACCTATTAACTCTGTTGGTGAAATAGCTAATGACAAATGACTAGCAGTGGCACCAGCTTAGTGCTGTCAGCTGGCAGTGAAAGAAGTGGCAGACCCACAGTCTGCCTGGATGAGGGTTAAAATCTGCAGGGAGAAGAGAGTGACTCTCAGTCCAATTAGAGAATGAAAGGCAGCATCTCATGGTGTCTTAGGGACAGCTGGTCTATGTGTGTTAAGACTTTAGAGACAGTGAGGAAGGACAAAGCCTCTGAATTATATGAGTCTCTTTAGATGTGGCATGGGGGAGGGGTGTCCGTTGTTCTACAGTTGGAAAAAATATAAATTGCCTCTCTTCTTTAGTGTTCATTAACTTCAGCCACAGCAAGTTAAGACCAGAAGAATATAGGAGCATGGGAAATCCAGAGAAGATTAACAAGGCACATCAAGTGAATTGCAGATACACTCAGAGGGCCATTTCTCCTTACACGCAACATACCTGGTGACCCGGAGCACATAGAAAGCACTGCCCTTAGAACCAGACACCACACACCATACCCAAGGAGTCACTGTGCAGGGCTAAACCTGGGAAACCCTGAATTTTACATGTCTCAGTTTTGTAGGATTGGAACTTAGTCTTTGACAAATTGATGGTAGTGGGATTTTTATTGAAAGCATTGCAATGAGCTAGTGGAAAAATGCACATTTGATGTAAGTCTCATATCCTGTGAATTGGTTGTGAATCTGAGTATATAAATCAAAGGACTGCAAAGAACCAGTTGCCAGAACCTGAATTTCTTGAGTGAAATTTTAAGGCTAGTTTTCATCCAGAGGTTATCAAATAATCTCTACTTAGAGGCAGGTACAAAATAAAGTCTCCAGATTACACTTGTAAGCCGTAAAACAAACTCATCAAAAAATTCCATATTCATTTTCTTAAGTGAAGAAGCATGCTCAGAAAGTTGAGAACAGCCCAGATGGGTCAAGACTTTGGGCAAGTCTGAACCTAGGACCCTGCTCTAAACTCTCTTCTGTTCACACGCAGCAAATAAGGAAATTTGCATCTTTGTGCAGATGCCTGTTTGTGTGAGCTGCATCCTACATGAACACGTATTCATGCATATATCCTAATACATTTAGCTGGTAGAAAAGGGCACTTTCCAATTGATCAGTCAGCAAACTTGTGCTTCTCAATTACCTCATCCAGTGCATAAGAAATAGCTATCCTGCTTCATGTTTGAGAAAAGAATGAATGAAACATTTAGAATCATATTTTCCTTCTATTTCCAAAACCCTTCTCCTTATGTTAAACAACATGCTATGGTCTTATTCCAATAGCACTCTGCAGAAGCACATGTTTGAGCATCTCCTGTTGTCCTTGCTGTGTTTGTGTTTGTTTGTTGTTGTTGTTGTTAGTGCTGGTGGTGGTGGTCGTGATGTCTTTTTTTTGTTTTGTTTTTGTACTTGCAGCAGTGTGACACAAGCACCATTTCTATGGAGCTATTGAATAAATAAAAGGGGATATTTCATAAAATTAATGAAGCTTTATTTGTGGATTCACTAAGTTTTCTATAAATGTCATGGTTTATAATAACGTTCATTTATATTGGTTTATCTTTTTAAAAGAAATTTCACATAGATTTTCCACAACAGTGATATAAAGTTGGTAGGGAAGTATAATGCCCATTTATAGCTGAGGAAATTGAGTTCCAATGGACTCACAAATCTGAGTACTGTTCAGCCAATAAAAGGAGTCCAGTCCACTTCAAATATGTGTGCTCTGGGTCTGTGTATATCAACAGGTGTACATATTTCAATGTCAGGCAATGTGTTTACGGAACATGCTCAATGTACTAGACAATGCGTAAGGAGGCATAAATTACAGGCTTTCCATTCAAAAAGTTAAGGTGGAAAACACATAAGCAATCATTACGCAGAGTCATATCATTATGACAGGGATATAAATATGGCGCAATAAGAGGTGGACAAGCAAACTGTTTATTGGTGGGGGTCAGACAAAATCTCAGGACATTTTATTTAAACTCAGAAAAAAAATGACTGACACAGTAAAGAAACTGAGAGGAAGTCATCCTGTTGAAACAAATATCAGGTGAGGAGAGTAAGGATGACTGGAGAACTGAATGCTGCAGGATGGCTGGAATGCCAACTGCAAGAAAGAAATGCCAAGGAGGGAAGTATGAAGTAAAGATATGTCCAAATTGTGAGGGCATTTAGCGCTCACTTCAGCAGCATGTATACTAGGACCTTCGAAGGCTGTGGTTTGTTTGGGTATGGTTTAATCATTTGCCACTGGGCTCATGTGTTGGACTTATTGTCCCCAGTGTGGTGATGTTAAGAGTGAATATCCTTAGGTCTTCCAAGGGCACTCCTCTGAAAAGAGGTGGAGGTAATTTTATGGAGCCCTGACTTAATCCTTATAAGAAGCTGGTTATAAAAAAATAAGCCTGGCTTCCCTGGCCACTTGAGCTTCTTGTCTGACCATATGTACCTCTGTATTATGTCTTGATGGTCTCAGGGGATGGTAGCTGGGCCACCCTCTGAATCACCAGGACCTTGCCCACAGCCCTGAAGCAGCATATACCTTCCTTGTTCTGTTGTAGTTTGTCTCCCTTCTTCCTCTCCTCCTCACAAATCAGACTAGAGATGGTAGCTGCCATTTTGTGTACAATTAATCTTTATATACCCAGAACCTTCTGTGTTGATTGGCCCACAGTAGGTGCTCAAATAAAGACCCACTGGATTTCACTGAATGGAATTCATAGGAAAGGAGACAAGGACAGTTGAAAGTATTGATGAGTTTTCCATAGAATGGAAGTAGTTAAGAAATTTCATGATGGTCATTATTTTCTCAGTGAGATAGGAAGCAGTAATCTCTTGGGAAAAAAGGGACATAAATTATGGTGATTTCTTAAAGAAATCTGTAAAGACTGACTCTAAAGAATCTAAAAAGATGAAAATAGAAATGGAAAAAAGAATACATGCAAAGTTGTGGTCTCATAGCATTATTGTAAGTGAGAAAAGTTATTTAGAGTTACATGACTTCCTTCTAGAGAAAAAATTGTTTAGTGTCCAGGTTGGGGAACCGCATGTGTGTGGATTCAAGTGGTAAAAACATCTTAGGATACTGACAAACAAGTGATTAAAGTATCACAGATGAATGGGCAAGAGACTGAAGAGTGGAATGCTGATGAGTTTTAAAGGACTGACTGTTGAGTAAGGACCAAATTGAGAAGGTACGGTGAAAGCTTGACATTCAGGATGATTGAAAAATGTGATGCAGGGGGTGAAAAACCTCAGTTTTAACTCCAACTCCTTTATTATATATCAACTATCATCTAGGTTTGGTTTACTAACCAATCAGACACTAATAAATAGGCATTTTGACATAGTCTGTAAACAGAGATTTGCTATTTCCAGACCAGAGCTATGAACCCAAATATCCCACAGACTAAGTTTACAAAAACAGCAGAAATTGGGATGAGTCTTCTTCAGGCCATAAATGCCACTATGGAAATAATAGGGACCAGCAACTCATCACATATTGATGTGAGATAAAATGATATTGCAGTGTCCATAAAAAGAGATTGTATGCCAGGCTTGATGGTGCAGGGCTGTATTCCCACCGCTTGGGAGGCTGAGAGAGGAGGATTGCTGTGAGTTTGAGATCAGGCTGGGATATAAAGTGAGTTCAAGGCCAACCTGAACTGCAGAGTGAGGCCCTGTCTCAAAAACAATGAGATCGTCACCTTCCCAAGCTGAGGTAAGTGTCATAGCCTCCTCCATCAGCCACTTGTTCTTCCTTTATTCACTGTGCTCTTGGTCCTAAGACTGTGGCCTCTGAATTTCAACAAAAGATTCCACAGCCTTCTGGTTTATGGTTGGATGCTGCTGTGTTATGAGACACCAGGAGGAAACTAAAGGGCAAAGAAGAGAATGGTGAGTATATGTATCCCCCTTTCTTCCAGGTCATCAGGTGCTGGTGGCGGTGGTCTGTGACAAGAGTTCCTACCAGGCAGTGCCTCTCGGAGTTACAACTCTAACCACAGCCCTGCTGGGTCAGGGGACTTTAAGGAACAACATTTACTATTTCATCTTGATGGGCTCATTATCTTGCCTATCCCTAAAGACATCATTTTAAGCATCATTTCTCACTACTTAGGGTACAAAAGCAGAGATGATTTCATAGAAACGTAACTAAACTGCTCCACCAGCCCTTTCAATGTGTGTGTATATGAGGTAGACACATATGCATTGTGTTAAACAAAACCATGCAGTTTTGCTAAGATTTGCCCTTCATTTTAAGATGGAAGCCTAACTACAAACAAAAGCAAGGGCTCTGATCTCAAAGGTCTTAATCAAAGTTGACAAAAGTACACATACCCAAAGACAATTTTTTCTCTTGAAGCTCTGGCTAATGAAAATTATAACAGTTCTTGAAAAAAATCAGCCTGCAGAACTTGGGAAAGATCAAACATCAGTGTTCCCTGGACTGTGAGACATGTAGAAAGAATGATGCCCCAAACTTCTGAGCTGCTCTTGAGGCGATTAGGAGGCCCTGAGACACCACCAGTGCAGCAAGTGCAGCCGGCCCTGCCTGATGCCACTGGCTTGAAGGACAGCTGGGCACAAGGGCCCAGGGAGCTCTTTTCACTCAACCCCCAGGCACTGAGAAACACACAGAAAGTCTAAGAATAAAATCTGTCCTAAGTACTCTTTACTACTTACGTCCGCCCAAGTTTGTTTCTCATTGTTCTCTACTTGTGAAGGATGACAATGGCCATTTGGTTATCAACTAGTTATTAATAAAAAAGTTTTAACCTTTATCTCACATATCAAATATTCATCAGCTCTACATGAAAAGGTCGTCCCTGAAAGCAGGCAGGAGCTGGGTTAGATTTTGCTCAACCATTTTTGGAAAGACAAAATAGTAATTACAATTTTTATTATAACCCCCCTTTGATAAGGCTATTCTTTCTAATTATAAAACATATTTATGTAGAAGCGATTGGCTCAGATGATCCCTAAGCATTTAACTCTACTCCTCCCCCAAGCACATGCAAATCACATGAAAAGTATGGACTGTATTTCTGAGATAAATGGCTCTACTTGTGTCATTAACAAACCAGACAATTTCAGGACTTTCGAAGAGATAGATAACAAGCATAATTAGAACCATGTAAAAGCAAAGCCAGCGGAAAGTACCACCAAACATAAAAATAACCACTGTGGTTGAGCCAAGGACATTTGGGGGGACTTTAAGTCCACATTTAATAAGTTAAAAGGGGCAGTGGAAGGTGAGCAGAGCTAAGTCCTTCATGGGGTGATAATTGGAGAACTTTATAATCAGACAAGGCCAATTGGCTTCTTACGGTTTGCACGTAACAGGGGGATGCAGAATGACTTCCGTGCTTACCAAGGCAAGAACAGTGGTGCTCCTGGAGCAGGGCCTTGGCTCATTAGCACCTGAGCCGGAGAGGTGTGTCAGCACAGCCTGCAGTTAGCTGACTGCTGCCACGTACATGTGAACTCCACAGTTCTTACGTTGGAAACATGTCTGCTGTGTGACAACAATGAAAGGCAGCACGTTTAAGAGGTGACTGGAGGACAGAGCTGCCTTGAATAGTGTAGTGTTCTCATTGTCGGTGGATTCATTATCATGAGACGGATTCATTTTGCAAGTGAGTTCCATCACCCCTTGCTCTCATGCTCCTGTGCACCTCCACCATCCACCGTGGGATGACGCAGCACCAAGGCAACCAGCTGAGGGGCCCTCCGTCTGGGAACTGCAGGCCTTCAGAACCATGAACCCTACAGAGCTCTATTCCTCATAAGTCACCCAAGCTCAGGAGCGGTACTCGATTATGGCAATGCTGGCATTAGGAAAGCATAGGTGAGAAAACAACCAGAGAAGAGTGTAAATGTTTCCCCACCTCACGAGAACAATTATTTCATTAAAATTCAGTAATATTTTTAGAAAATTGTTTCTATTTCAATAGAGAAAAAATACACATTCCCAACTGTCCAATATACCATGCTTTTAGCATTAAGTGCAATTAAACTTAAGGCAACTGTCTCAGTACCTCACATTAGCTAGCATTACGTAGTAAAACAATGTGTTTCCTTAGATGTTTTTACTCTTTAATTTTTCTAGTTACTTACTTTTAGTAAACTCACATAGATATAGGGACCACATACTGAAGAAGTCCAAATGAAAACATTTAGGTCAAAATTTAGGGAGGTCAGCATTTAAAAAGCTGTGTCAATGTAAAGAGGACAAAATGGAACAAAGGAAATAATATAAATAATATCACACTTTTAAAAAGTGATTATGATGGTCCTGCTGCATGAAATAATCACTGAACTACATGGGGGATTTTTGAGTGTTCACAGACATTTAACAGAACACACACCAACTACAAAACTGGAAATTATTTGTGGTGATCTGATGCTTGGGAAGTATACAAGATTCAATGTAGAGTGATATTCCTTGATTGAGTTTTCCAAATTTGTAACATTCAGGTGGGTATAATTCAGGGCATTGCTATATATGATGTCCATAATCAGCGTCCTGGCACACAGGTCACTCAGGTAGAGAAGCAGAATGTCTATAGATTCAAGGGAAATCAGTAACTGAGAAGACATAGCCGAGGAACCCCCCGGACTCTCCAATTATGCATACAAGTGAAAAATAGACAGGATGTCTAAGAATACAGACTGAGGGAAAAGAAAGAGATCAGGAAATTTCACCTAAAGAAAACAGGGAATATAACAAGAAAGAGTCAACCAATACCTGAACAAAGATGTAACTCTTTTGACTTGAAGAGTTAGAATAAGATTAAATGGGACACGAGGGGGAGGGCTATAAACTAGACCAAGTAAGAGATACAAATTGATTCACCCAAAGGCTATAATGTTTTAAGATAATTTTAAAAGGCTATATTGCTTTGAAACATTTAAAACTAATCTCATAAATACACAAGAAGAAATTGGGAAATGCATAATCATTTTTGTAGAATTTAGTGCTATCTCCCTCTAATGGACAAAACAAATAGATACATAAAAGTAAATAAAGGTATCAAGGATTAAATAAAGCAACAGCACTGAAAATAGAAGTTGAACTTTTCAGATAGAAAATAAACATTCCTTCAAATGCAAGTGAAAAAATTCCATGTACAATAGGTCTACTAAAGCTCACTAAAACACTATCATATTCATTGAGCCATAAAATAACAAAAATAGAAACTAAACATAAATTAGACTATCATAAAATCTATGTACTTGGGTCATGTTGGCTTTTAATACCTGTTGGAGCTGATGTGGTAGTGCATGCCTGTAATGCCAGGGTTCCTGGAGGAAGAGGCAGAAGGATCACAAATTTGAGCCCAGTCTGTGCTACTTTGCCATTTATTGAGATTTTGTCTCACAGTAAAAAATTAAAAAGGGTATGAATGGTGCCGGGATTGTAGCTCAAAGTGGAGGCCTTGGGTTCAGTCTTACTATCAATCAATCAATCAATCAATCTTGTTTTACAAAAGCAATCTAAAGAACAAATTGGTTACTAAGAGAGCTGGAAATGTGTATTTGCAGAACATGTTATCTAAGAAGAAAGAGTCTCTGTCCATACCAAAGAGCAAGTTTGAAGACACTGATGGAGTGTATAAAACTCTAAATTCTTCACTCTCTCACACTTCCACTCAAGAGCCCTCCAAAATTAAAAATGAAAATCAGAGAAAGGAATATTCTACTCTCTATGTGGCACTGATGAGACTTTATATTGGTAAATAATTTGGTGGACAATTTTTCAGTATCTACAGTGATTTAATTTGTTTGTTTGTTTGTGTTTTGTCTTTGTTTTTATGGTTTTGGTTGTTTTTTTTTTTTTTCCTGGTACAGGGAATGGAACTCATGACCCTGAGCTTACCAGGCAGGCGCTTTGCTGCTGAGCTAAATCCCCAGCCCCTCTACAGTGATTTTAAATGTGCACACCTTTTGATCCAATACTAGTACTTGTAGGAAACTAAGCTAAAGAAACAATCACATGTATAAACATTATATAGTTAAGGATATTCTTTGAATTACTAAAACTACTAGTAAAACTAAGAAACAGAAAACTGTAAATTACTCCAGAAGTAGTTACAACAAAGATGTTCCATCCATTCAATGGGATATGAAGAAGACTATTTTCTATTTTGTTTTAATGTTTTATTTATTTAATACTGAAAGATGAGTATGTTCCATGTGGAGGTAAATGCCAGGATATTATTAAGAGGTCAATTTTAAAATGCTTACAAATGTGAGCCTTCTTGCTTTAAAAACATGTGTAGTGGTGTATTTGTGTTCACGTAAGTATAAAAATTATTTAAATAAAAATATAGCTGATATCCTTAAATGCATAAAAGAACTCTAGTACAGCATATAGTGAAATCTTAAAATCTAAACTTCCTGACATAGTACCTTAAAAGGAGTTCTCTATGAGCCCTATCAGCTCTTGATGCTGAATATTTAGGTATTCCCTGGAACTTAAACAATGAAAAAGTTTACATATTATAATTGAATGAGTACAACAAAATTATCTTTCTATTTAGAAAATTTAAATATTAAGAAAGCGGAAAAAATCTACCAAAATGCTCACAGAATTAATCACAGAAAAAATTAGTGCACATTAATTATATAATTTGTTTTATTTAAGAATATCTGATCCAATCCCTGCCATCCATTTTGTTTCTGTAGCATCTGCCTCATCCTTTGCGCCTTATGTAAGAACCCAGAACAGTGACAACCACTGCTCAGAAATGATGACAATGACCTACAAGAACATTAAGCAGAAAAGAAATGCCCAGGGGCTGGGGGTTTAGCTCAGCGGCAAAAGTGCCTGCCTGGCAAGTGCAAGGTCGTGAGTTCGGTTCTCGTTACCGGAGAAAAACCAAAAAAAAAAAAAAAAAAAAAAAAGAAATGCCCAATTCTTTCATTAGCTTCCACTTAATAAAGCACAGAAATAGATTACAGTGTTTTAAGGAAGGTGTTCTGTGAGGTTTGATATACACTTATGATAATGTTAGTATCCTCTTATTCTCAAGAAACGCCTTTAAATATCATTTAATTATTTGCACTACTGAAGGAAATAATTTGTGATGGTTAATATTGGTTGTCAATTTGAGTGGCCTGAAGGACACCTAAGAGATCACACTTTTGGGTGTGCTGGTTGGGTCACAGTAACGTGACCTTGGTGACTATCTTTGGTCCTTGGCTTCTTCCTCTGAGATTCTTGCCCTGCTCTCCTTTCAGGCTGTACTGCTTTTTTGTAATGCCCTTCTTTAGTGGCCTTTCTGCCTTGTAGTCAGTCAACTGTGGACTTAAACTTCCGAAACCGTGAGCCCTAAGCAGCCCTTCCTCTTTTAAGTTACATATGTCAGGCATTTTGTCTACCAAGGGAGAGCTGTCGGACACACTATTCTCATCCTGGGCCTTTTTTCTCACTGTTTCACCAAGAAGTTCCCATCCTACATCTAAATGGAGCTACTAGTCATTCTATTCAAACGTCACCTCCCCCGAGATCTACATGGACCATCCTCTCCAAAATGGTACTGCACTAGCACCTGCCTTCATCCTGCTTGGTCATCCTTAAGCACGTGGCTCCCTGATGTTAAGTTATATAACCACATATCCTTTGTTGGTCTCCCTAACTAACAATAGGCTCCATCAAACAATGGATCATGTCATTGGGCACTGCTATACGTCTTGTGCCAGTAAGAGTTGCCAGCACACATAATGTAACCCTGGTGCTCAGTGAAAACACTCATGAGGAAAAAAATGGAGAATATACAGTGAGGAAATTCACTTGAGAATTTAAGAGGGGATTGTAGCTTGCACTAGAGTGATAGTCATCAAGACTGGAGGTGGGATCATCAGGACTTTTGACAGGAGATGAAGGAAGCAATAGGAAAGGGAAGGTGCTTTAGGAATCAATAAAAAACATAGTTTGAACTATACAAATACCTAGTTGGAATTGGGGTAAGAGTTCAGAGGGAGAAAGGCTATTATTAAATGTATAGTGCTATCAAGAGGTCTAATCAAAATTCAGAATTATCTCTCAACACAGACAAAGATTCTCTATCATACTAAATAGATACAATACCATGTTGGCCCAGAACCTAAAATAATGTAAAGTGAATTTTAATAGAGAAGTCGCAGGCAATCTTGTGATTCGGTTTTGACCTTCCAATGACTTGGGAAACTGTATTGAAAAACTACTCTTTCACTTTGTGATTTAGAAAAGGGCAGGTAAGGCCAGCCAAACAGTTTGGCAGGAAATGGTGTGAGAACATTTTCCTGTTCAACCAGACCTACTGAGTCACAATCTTTAGGGAAGGGTTACATACATCTTTATTGCCAAATTATTGTAATGATTTACCAGATGTCAGAAACATTGTATTGAAATATCCCAAGAATTGATTGGCTGCTGAAATAGGAAAAGGGAGTCCATTTTAACTGTCCAGATTTCCAGTTTGTAGTAGGATTTTGCTTAGAACTTAGTTTATAAGCTAATTCTAAATACACTGTGGTAGCAAATGGCAATGACTTTGTTTTCAAAGAGTAACTGTACTTTTAAATTGTTATCATTGGTTACCTAGTTTAAAAGTGCATTTTTTAAAAGACAAAAAATGACAATAATACAGTTTCAAAACAGGTTAGTAGAAGAGTTAGAAAAATTAATATGTTATGTATTGTTGTCTTCAAAATAGTTATTCAGAGTATGACATAGGCATAATATCTTGTTCAAACAATATTAGCACAAATTTTCTTTTCAATGAACTGAGAGAAAGTAGCTGTATAACTATCTGAACTATCTTGTACATACATATATTCTTTGTCCTTTTCCCTTTCTTCCTTTTCCCTTTCCCCATCACAGTTTGTCTTTTGAACAATGTCTTCCTAGTCACAATATCTATCGTACATTTCATATCTTATTCACTCATTCAATTTCTCACTCTAGTGAGACAATATGTTTACACATATAGATCTGATTTATTTCACTTATGAGTATGGTCTTGACTTGCATCCATTTATCTACAAAAGTCTCCGCTTTATCTTTCTTTATGGCTGTCTTCTCCACTAGATTACAAACTCTCAAAGTGACCAAGACCAAGCCTATCTTATTTATAACTATCTGTGTTCAGTTCTAATAGTAATCAATATGAATTTGTGGTAGAAATACTACTGATCTAGGGAATCTAAGCATTACATTATGACATAAGATCAAAAGGCACAGAAAAAGTAAATGACAAGAAGTATCAAATCATCAAAATAAAAATATCCAAGAATAAAATAAAAAAGAAACCAGATTGATCCATGCACTACTGACTAATATAGGAGACCTTCCAATGTGTTTTGAATAATGAGATGGGAAATGGTCTGGCTTGGCACATGATGGGAGAGTGACTTTGGTGATCAATTTCTGGTCCAGGGAGAAGAGGTTCCATTCACCTTGTCTTTCTGGAATTGTCCCATCAAATATCCTGCTGACAACCTTCATAATAACACGTAAATATTGGCTTCTCTTTCCATCAACAGTTGCATTGCTCACAACTTCTACCTCAGCACAGATACCTCAGAGTATTTAACTGAGGTGAAAGGTGAAAACAGTGAAAGGTGAGTCAGGCACAACCTGATTGCTGCCAGAATATCCAGGAGGTCCTGCCTACTTGTTGATTCGATATGGCAGAATATTTTGTTTGTTTGTTTGCTTGTTTGTTTAACTTCTGTCTTTTTTCTTAAAAGTGTTTATTGTTTGCTTTCAAAACTCTACTTATACTTCATTTTGTCATCTTGTTTTATGCCTTCTGCATGTATTTGTCTGTTCTGGTATTGTCCCTTTCTCTTTCCTCCAGCACTGCCTTTTGGCATGTGGACTATTTTTAAAAAGGAATTTTCTATGGGAATTTAGAATGCAGAGAAATTTGTAACTTCCATAGTGACTAATTTTCTATATTTCAAAACATAGTTGAAACCATATATAATGTTTGCAGTACATAATGATCAGAGCTATTGTGAAGTTAGTGCATGTATATATAACACATCTTTATTCCTTTTCATGAACCTATATTTACTTATTAAAATCAAGAATTACATTTCCTATCTCTGCTTGTGGGGATAGTGAGTTTAGTGTGAGGTAGTTTGTTTTCCTAGTCATCATCTGCATCCTTGCAATACAGGCACCAAGCTAAAATGACAGAAAGTATCTCTGATCCTTGCCTTTCCCATCAACATTTTGGGTGAATCACCAACTTCGACCTATTTTGCCTCCTACCTACATCCCATTTCCAACGTATTTTCGTCTGTAACTTCCACCAATTCTCACAATTCGAGTCCAGTGTATTCTCTTAGAAGCAGCTAAAGTGTTTTATGTAATATGACAATCTTTGATCCTTTATTAAACCCTTCTGAGATGTCTTGTCACCTCTGGATCAAGTTCCCATTCCATAATGTGTCACACAAAGCCCTCTGAACTCATGCTTACCTCCCTTCCTGGCCCTGCATGCCTTCAGTCCCTACCTTGGAGTTCTTTGACCTAGAAGCAAGAAACTATATCTATCCACTATTATTAATGCTGCATATTGTCCGGTTGTCTTGAAAAAATATTATTTCTGTCCTCCTACATCTAGTGCTTAGACATATTGGGCATTCTTGTATTTTCTTGGAAGTCTGCTTCATCCAATGGGCCTATCATGGACAACATCAACCAACCATTTCTCACCCTTTGATGCAACATTAATAAATTTCCACATTGTTATGATTATCACTGAATTTTCCTTCTTTATGCAATTACCTTCTTCATATTTTTTTTTCCAACAGCATTTAGCCCTTGGAGGAAAAGGATTATTTTAAGCCTTTTTTATCAAGGAATTACTAGATAATATGCATTAGGTGCCCAATAAATGCTATTGGATTTTTTATTTCTAAACATTACAAGAGCTTTTTTTTTTCATGTGGAAATTCCACTTCTTACACCACAGAGTGGTTCTGCTGTTGTTTTTTGCTTGTTTGCTTCAGCTTCATCAGCTCTGCTTTCCTATTATTTGTAGGCCAGAGGCCTGTTCTCTGCCCTCACACTGATCCGGTAGGTCATCCCAATCTGATATTCAGAAGGAGACATCTCTTACCATTGTTGATGTTTCCTCCCATGTACTGAGGCATCCAATAAAGAAACGTTCTCTTCCTTTTTTCCCCACTTTTTTCCTCCCTTGGAATAAGTTTTCAGCTCTCTCTGTCTCTCTCTCTCTCCCTCTCCTTCTCTGCTCTGTCTCTCTCCCTGTCTCTCTGTCTCTCTCTGTCCCTCTGTCTCTCGTTCCCTCCCTCTCTCTCTCTCTCTCTCTCTCTCTCTCTCTCTCTCTCTCTCTCTCTCTCACACACACACACACACACACACACACACACACTTTGTCTTTTGGACTCTTCTGGTCTAGTTGAATACAGTAGTGTTCCTTGATTGTTATCACTTAAACTTAAATTTCTAATGAATCTATTATCTTTACTGTTTTTACATTATTTTTCTTTTTAACAACTGGTTCACAGTTAAATGGAAAAGAGGTACACTATTTATATGCTATTTATTTGGCTACCTTAAATTCCCAGGATTTGGTTAATTAGGCTGAGAATCTTGGGGGTAGCAATTTAGAATGTTTTTGGGGAGAGTGGTTGTCAGCCTGGCAGACATTATAATAGATAACAACCATGTGGCACTTTTCACGGGTGGGCCAATAAACTAAAGATTAGAAGGAATAATTTATTACTTCATGCAAACATAATACTACTTTCTACTTCATATTCAAATATTTGTCTTTGTTGTTTACAGTTCTTGCTGACATTTGAACAATAAGTATAGGTGATCTCTCTTGTGCCATTGTGTTAGTAGCGTTCTCATTGTTGGGACACATTAAAGGAATATGGCACAACTGAAAAGAACAATTGAATTAAAGGCACAATTACAAGGAAGAATAATTTACTTGGCTCATAGCTTCAGAAGATTCATTCCATGGTCAGCTGGCTCCAAGGCAAGAACATCATGGTGGAAGAGCATGCCATACTGAGGATGCTTGGTTTATAGCAGTTGGCAAGCCGAGTCAGGGAACAGTGTAAGAGGAGAGTGGGCCAGGGACCATATGTAATACCCAAAATTGTGCCTCCATGACCCATCCATCCAGGCACATCTAGAAGTGTGCCTTACTATGCCCCTGGGTAGCATCCAAGCCAATCACGTTGACAATAAATTCTGACAATCATAAGGGTATACTGTGTTCCTGTTCTCTGGACCCACCTAACTCATAATGGAGAGCATTTTCTGAGCCTTAGTGGTCACTGATGTTTCATGCTTTGCTGACTTTCCAGGGGAAAGCTTAACACATAAAGAAAGCCAGATGTTTGATGGAAAAGCCTTTTTAAACTTTAGTAGCTCATCAGTTTAGATTTCTTAATTATATGGGTTTTTTTTATTAATGTCATTCACATACCATAAAATCCTTACTTTCAGACTGCACAATTCAATTCTGTTTGGTACATTCATTAAACCACTCAACTATTGCCACTTTCTAGTCCCAGAACATCTACATCACCCCAGAAAGAACCACTCACACCCATTAGCACTCATTCTCCATTTTCCCTGCCCCCAGCCCTGATAGCCACTAATCTACTCTCTATCCACATGTAGTAGTTTATTTGGGGCATTTTATATAATGGAATCATAGAATGTCTAGTGCTTTGTGTTTTTCCCACTTAGCATAATATTTTAAGGTGCATTCATTTTAAGGCCAAATCAGTACTTCATTCATTTTATGGCTAAATGTTTATGTGTATATATTATACCCTATTTTGTTTATCCATATATCAACTGATGGAGACCTGGGGGAAATTTTAACCTGGGTTGATCACTGCATCCTTTTATCTAAGGGTAAATTTTTTGTGAGCCCTAAGCAAGGAAACATATACCTCTGCAAACCTGAACAGGATACATAGGTTTAGAAAAGCATAGGACAATGAGTAATAAATGAGACTAGTCCAGTGAGGACACTGCTGATGGCCTATGGGGACACAAGCAAATAAAACTTTCAGCTTTAGTAGGTGCAGACAGCCTCTTACAGCCTCAGGGTCCTTGTGAGACTTAACCCTAAACTACAAATGGGCAGTGAAGCTGATATTACAGCCTGACTTGCACATATTAGCTTGAATTGATGGAAATAGCAAAAATTGTTGCTTTTTAAAAAAATGATGTTTTTTCACATTTTGGATGCTAGTGATATTCTAGCTGTATAATAACGTAAGCATCACGATAGGTTGATAGTGACAGATCAGCAAACAAATTCTATTCTGCACTCCAGGCCCAAGGAAACAATCACAAAAGAACTTTTGCAACTTTTCCCAAGACTTCAAACTAATGGCCAACGACTGATAAAAATTTAACGCCAGCCTGGTTTAATATATATGAGGAAGTTTCCCCAGGAAATGATTCAATTTTCCTCAGGCCAAGAATATTTATACAAAGCACCAGTGCAAAGAGCATGGTATATGATCATTATGTCTCTTCAGAGGACAGACAAGGCACTGTGTTATTTGAAACACCCCACCTCCATTTAGCATGGGGTTATAGCAGAAATGTAGGTCCCAAAGAAGAAACAACCCTTAAGAAACTTTGGCTATAGTAACTGGGAAACAAATGTACCTCAAATAAGTCCTGGTGACTGGAAATGCTATTATTTGCAAATTTCTGAATTTACTATGAAGGCAGCAATATCTCAAATGCTACTTTCAGAGAAAGGAGATGTTATGAGAATATGGTAAATGCATATAATGCCCAAATCAGCTTCTACTGGGAAATTGTTCCCAATTGAGTTTATTACAAGACATATATGAGCTAAAATTTGATGGATATATGAGGATCTCAGGAATGATGGTATCTAAAATATACAAGGAAGTAACAGTGAGCTACTGACAATATAGAAGTTCCCCAGGAAATACCCTCAGGTGATGGATCAAGTTACCCAGAGAAACACTGGCACAGCACTGGGAACAGGTGATCATCATTAGCCAAAATTAACCTCCTCTTGGGAAAATTCTGCCCGTTCAATTCAAAGATCACAGTTCCCACTCTTTTCTTTATTCTCGCAACGAATTATGGGCAACTAGATTCAATTGTTAGACATCCTGAGTGGCAAAAATAATGAGAATATCAAGGGTACAATAGAAGCCAGATTATTTGATTTAAGACATGGATGATATTTACACAACTGGATCCTAGAAAAAATAATTTCAACCAGAATAATTGCTCTAGTGGACAAGAATGAGCCTGTTTCATAATTCTGTTATTAGAATCAATGTTATGATAATTTTTAGCCTGACACAGTGAAAAACAAAAAAAATAAAGCACGTGAGAGATTGGAATTGACCTGACACACACGTGAAAGCATACAGTGTCTAGTACTCAAGAATTGTTGTAGCTTAAATTAAGCAGCATGGGTGTTTTCATAATAACTATCATAATAACAAACCTTAACACATAGTATCAATGCCCAGCACTGCACTAACCCTCTCACTACTGTTAACTATTAACTCCTTCAAGCTTCACATTGATATTAAGAATAAAATTATCCCCACTCACTGATGCAAAAAGCAAAGCATCAGAACTTCTGATACATTTCTGTCTCCTAAGGGGAAATTTTTTTATATTTTCCATTAATAAATTCAGAAAAGTACCCCAAAATATTGTCTGTTGAAGCACGGATGGCTCTATGAAAGCGTGATTACTAACAGTGGATCTCACCATAAGAGGGAGGTCCCACCTCTGCTTGCTTATGAGCATAAGGAGTGTTAGTGGGGAAAATGTGTGCTAACAATGAAGGTTTGCATCTATATGGAGGACCATCAATAATAAACACTTTTGGCCTTTTCTCCAGCCTGTTACTCACCCCTGTCTTCTGAAAAGAGGAGAATTTTCCTTACTTAAATGTAAGGAATAAGGACTTTGGCATGGCCATACCTTCTCCTTCCTGAAAGCTTCCTGTCTGGATCTACCCCCTTCTTAATCATTCTCTCACACACAGTGTCACCAGTGTCCACCGGCCCGCCTTGAGTAGAAGTCTGTTAGTTCATTGACTGTAAATGATATCCGTTTTCTCAGGGATCACTTTCATCTGCAATGAAAGTGGTATCTTGGCCTCCTTTTGTATTTAAATACACTAATGTGTTGATTGAATGATTTCAAACTCCTGGTAGCAACTGGTCCAGACAGTGAGTGTTCCTTTAGATACCTGCCTTCACAGTTTGGGCTGCTGTCAGAAAGCACCAAAGATTAGATGGTTTAGAAGTAACAGAAATTGATTTATCACAGTTCTTCAAGTTGGATGTTCGAGACTGAGACTCCAGCAGGCCAGGAGCTGAGGCTGAAGGCTGTCTTCCAGGCAACAAGCTACGGCTTCTCCTTGCAGGCGCACATGGTGAGAGGAACTGAGAGCTGTATGGAGCCACTTGTACCAGGGCAGCAATCCCATCCAGAGGCCACCACCGTCCTAACTTAAACAAGCCCCACTACCACCAACACACCAATCACATCAAGGGTGAGAATGGCAACCTAAAATACAAATTTGGGGAAGCACAGCATGAAGTCCACTGCAGAACCATCCTCATTTCAAAGAGTCTTTCCTATTGATCTGTTTTCATTTCACTTCCACCTACTCAGACCTGATACATTCATGTTTGGATTTCCAAAAGTTTTAACATGTTTCCAAATTCTCATACAATTAGCTTTAAGAATTAAAGTTTATGGGACATTCTTGTCTTTTGTACAATACTTCATGTCAGTGATATCGCTTTACTGCTGAATCATCATTTTAAAGTATATTTTCTATTTTTATGATGCAAGAAGTTCATTTTTCTTACTGAATGTTGAGAAGTAGAATTTTTTTCCATCACAAGTATTTGCAATCCAATAGAATATGGAGACTGCACGTAGCTTGGACCTCAAAGTGCGAGATATAAGTGGGGAGTGCTAGAGTCATTCTTAGGGAGTTACTGATATAGAAAATTTGAGGTGGCTTAACTGGATTCACAGGGTTGTGACCACTCCCAGGCAACAGTCCAGACCCCAGCCCTGAATTTACTATAGAAGTGCAGACTGAGAATGCCACAGAGCAACAGGAGGATATGAAAATGTGTGTTGCTCCCACAGTGAGACTTTCTAAAGAAAGCAGGGTAAAGTTCACAAGCTACCAGCAGTTGGACATGGTAGCATCTGCCTATAACCCCAGCACTCCAGGAGGACAAGGCAGGAAGATACCAAGCTAAAGTCCTACCTGGACAAATTAGCAAAACCCTCTCTCAACAAAAAATATTCAAAAGAGGTAGGGCTGTAGCTCAGTGTGAAGAACCTGTGTTCAATTCTTAGTACTGAAGGGGAAAAAAACTGTCAGCAATCTGGCATGTAAACATTGCAGTAAGAAGATTTATAAGTGGCATTTTTCTCTATTTTCATTTTCTAACAGTTACATTAAAAAGGGAAAGTTTGTCTTGAATACTGTGAGAAAAAAAGGTAGTCCTAGTGCTTCACATCAGTGTAACCTATTCAAGGTTATATAGATGACATTAAAAAATCAGGACACAACAAAATAGAATAAAACAAAAGAAGTGGGAAAGGTGGAATTTTTGGAAAGAAGTTAAATTATGCTTAAGAATTTGTCTTATTTTAGAGCATTAGACATTGCATAGCTGAGAATTCCTTATTAAAAATACATAAACTAAAATCTAGATACAGTCACTAAAGAATAGAAATTCTATACATAATTTGCAAATTAACCAAAAAAAGGAGAAGGAATTTTTAAAAAGTTTATTAAATAGGCTGGAAGAAGAAGAAAATAAAAAATGAGATAAATGGAAAACACAGACCAGATGGTAGATAAATAAAATATATATGTTTATAAGCACTGAGATATCTGTAAATAAAAAAAATCAATCCTTCAAGGATAAACTTATGCTCATGTTGACAAAGAAATATGTCCAATACTTTCAAGTACATCATTGTTTGAAATAGGTAAATATCAGGAAAATCTTAAATGTCCATCAGTGTGGAAATGGATAAATAGCAGTTTATACCGACTAGGGAAAACTGCACAATTATTAAAATAATAAACAAGAGTATATGTATAAGTTAGATATATCCCAGAAACAGTTCTACATAGAAAAAAAAAAACAGCTGAAAGAATGATGCATGCATCATTAGTTTTAATTGAAAGCATATTTTAAAACCACAAAATATTTTGTATACTTTTAGTGGATAGATCATGTATTTTAGAGGTATAAAGAAATGTAAACAGAAATCACACATGCAAATGTCAGGATAATTATCTCTTGGGGGAGCGAATTTTAAAAGTCTTAACTGGATTCTTATTATTTCATTTTTAATAATCTTTAATAATCTAAGGTCAGTTTAACAGCATGTTAAAATAAGTTATTTTGCACATGGATGTACTTGAATGTTAATTTTTGCATTTTCTTTACCCTCTCTTTACATTACATTGAATTTTTGATCTAGTATAAATCCAAAGAATTTCCTATACCTTAAACTGCTTGTTATAAAATGTGAACAGGGTGATTAAATTAAAGGATGAGTAGGAATCCTGAAGAGTCACTGGTAAGAATACCCAGGGAATCATTTTAAAGAGAGTCAATACTATGCACTACTTTGATCATATGTGATCAGAGGGCTCCAAGGAATTTGAAGAGTAGTGCTTCTTTTGTAATGAGTGGAAGTGAAGAGAAAAGGGGAACAGACAGAAAAATATACAGATTTGGCTCCTTTAAGGTTAAAAAGTTTCCCATTCAATGATTTCTATTTTCTGTATAAATCTTAAGCCTGGAACGTCTGCTGAGATTGGGAAGGGTAATAGGATACAGAGGTCAAGGTGCTCAGTGATTTGAAGAGAACACAGAGAGCTTGGAATCGTTGCTGTGGGGAAGCGAGGGGCGACCCCGTGGGTAAATGGCAGGACAATTCACAGCACTAATGAGGAGGACCCTCTACGCCGGTGCTCCGAAGTGACACGGAGTGCAATCTGCCCTGTTGTCGGAGCAGCCTGGATGCAGACGTGGCACGGTGCAATTCTGTAGTTAGATTCAGTCCCAGCTGAGAGTTGCCAGGTATCTATGATAATCAAGGGCAAGTTTAGCATATTGGCAAGAGAGTGGCTCTAGTAAAAGAATAAGGGCCCTAATTCAGGTAGACAAAACTAAGGATACAGAGAATGGAAAAGCAAGAGCAAAACAAGAAAATAATAATAGAAAATATTACGACAATCCCTCCATGCAAATCTTACATTTTGGTATATTTTCCTCTAAGCCCTTAAGTTTATACAGATACATATATGTTCATCCAGTATTGACATAATGGATAGATAGTATTTCACTTGCAGGAGTAAAATAGTTTGTTTATTTTCTAGTGTATGACATGGATATTGTTAACATTTTTTGCATTTATTCAATATGGTTTCAATAATCATGTTGAGAGTCAGTCTTTCATATACCTTAATTACTTTCTTAGAATAAATTTCTAGATGTTAAATTATATAAAAGAGCCAGCAATATACTATAAATTTTACTCTAGAATATATATGTCTATAGTTTCTCTGTGTCTCTCTCTTTGCCACTCTTTCTTTCCCTCTCTTCTCTCACCATCTCCTTTCCCTCTCTTCATCTCCAGAGAAGAAATTATCACATTACCGAATGCAAGTGCCAGGGCCCACCAGTGACTTTTTCTACAACCCTTTAGAGACTATGACACATATACATTATATACATACAGTGAGCCTTGAACTAACATTTAATTTAATTCCATAAATTCCAGTCTACAAATCTTGAAAATGGACACAGCAAAGGACAATCAGTTGAAATTTCCTTCCTTGATTAAATTATTCATTTTGAAGAATGACGCAGTATTCCTTTTGATAGCCGAGTTAATCACTTTATAATTAGTCTGCCTCCTGCCTGCCAACATCCAGCCAACTTTCCTAAGCACACAGCCACTCATCTACCAAAAGTCTACTGGACTGACCTTGTGACAAGAATTTTCAAGTTTGGAGAATTAAAGTGACACTCAATTGCACAAAATATAGAGTCCTTCCTCTTCACTATGCCTATAGCACTTATCATATACCACTCTTTGAACTTTGAAACACACAAGCTGTGGTAGCTAGAACAGGTTTCCCAGGAAACAGACTCTGATTTGGAGACCTGTGTGCAAGAGGCTTACTTGAGAGTTTTCTCTAGAACGCCAAAGGTAGCTAAGCACGGAAGGTAAGACTGGGCACAGGAAGGTGTTGAATGTTGATGCACACAGCAGAGGCCCTGGCCAATCCCAGGGGGAGTGCTACTGTGAGAATAGTCACTCGGAGGTGTTTTACTTGAGGCAAGGAGGCTTGGACATTGCACCTTCCTGTGGACCAGCCACTTGATGTGCTCCAGGGAGAGCAATACCCTTGAGGAAGGCAAATACATTAGGCCCAGGAAGTTCCCTGGGCATATTCGTCTGTGAACAATAGGAGGGCAGCACTTTGGAGAAACGAGCACTGAGCTTTTAAAGAGGCAGAACTAGGACAGCATGTTGTCACATCCACTACACTGTGCAACCTAACCTGTACTACCGAGCTGAGCTACACTTATTTTGTTCATATCAAGAAGTTACTTTTATATGAGTTTTATATATCTCCCGCTAGATTATAACTTCCTGGAGATAACAGACCTTTACTCTGTTTAATCAGTAGGTAAGGGATAATGTGTTTGATGTATTAAATGTTCAGTAATACCTGCTGTTTAATTTGGCAAAATCCTCTCTTAATTTTACAAAGCACTTGTGACCACTTCATCTTAGCAAGAATACAGTGGAATATAGCTCTGAAGTTAGTCAGTGTGGGTACTGAAAACAATGTCTTAAAGTGGAGCCAATTGCATTAATTATGAACTTTCTCCTTTTGGATCACCTATATATTTACTTGCTTTAAAATTATGCATCAGAATAGCAAGAGTTGTCTGCCTAACCCTCTGCTTAGCAGTGAAGTCTAGATGTGTGGTTTTTCACATGAACAGTTCATGAGGAACCTGATGAGTAGTCTTGGGATAAAAGCTGAAAGAAATTGATGAAGCTTCAGCAACTGCTATTCAGGCAACAGCTAAGCAAGTATTCTGGCCCAAGTCTCATCCAAAGGTATGGCATTTGAGGTTCAATTCTATTGCGTTTCCTGGAAGTATGCTACCAAAGAAGTCCAATTTGTTTCACTTCTTCTCTCCAAATATCAAAGACCACAAGATCAGAAGCCACAATTGCACAAGCATTCCTCAATAGGAAAGATTATGGTTCTAGAATCCAAAGAGAGCCATACAGCCTGTCATTCAAGGAAGCATGTAAGTCGAGGCACTGGAGGAGCACCATACACACTTTCACTCAACTATAGTTGTAAAATTTATCAATTTCCCGATACTCCAAGTAATTACATATCTGGAACTACAGCATAGGAATTTTCCAACCTCTTGTTCCATCAAGTGAAATGGTTAATTCATTCTCTATTTGTTTTTCTTCTGTGCCATCACTGTCTGCCCATTCTCTTTGGATACCATTTGTCAAGGTGTGTTATGAGGCAGACATCATACCCACTGCCTTACAGTCAACATCTGCTTTGGGTAATAAATACAGAACCTACCATTGCTGGTGATTATCCCTATTGTACAGTAACGGAGTTCAGAGATACTTCATATCTTGCCAAAGACTACAGTTCCAGCAAGTGAAAAAACTAAAATTATTGATAGTTCCTTTCTTTTACCAAGGTTCCATGCTGTCTGTCCACAGACACCCGGAAAGGAAAGTATTCATTTTTGGGATACAAAAATACAAATAAATAAAGCATTTTCCCAGTCTTCGTGTTGTTTTAGAGACCTACTTTTTTCCACCAGGGCAGAAGCCAGCTAAGATTGTATCTGCTTAGGTTGGCATTTGAGGAAGGGGGAGCTCAGTCCAGAGCAAACCTATATAATAATAATGCCAGACTGGAATTCCTGTTTACACATGTACCATTATAGGTATCTGCCACAAATAGTGCTGACTTCTCATAACTATCCAAATATGCAACTGCTAGTACACAGACTTCTGTGAAGTGGGATGACTAATCAATAAACATAAGCATGAGATGGAATGCAATATATTGTAAGAAATATATACTATACTAATTTCGCATAGACAGTGAAATATTCCGTAGACCTTCCTGCACATTGTAGTGACACACCACTGCGTTATTAATGCTTTGGAAAAATTTATTTATTCTATTCCATTAGTGTATTTTAACAAACATTGCTTTGGGACACTATGCCTGCCAATTTATGTTTATGAGACTGTCAACATAATTTACATGCAGACAAAAATATGATACAATATTGCCAGTGCAGAATCGCCTTGTCAAATAATACTGTTGTGAAAAAATGAAACAGTACCCCAGCTGAGGAACCAGGCGTATTCATCACCGCTGGCTGCACAGAATTTGAGGTGACATGCTGAAATACATTTAATGCCCTTTTTTCATGCATCAAATGAATAAAAAGTGAGTGAATGAGCTGTTTCTGACTGCCACAGACTGAGGAAAGGCACATAGATTTCTTGACCCCCCAATAAGACTTGGGTTCCCAAAGCAGTTGACAGAATTATATGTATTAATCATTTGGAAAATGGAGTGTGATACAAAAATTACCGGTGGTTCCAGGCGCTCAACTGCAAAGGTAGAGACTTCATGGGAAGAGGCAATGACATCTGCATCAACCCAGGAGAAAGAGGTGGGCAGTGTGGAATAAGATTAGTTACTTGGCCTTAAGGTATTGAGTCAAATACAGAACTATAGGAGATTTTCATAAAACTGCTTTAGAAGAAAATTCTTATTCCAAGAACAAGGTCTCTGGGCACTGATAGGTTGAA
Source organism: Chinchilla lanigera (assembly GCF_000276665.1). Taxonomy (NCBI): domain Eukaryota; kingdom Metazoa; phylum Chordata; class Mammalia; order Rodentia; family Chinchillidae; genus Chinchilla; species Chinchilla lanigera. Next base: position 4,079,986 of record NW_004955469.1, on the reverse strand, counting down.
GTCTTGATTTTATCAGAGCTTCAATATATGTAAATATTTTAGCCAAAGGTTTTCTAATTTGCCCTGTGCTGATGGTCTGTGCTCAAGGGATTTCAACCAACCAGAAAACACTCAGTTTACTCCAAGAAGGCAGGGTGGAGATTGGTAGTGGTGGTAGGAGTGGACTCAGAGCTTTGGAAGTATTGAAGGGGCGCTCACCAGGCATTGTCTTCACTGCTCGTGGAAGGCCTGCTATGCTGCAGGCATCTCCCTTGTGCTACGGTGCATTGCCAAAGGGGATGCAGTATAACTATGGCTTCTCTGTCATGAGCCCCCTGAACTCAAAGGGACTGAGCATGCTGTGTTCACAGTAGTCTTTATGCAAAGGAATCCTTCAGCACAAAAACAATAGCTCTAACAAATGCCCCTACTGTTAGAAGATGCATGCTCAGCACTTAAATTTGCAAGGGGAAAAAAAAAGTCCTGCGTTCAGGAGCCAATGAGAGCAGAGGGGTCAGGAGTAAACTGAGAACATGCAGTGTTCCCCTGAAACCGGAGACATGCAAATGACAAAATGACATGTGCTCAGCTCTTTGTAGCCATAGGGAAAATGTGCTATACTTAATTATGAAGCTGTGATTTCCATATACTCTCCAAGATAGTCTCTTGGATCCATGGCTTAGTCACAGATATAATGGGAATAACAGTGGTTTCACAGGTTTGTTGTAACAGTTAAATGGGAAACTGCTAAATCACATGAAATTCCTGATATTCGGCAAGTTTAGATGTACTGAAAAGGCAGTATGTTGGGATTTACCTAGGACAGTATCAGACATGATATAACTGTTACTAGATACTGACTGAACTAAATTTATTAAAAATTTTTAAAGTTGTGCACAAATGTGTAATGTGCTATTGTTTTATACTACCACTACCACTGCTATTATTGCTATGAGAACAGTAGCCATTATTCTGTGTTGATGATATTTGAAATGTAATCTGTGAGATACAACATCCCAAATGCCCCAGTACCCTGTAAGACTTGAATGAAACCAAGATCATCTAACTTCAAATGATGCAAATTTTTGTAGCATATAGATAGAATTTTGGCTATTTATCTTTAGGCTCTGTATATATGGCAATTCCTATGCGAAAATCATTGCTCTGAAACTGACTTCTAATTCAACCTTGAAGACCTTGGGTGAATTAATGCCTCCCATTAGGGAGCATATCAATTGCTATTTTCCCTTTTAAACCTTCTTGGGCAGCCAAGTCTGAGTACTCACTGGTTTCTACAATGTCAGTAAAGTCCTAACTAATAATGGGAATAAAAATGATAGCAGAATGGCTGGGGAGCATAACTCACAATGAGGGGTGAAGGCACATAGGCTCTGAGTGCTCCTCTGCCCAGATGTGTGTCCAGTTCCTTAGTGAATGCAGAGGAGAAAAGCAAGGGCATGAAGAAGAAAGGATGTGAAGAAAAGAGACATTGCAACAAGGAGCGGGCAAAGGAAGGAAGGATCACACACTGGAGAAAAATTGCCATAGGAGAACAGGATGGGGCCTCATCCGAAATACACCACAGCTGCTGGAGCTGAACAAGGAAAGCGTTTGCATTAGACATCAATGAAAGTGAATCATGTGACACTTTTCAGCCAGAAAAATTTCTTCCTGTCCTCAGTTGGTGATCAGACGGTGCCCCAGAGAAGGAAGATAAGTAGCTTTTGTTATTTTGATCTTTGCATTGGAAATTACCATTGTTCTCCTCATCAGTGTTAAATCCATGTTAATAATTATATTATAGTAATTTGCTTACATAATAACTTGTAGCCAAATGTAGAAAAGATAGTTGGGGATGAAAAAGGCAGAATTTAAAACAAACAAACATTTCTTCCTACAGGTTTTTGAATACATGAAACATTAAATGTATATTTTATTGTATTTTATTTTATTGCATAGAGTGATATACACAACCACAACTAAATTTGAAAAATCACTGAGTCTAGAAATTTGGGCTAAATATACAAATGGATGTTAATGATGTACTTCACACATATTTGTAGTTAAATCAGAAAATTTTAGGCTTTGGAAAGATTTTAAAATATGGAGTCACACTGGGAAAATTTTAGTGTCAGGTACAAACCAAAGAGCCAATAAACTACCCAAAACAATATGAACTTTTTAAAATAAAAAAAAAATACGTCAAGATTGAAAAATATCTTTCAAAACACCTTCCCTGTATCAGCCAGGTTTACGGCTTCTGAGGTCATGCAAAGCTGTGGCCTCAGGCTTTCAAAGGGGCAAGGGAAGTGACCATCACAGCTAAGGCAAGCACTGGTCATGGTCCTACCCTGCTATTCTTGATGACAGCTCCCCGTGTGTTTCGGGAAGGTGGCATTGTACTGTTGGTGATTGACACTGTGAGAGTTTTATTTGGAGCACAGACCAATAGTTGGCTTATATATGAATATTTTAGTATCATATCCGTGCTATAAAATGTCTTTTAAAAATTTACATAAGTAAAAAGAGTTAATTAGAATGTATTAGATTTATGGCATGCATGTGAATATAGAAATATGTGTCAAAACTGTGACTTTGGCCCTTGAATGTTAAGTTTGCAAAACTAGAGTTTAGATGGAGGCATAGGTGGCTCTTGGCCAGATCTCCAGATGGTGGAAAGTTAAAAGGGATGGAGCCGATGTCTGTTAAGAGAGCTTTGATGGAGGGGAAAATGCTGGGCTGAAACCCTCAAGAATACATTAAAATAGCATAAATGTAACTTTTTATATTTTAGGTGCAAGACAACATCAGAACAAGCATAGAGAGTGTAGAGCCTCACTTCATGGCAATTTATGCAAAAATAACACTTCTCACTAATAATATAAAGGTCTTGCGGTATAACTGAACTTCATCGTGTACAAAATGTATTCACATATTTTTCTCTTTCAGCTTTAATGAGTATCACTCATATGAGTCAAGAACTTCCTAAAAGTCTAATTTAATTTAGAATGTAAATAGAAGAATATGATTAATGGAAGAGAAAGGCAGCATTTATCATACTCCAAAAAGAGAGAGGGGGGAAAAAAATCAGCCATATTAACTCAGTCATGATTCTGATATTGAAGATTAAGTAAAAATGGAATATTTTTATCCATCCACCTTTTAGAACATGAGATCTTTCTCTCTTCTGTACCCTTAAGCCCTTTTACCAATATAATTATAAACACAATTCTTACTAAATCATTCATCTTGACAATTTAAAAATTTATGTTCAGTTTTATAAGTGGAGTTATGAAACATTTATTTTTACTTTTATTTTAAATGGGTTCCTCTCTACTCTTTCATATCACAATGCCTATATTCATGAGCTTTGGTTTCTTTTATTTCATAATTACCTCCCTATCAAAAGACTGGGCTTTCCAGAGCACAGGCATGTGTTTATGTTTCTGCATGTGCATATGTGTGTGTGCACGTGAGCACTTTGAGTGCACTCAGCTGAAAGAAGAGCCGAACTTCTGTATACCTGCAGATATTTCCTACTAGCTTTCTAAACTTGAAAAAACAAGAGTGCTGGGTAAAATAGTCTCAAATCACACAAAAACTTTCCTTTAAATTTCCATAAGTTTTCATCCATTCTGTTCTGGCAGGCAGTGTTACAGAACAAAAAAGTCAACTCTACCTCAAGATTGGTTTCACATTAAGATGCCATATTTTAATTTTCTTTTCTCCCTTACTGAATGTTTATGAGACCGAGAACCTGTTTATATTTTATGACAATTTAAATTTTTATTAGAAGTACCTTGCTACTTTCTTTAACTGATCATGCCTGCAACGTTATGAGACATCCAGTCTACCTGTGGTCTTTCTTCAAGTGAAAAAGAAGTTTGCCTTTTTATTTGTTTGTTTTCCTCCTGCTTGATGTTTCATAATTGATCAATCTTTTATTCTGTGTTCTGTCCGGGTTGTTCTTATGCTTGGATAATTTCTATTCTTATTTTTTATCCAATTGATCTACATTTTAAGAAACTTTCTCAAACTCATTCTCTATATCAGAGATCATATTATTATTATTTTCTGTCACCCATCATTATGCGATTTTCCCTCATCTCATTTCCTTCCCTGGCTTTGCTCCTCCCTCAAGACACCATTTTTCCATTTTCTCCTTGTAGCTTTCATTCCTACTCTCTAAAGCATTATCTCTCACTCTGAGGAAAATAGTCAATGATTCCTTGAAATTTTCTCCTGGAATTTAGAGTACGATATTTTCAGAAAACTTTCTCGGGTCTCCTTAGTCTGAAGGTGTTTCTTCCTTGTCCATATGAAGAATCTCCCTCCCCTTCCACACTTATGCTTCTCATTCTGGAACCAGCCAAGATCAGCACACGGCCATTATTTTTCCACAGAGTGTGAGATGTCCTCTTCTACCTACCTACCCTCCATCAAGAGGATACAGCCACCTTCCTTGCATATGTAACAAAATAAACAAAAGCTAGGCATTCGCTTTTATACTTTTTTCCTCTTACTTTCTGTTTTTTTTTTTTTTTTTCGTTTTTGAGACAAGGTCTCACTATGTAGCCCAACCTGTCCTTAGCCTACCAACTACTGGGATTAGAAGCTACTTCTTGTGTTCTGATGCATTAGTAAATTCTATAGTTCTTTCTGATGTGGTAGATATTGCAAAGTGAATAATGAATTCAGTTCTTGCTGCGGTATTCTTTGTCCAAGTCATTGCGATCTCTGATTTGGCCTCTCAGCCTGGCCTCCTAACTGGTTTTCTTAGTCTTCTCTTGCCTTGTTCAAAATCACTTTTTAAAAATATAGCTGAATCTATGGCTCAGGTCTTGTCATAGCTGCAGTACAAAAAGAAAAAAATAACATCCCGTTATCTACAAGATTCTTCATATCCTGGCGCAAGTCACCAGACTCATCTGGCAGCTCTCTGTCTGAGCTTCCTGTCAGGCTTAGAGAGAGCCTTTTCCTCTCTGCCATGGGATCTTTGCATTTGCTGTTTCTTCTTCCAAAAGGGCTCCGTGCCCCATCCCACACAAAGTACCTCAACAACCCACAGTGCACTCTGTCCTCACAAATGATGTCCTCCAGGGAGGCTTTCCTTGATCCTTGTGAGAAACAGTCTCCCTCTTTCCTATTCCTGGGTTATAGCCTCATTTCGCATGAATATACTCTTAAGGTTTCACTGTCCCTGTCTTCTAACTAAAAGTTCCGTGACATGATGACTGTGGCTGTTTTGGTCACTGTTTATGAGTTCATTATTGAATTTGTATGTACTATTCTCAGATCTATCCTTGGAAAACAAGTTGAAGTACACAAATCCTAATTCAACCCCACATTTCAAGCAGGCTTTCGGCTAATTTCCTTATACTGTGTCAAAGCAGCATCTGATATATGAAAAATTAAAATACCCAGTATTTACTTGAAACTATTGTGCCTAAGGACTCATTTCCTCTCGGAGTTCCACTCCAGTAGGTAGTTTCCCCAACATCATAATCAACTTTGGGATCCCCTTCAGTGTCAGTCCTTTTGGGCTCATATCAGAATTCACCTCCTTGAGCTCTCCAGCTCTGTATCAGATCTCACTATTTTATTTTTTTCTTCATAAAGAACATAGTTTACTGGATTCTTCATTCTTTGTCTGATTCCTCCACCAATTTCTTGAGCCCAAGCATCCTACCTTCTCATTTCCACTGCATCCAATCACATAGCACAACTCTGTAGTCCGCTTTAAAATGAGAGACGTACAGCCATATCATCATCACCACAAAGACTGTCTGAATTCCAAGCCACTAGTGCTCCCTTTGCTCTGGTACCAAAGAAAAATCCTTTTCCAGTGCAGTCATACACCCTCACAGACCACAGGCTTCAGCTTGAGATAGATTCATGTCCCCTGTTGTGAGGGAATTGACAAGAAGAGGAAGAGTTGTTCTGATCTATTCACATATTCTTCCTTATTCACATATTCCTCCCACATAGCCCAAGGAGCAGAAGGGGAGGTGACAGCCACCAGGGAACCCCTGTGCTATAGCCTGGGCAACCTGTCCTGGGAAGGGACTGCAGCCATGGGCACCTGAGAAGTTGAGAAGTCTTCTTGTGAACACATCGGCAAAAGCTGTGAAGAGGAGGCAGCTATGAAGAGGAAGCTACGTGGCAGGCAGAGGTCTTTAGAGGAGCTGTAGGATCATCCTTTCCTCAGAAGCAGCACTTCTCAAGCATTATGCCTAGATAGTCCTCATTCCATGACCTGAGACTCTGAGCTTTGAACATGGTCTCATGTGACCAAGAACGAGGTGGCATTTGTGCATGCACTTGATGTTTCAGAACTGAACTGTCTCAAGGCTAGCCTGAACCACAATGCTACACAAACAGGATCTATAGGCAGCCAGAACTGCAAAGGTCCAACCAGAGCAGGGACGATCTGGCAGAGGGAGCACAAGCTCCAGGCAAAGTGGGAGTCTGGTCAGACACTCTTCCTCTTATGAACCAGGGCTCTGTTTATCTCCACGTTTGTCGTTCTTCTTTGGTCCCAGGTGACAGTTTTACACTGAGACCTTCACCAATGACAGTTTCCTAAGGAGATTATTGCAAAGGCAATAGCTCCCTCTGAATTGTCTAGAATGAAACTTGGCACTTTTCCTTCTTTTTCTTTCTTCTTTCTTCTTTTCTGTCACTTGTGATCCTATAGAAAGATTGTCCTGTTCAAAGAGACGTGAAATATTCCAGGCATATTGCACTGAGGATCTGTGCAGCACAAATCAGCCTGCCCGGAGCTTCTCTGACACGTAGCCAGTGTGTTAATGTTCCTATTTATACTTATCTGCAATACATCTTCATAGTGTCAGCTTAATCACAAATGACAAGGGTGGAAAATGTAATAAAGACAGGGGCACATTAATCCACTTTGTATGAAAATGTGGAAAGGTAATCCAATTTTGAACTGCTTGCTCTTAAAAAATATAAAAGTTTGTAATATTGCTCCATCTTTGTTGGGGAGATGACAGTCAATCCTGAAAAGCATTTTTCAAGAAAAAGCCTCAGTACCTGAGGAGCTCTCACAGGAGTGGTGGTCCAGGCTGAGAATGAAGCTGTGAGCTCTGGGGACCAAGTTGCTGTTGATCCAGCCATGGGTCCTTTATCAACATGCAGGCAGCATGCGGTGTATTCATTCCTCTGGGCCTCAGAGATACTCACTAGTGCTGAGCACGCTGTGATGCCTCCCCTGTATGACTCTGGAGGCGACTGCATATGGAAAGCAATTCTGACTCTACTCCCTAAAGACAAGCTGGAGTTCATTTTGCAAAAATTCCATAGGAAGCAGGTAGACCCAGGTAGAGCTCATGTTTTCAGCAAGGGAGATGGGGTGAGGGAGCAAATAGTGATGATAGTGTCAAGCCTGCCTTGAACAACAGCCGGTGTCTTTGCAAGCATTGTGGTTTATGCACATTAGATGCATGAAGGTAGCTGCATGCTCAGAGCTCATATCCAGCAAAGAAGTATAAGGGGAGCATGAGCTCTAGATGTCAAGGCCTGCAAGTCTTCATCTTACCTATCTGCTTTGTAATGTGACAGATAGCATAACTACTCTGCACTTTGGCATTCTCATCAGCAAAACAAAAAGGGCATTGTTTACTTTATAGAACTATTGGAAATATAGGATACAGCAATTTCATTCCTCAGGAAGAGAAAAGACAACAAAACTGATACAAAACATAAAGAGAAAACATGTTTATGAATATTTATAGCAGCATTAATCACAACAGCCAAAAGATGGAAGCAACTCAAATATATATCAAGTGACAAATGTATAAGCAAAATGTAAACATCTATACAGTGGAATATTATTCTGCCAAATTAAGAGGAGTTAAGTACTAATACATGCTACAACACAGATGATCTTCAATGCATTATGATGTGTAAGTAAACCAGCCACTAAAGACCATATATTACATGAGTCCTGTCATAGAAAGTGTTCAGAAAGGGTGAAATACAGAGATAAGAATCAGATTTGTGGTTACCTACTTTTTATCAAAACTTCTTTTAGGTAAAAGCAGCCTTTCTTTCCTGTCTGAATTTTCTCTGTCCTCAGAACTTTTAGTTGTCTTACAAAGACCTGTTGATTGTCCCAAGAACATATCCTCCCCACATATTATTACTTCTACTATAATCGGACTCCAGTCCTCGCAGATCACTCACAGACACTAAGTTATTGTGACAGTTGTTCTTGACTATCACCTTGATTGGCTCCAGAGGTTGCTAGGAGATCAGGAAAGCCCCCTTCTAGGTCTGTCTGGGCACAACATGAAGACTATATCTTGTCCCAGCCCCTTCCTCCCAGGCTCCTCCTCTGCTCCATGCATCCCTGTGGCCATGAGTTGAGCAGCTTTGCTCTGCTATGCCCTCCTACTGTGGTGGCCCTGTCTTGGAGCCAGCCAACCACAGACCAAACTCCACGTGGCTAAAACCTCCTCCTTTAAATTGTGTTAGGGGTTTTCTCCTACCAATGCAAAGTTGACCAATACAAGTACACTGAGGAAATTACAATGCACACGAAAATAAAAGGATGATTTTTTTTCCAATTTATATCAGCAGAATCTACATGTTTGTGAATAGATTCTAAAGCTGTTAGGTAATAGTGCATTCAATACCATTTAGATTGAGCCAAATTTACAAATAGAAGCTTACTAAAGAGATTTTAGATGGAAAGTATTAGCTGAAAAGTCTGGGCGTGATCCCACTAGTTGGATTGGTGAGTTGACCAAAGTCTAGAACCAAAAGTGACCTAAAGGAGGTGCAAAGGACAAAAATCCCCTGGCATACTGAAGAGGAAAGTACTCATTTTATTCATGTATCATGAATACAATTCATGATATTCAGGACAATACTCATTGTATCATGAATTTCATATAAGGACTCACTTTATTCTTATATCACCCCGAGGACATACCCTCTACCAAAGCTGCAAGAAATATATAGATGATAGAACTACAGCATCCTGGAAGAACTCTGTGGTAGTTTCTTCACTTAACCATGATTGAGAGTAAAAATCGCTAATAAAATTGTTAACTGTTTACCTGAGTGACTATGCCTTGGGAAAAAAAAAAAAAAAAAAAAACAAACTACTAGTACTTTCCAGAGATTACTGGCACTGGTATGAACTGATTTTAATTCTCAAAGTCTCAGGGTATCACTTTTGACCATTCATCAGAACAAAGGTAGAGGTACGTAGATTGTTGGAACTTTTCTGGTTTCCAACTCACAGGATATCCAGTGGGTCACCAGTCACACTCTATACTTATGTTTCTGTTTCAGAGCACAGGCTTTGAAAAGATATACTCAGTATCGGGCAGAATTATCATATTGGTTGCTCAAACTATAGAATGTGGGCTATTATTATAGGAAAAATCAAGCAAAAGCACTCTTCTGTATCAAAAATAGCAAACCAAAAGAATATCTCATTCCTGGAGGGATTGCTGAGATTAGTACCACTTCCAAAGTTTGAAAGATACACAGGTAATTTATTCCTCCCACATCCTCTCTTAACTTTCTATGTAAAGACCAGTTGACCTCAGAGAAAGATAATGGATTGAAAACTTAATCATGTGATGACTTCAGCTATGTATTTTTTTTTATTATTGGAGCAAATCAATGTGTCCTCTGGTAACATATATGTAGCAATTGATCTGATGAAGGAATGAATACCTTTTCTCTATACCTATAAAGAAAGATCATCAGAGAGAAGAAGGAGAGGAAAATGGGATAAGAAATGATTTGGGATGTGTTGTGCACATGTACCAACTTCCCATGAGGAATATAATAATTTTGTAGTGCAAACATGTACTAACTTTAAAAAATTACTTTTAGTTGCATAAAAACCTTTTTCTGGTCCACCAAGGACTAACTACCCAACGCTACATCATAAGCTAGACTATAGTATCTTTGATAGCCTTTCCTTTCCACAGAATATCATGTTGATCAATGACATTATCACAAGGGCCACAAGATATAGTGGGAATGAGTAGTGGCTCTGAACTCAGAGCAGGAAGCTATCCTAGCTTCTGAGATGAGAGTTTATCGTGTTCTCCCCAACACAAGGACTTACTAACTTCAAATCCTAATGACTTATTTCCCTTACACAGATAACCAGAAATACTAATAGTCCTTTACTCAGCAGGATTAAGAAAATTAAATGAGATAGTGAATATATGTACCTGATACATAATAATTGCTATGTAAATGTTATTTACCTTGCAGTGTCTATGTGCACATAGACTACTTCTCTCAGAATATCGTGGGCTTGCTATGCAGTAAAATCTCTAGGTGTTGGTGATGTGGCAAACAAGAGATGCCTGCCAAAAGGAAAGATCAGTAGTGCCACCTTCTCTTCTTGCCATTAGGATTTGCAGTGTTGGTGGACTCCTTCTGATTTTCGAGATCTCCTATGCTTCACTAAGCATGAAGTATGCTCTGCTCCATTTGCCAAGTAACCTAAGATGCTTCCAGAACAAAAGCCCAGAACAAGAAATGCTCTGCAACAAGTTTGGATAGCCGACTGTCACTTAAATCATGAGACCTAGCACATTGGCTAGTGCTTAAAGACTCTAGCGGATACGAATGCCATAGGAATCTTTGTCATACCTCTAAAAGGGAATCTTAGCACAAATGGGCAGGAGGGTTTTGGAGCAAAGCATTCCTACCACAGACAATGATTCTCCTTTTGAAAAAGAAGTTTCTGGCTTATTACTCCCTGCTTTAGTACAAACTGAATATTCATCAAAGAGTGCTAAATTACCGTGCAATCTGAGCAACCTTCATGAACTGAATGTTTTCTGATCCACAAAGCCATAAACACAGGTATGTGGAGTGGCAGTCTATCATCAAATGGAGGTGGTAGAAAGGAAAACTTAGGCTTGAACAAATCGTTGGTACCACTGGAGACACATTTGCTTTGAATACAGATTTGTCTTCTGTAGTACCTGCAGTGCTGCTACAAAAATCACCGTTTTTATTCACTCTAGTCCACTGTGAACAGTATTGTGTTTGACACAATAACTTATTTGAAAGTAAACAAATTGTAGCAAACGGCTAATTCTTATGAAATCCTGGACAGAGTTACCCTGTTCTTCATCACCCTGAAATAGCTGGCCTGAAGTAATAGGATAACTTTTTTTTTCAAATATTTTTGTGTTGATAAAGTACACAGAACAGGAACTTTACTTCCTTACTCATTTTTAAATGTAGTTTGGTTTTCTTAAGTCTATTCACGTTATTTTACAATCATCCCACCACCAATCTCTAGAACTCCTTTCGTGTTGCAAAACTGAATTATGCCCATTAAACAATAGCTTTCCAGCTCTCAAGTCCCTGAAAAACACTATTCTGCTTTTTATCTCTATGATGTTTAGTATGCTGAATACTTTATATAATTACAGTCATGCAGTATTTGCATTTTTATGATTGGCTTCATTTATCATAACGTTTAAAATGTTCATTTGAATATGTCAGAATTTCCCTATGTTTAAAGCTGTGTTATATCATTGCATATATAAAATATATACATATCTATATAGTATCACTTTATATGTATATTATATATTATCATTTTGATTGTTTCCCTGTTCTAGCTATTTGTGAATAATGCTGTTTGATGTGAATAGTTATCTTCAAACATCTCTTAGAGACCTTGCTTTCAAATCTTTTGTATGTCTACACAGAAGTGGAATTCTTGGTTCACATGGTAATTCTATTTTAAGTATTTTTCAGAAAACATCATACTATTTCCTAAGATTCACCTCACCATTCCACATTCCTGCTAACAGTGCAGAGCGGGTACAGGGTCTCCACACCCTTACCCAGACTCGTTATTTTCTGGTTCTTTAATGTTAGCCACACTATGGATGTGAAGTGGTCATCATAATTTTGTTTTACATTTCCAAATGATTAGTGATGTTGAGTATCTTTTCATGTGCTTATTGCCCAATTGTATAAATTCTTTGGAGAAATGTCTATTTTAACTTGTTGCCTGCCTTTTAATCTGATATTTTATTGTTGAGCTTTATGAGTTCTCTACAGACTCTTGAAAGTAATCCCCTCTTGTTTATAAGATTTGTAAATATTCTCCCATCCTGTATGTTATATTCATATTCAGTTGCTCTGATATACAACTGTTAAAGTGTTTTTCTCAAGCCTAACGTCTATTTATTTGCTTTTGTTGTCTGTAGCTTTGTGTTACACATAAGAAGTAAGTGCCAAAGTAATGTTTTAAAGCTTTGTCCAATATTTTTCTCTATGAATTTTATAGTTTTATGTCTTACTTTTATACCTTTGATACATTTAATTGTGTATGTAGAATCAGGTAAATCAGTATCGAGCTTTTCTAACAGCACTTGTTGAAAACCTGTCCTTTTTATATTTAATGCCTGTACCACCCTTGTCAAGAATCATTTTACCATGTACGTGAAGGTTTATCTCTGGCTTCTCTGTTTATTTCCTTGGTCTTTATGTCTGTCTTTAGGATATACTCTACTGTTTTGTTTTCTATAACTTTGTATCATCTAGTACATTGTGTAGTACAGAATATTTACATTCTTTGGGGCGAGTGGGTACATGTGTAGTACACCACCTAATTCCTTTTCCCCTTTCCTTCCCCCAGCCCATTCCTTAATCCCTTTCCTTTGTTTATACATTTGCATTTGCAGAACATAATGCTTCTGTAACTTTGTAATACTTTGGCATGATGAAAAAAATCAAATATGCAATAAATAAGTACAATCACAACTAAAAGAACAAAATATGCACCCAGTGCCCTATTGCTCAGGAAGTTACATGAAGTTTAAAAGTTGGTCAAGAACCCAAATCCATATTTTCAGTACATCACAAGTAATTAAACTATGCTTCACTACAAAAACCAAAGGATCTTAATATATATTATACTACCAAAATTTGGATAAATAAATTGTATATCTTTCATTTGGAAAAGCAACAACTCATTGTTTTCATTGTACAAAGATATTTGTTTATTGATCAGTAGAAAAATTAGTGTTGTATTGCTTCCATTTGGGAGTATGGATTTTGAGAATGCATGGTCCTATCCTGTATAATGACGTTTTGATCAGTTATGCATTGTATATGAAAGTGTCTCCGTAAGAGTATAATGAGCTGAAAAACTACTGCCTTCTAGTGAATTGTAGGTGTCCTAATGCTGGAATATACTGCATCTTTCACGTGTATATGGTGATGCTGAAGTAAACAAACCTACTGGGCTTCCAGTCATATAAAATTACAGCACAGTCGGGCATGGTAGCACACACCTGTAATCCCAGCACTCGGGAGGCTGAGGCAGGAGGACTGTTGTGAGTTTGCAGCCTGGGCTACAAAGTGAAGTCAAGGCCAGGCTGAACTGCATAGCGAGACCCTGTCTCAAAAAGACAAAAACAAAAAAAGAAAAAATTATACCACATACAATTATGCAAAGTACATAATACTTTATTATAATTAATGTAATTAATTACACTGCCAATTTTTGTATTTACTAATAAAACATTGTGCTGTGTCCTGCCAATAGCAGCCTCATATATCTCAAGTTTACTGTGTCACTTGTTTTCACCAAGAGACCACATCCAGTGACTGATCCTTAACACTGAATTTTGCATAAATTACATTTCATGGTGTTTATATAATGGTGAAGTTGCTTAATGACACACTTCTCAGCACTTATCTCTGACTTTGAGGAACACGCCATAATGTATGGGTGCTACATAAAAAGAGGTGGACTGTTGTGAATTTGTGTTATGTCAATTTAGCTGAGATGATACCTGTTCCTTCTGACAAGAAGCCATTCTGTGTGATACTCGGAAGTTGCCAATGAGGCAGCAGTCATAGTCTTCTCATTCTCTGAGGATCAGCATAGGGTGTTGCTGCAAGGGAGGCACTTTCTTGCTTACGTGCTGGGCTACTTTATTCTCATTGAATAACAGCAAAATTTGCTGCACACTCGGCTCCAATGATGCTCTCTTTCAGTTCCTGTGACCCCTGAGGCGTGGATGTGTTTAGCAACATCACCAAGCCTGAGAGCTTTGGGACAGTGACATCCTGATAGAGTTCCATTCTGTCTTCATTGATTGTAGTTCACATAGGTTCTGATTTTTCCCTACCTGGTCTTTCCTCATAGTCACCTTTCTTTTCCACCTGTTTGCTATGGTCATGTCAGGCTCCTGTACTACCCAATGGCACAATCCTCTTTTCAGTACTGTTTCATCAACTTCCACAACTATGTGACCTCAAGTCTCAATAACAAATTTTTTATGTATTATTCCTGTTGGGTCTGCTTCTCCGGTCAGACTCTAAGTGTTGCATCTATGCAACAGCTATGGCCCTGGCAGAAGAGCACACTGAATGGTACTGCTGACATCCACTGGGCATCAGTGAGCTGGTGAAAGGAGCAGGATGGGGCCTGATTTCTGCTAATCACAAAAGGTGAGAATTGCAGGACTGTAGCACTGAAAGAAGTGTAGTAAAGATATTCCCAAACAAGAAGGAAAAGTACTCCAGTAACATTTAGAATTGCCATAATATTCACTGTTGTTATGGTTAGAACTAAATTGTACCCCTAAAATTCGCATGTATAGAAGGTGACTGTATTATAGAGGCACTCATCAGTGGATTTGTTCATTGATGAGTACAGTAGTTAACTGTGTTGTTATGAAGCAGGGTCTGGTTGGAAGTAGGTCACTGGGGCCATGACCTCAAAGGGTGCATTCTTGTCCCTGGCTCCTCCCTTCGGTTGCTACTTCCTGCCTGACAAGAATTGGCAACTGTCTAGAATTCTATAAATTGAGTTGATGGAAAAGATTGGTCACAGGTCAGAAGAGAAGAATGCTGATAGAAATAAAAACAGTAAAGGCTAGATTTGGGAAGTATTATTTGGGAACAGGAACTCCATTGCCATTTAGGGGGTCATATGTGTTACTTTCTGGCAGAAAATTTGTCCACATTTTACCCATGTCCTGAGACTGTGAGAGACTGACAGAAAGGGTGATGGACTAATTAATTTGGTGCAGGAAATTTCAAAGCATCCCAACGTTCAGGCTGTGGCATGAGAACTATTCTCGGTTTTCAGACAGATTTACAGTTATCATCAGAAGCAAATGACATCTAAATAACTTGAAAAATCTGAAGTTTTATCAGAAAGGAAATATTATAGACATCTGGGTTGGTAAAAAATATTATAGGTAATCAGGTAGGGCTGGGCCCTCAAAAGAGTCAGAGCAAAAATGAAAACTCATCACAAATGTGGCTATAGACACATCTGTTGAGGGACAGGCCTCAAGATAAAGATGGAATTACCAGGCCTGAGATAAGTTGTAACACCTGGTCAAATGAAGTCTAAGTAGACACGTTGGTGGGTGACCAAGACCCTGACACTCATCCCATCCTGAAAAGTTTGTTTTTTTTCATCTGAACTTGCTAGTGACTTGCTTTGCTATTGGATCAATATTACCTAAATGACTATACTTATAATCTTATTGTTTGATTATGGCTGCAACTCATGTTTCACCCACATGGCTGTGCCTATAAAACTTCCTCTGAGAAGTGGGGTCCTTGGCAACTGAGTTAGGGCAGTTTCCTGCACCTCAGGAGTTATATTTCTCCCTCTCAATAAATATTTCCTACTCTTAACCTCTTTTGTTCTTTCTCTAAAATCAAAGAAAACATTCTTTCAAAGAAAGCATTCTTTGATTTTAGAGAACATGAGCTCAATGCATTAGGCATCTAGCAGGTTGGGAGTTATATTAACTTTATACTGTATTTGGTGGTCCTGCTATCATTCCTATAACAGAAGCACCTGCAAATTAGAGCCATGGAAAGCTTCCTTGCTGGGAAAATTAACATCGAAAATTCAAGTACTTTGCATGAAGACAACACAAAATGGCTTGAATGTATCTAAGTAATCAACAAGATTCCATCCTTTGCTAGTTCAATGATGCAAAACTGTGAAGATTTCCTTCAAGAACAGAACTCCTGAGTCCCTGGGTGAAGGAATTGGTTCATTTCCTGATATTTATTTCACAGTGCTGAGTCATCCAGGCACTGAGGCCTCTGCAGCCTTGGTCCAAGGAAGTCTGGATATAGCTCAGGCTAGTAGTAGACCTTGGCATCATTCACATGGTGCTGGTTTTCCAGGTATACAGAATTCAAGAGTTCTGAGGTCAAGGAGGCTTCCACCCATATTGCAAGGAAAGTCTGGTAGGCAAAGCAGTGTTCCCTTGAGAGGGTACTGCATGAAGCTGTGAGAATGAAGCTGAAAGAAGAGCGGAGAACTCTGAAATTTGGAGAAGCCAAAAACATAGAACATCTGCTGAGGAAACTAGTCAGTGATCAATCCACCCTAAGTGAGAGACAGAAGTGCTACAACAAGCACTGCCATGAGAGTGGGGATATCCAAGCCATTTGGAGTTTGCTTCTTGCCATACTTTGCTCCAGGTCCCAGATGCATAACTATAGGACTTAGTGTTTGCCCTACTGGATTTCAGTCTTGCATTAGTCTCATTTCTTTTGTTATTTCTATTTCTCCCTTCTGGAATGGAAGTGTTCACCCCATTCCACTGTATGTTGGAAGATTTAACCTTTTCTTTTTTAAAATTATTGTGACAGGGTTCACACCTAAAAGTTTACCTTGAATCCCAGAGAAGCCTTTGATCTTGGACTTTCTGGGAATGTTGGAACTTTTAAGACTTTGACAACTCTTAGATATAGACTAAAAGCATTTTATAAAATAAGATGGACATGAGTCTTTTGGATGCCAGGGACAAAGTGGTTTTTTGATATTTTTGTTTTTGTTTTTGTTTTTTTTCTGGTACCGGGAATCGAACTCACCACCTTGCCCTTGCCAGGCAGGTGCTGTGCCGCTGAGCTAAATCCCCAGCCCCTGCCAGGGATAAAATGCTATGGTTTAGATTTAAAGTTTCTCATATGTGCAGAAGGTGATTGCAGGGTGGGGGTGCTAAACTCATCTGAGGACTTATCAGTGGCTAAATGCTGTTAGAAGGTGGGTCACTAATGGTGTGACCTCCAGGCTGCATTCATATCACTACACTTTTCTTGTCTCTCTGCTTCCTGGCTGCCATGCATTGAGCACCAACCCTCACCCCGGCCCTCCACCATGCCATTTCTGCCTTGAGGCCAGCCAACCACAGACTGAAGGTATAAGCCAAAATATACATTTCCTCCCTTTAAGTTGTGACCGTTGTAAATTTTGTCCCAGGAATGAGAAAGTGACCAAGACAATAATCAATACATAAGAACAAAAGACTGAGAGGAGCTCCTCAATCAGTCTCTTAAGAATGCAGGGTCCTGCCCTGGCCCAGACAAGTCTCAGGATAGCAGAGGTGACTACTTTGGTCCACTAGCTAGGTTTCATTTGGGCATATCCTGAAGACAAAGCCAAAGGGATACAATATTTTCTTACACTAATCTGAAACTCCACTCAAGGCTCACATTCTTCAAGCCATTCATATACTGAGCTGTCCCTGGGAATGAGTCCTGCCCTAGGCCTGCAGCTCTTGCTTAGCAGGGGCCCTGGGCAGCTTCTTCCATTAGTTTTCCAGCAGCAGAACATTTGAGTATAACACAGGCTGATCATCCTGCAAAAGGCCACAGAAGCACAGATTCAGGAAGAATCCTTCTTTATTAGTGATAACAGTAAAACCTTGGTTTGCCAGCGTAATTTGTTCCAGAAACATGCTTATATTCCAAAGTACTTGCTATCAAATTAAATTTCCCCATAGTAAATAATGGAGACTCCACTGATTCAGTCCATAACCCAAAAATAATCATACAAAAATGATTACAGTACTGTGGCATAACACAAAATAATGCAGAAAATATAGAATGTAAAGAAAAAGAAATAAATTAACCCACACATACATTTGAAAACCTTCATGGCTGGTGTGCAGTCAAGCTAGAAGAGGGTTGTAGCATAGGATGACTTTCACTATCACTAGCAGAGTCACCACTATTGGCTCAATGAAATCTTTATCTTTTCATGCAACTGTAACAAGGAGCCTACCCACTGCCACTTGCTCTTGCCTCCTTCTGAGGGCATTCTAGAAAGGTGACACTGCACATTAAACAGCGTTAAATTAAACTGCATTAAACAGGTTCATCACTCACACTTCTGCAGCCTCAATCAGTAGATGCTTTTCTACAAAATTCTGCCGTTTCCCACATTTTACACATGTCCCTAATTTCATTTGAAGTGAGGGATTCTTCCACCCCTTTTTCCTCCTCCTCCTTGGCTGATGATATCTCCTCCATGACCCCTTGTTGTTGGGAGAAGATCACCCACCGTCTCCCAGAGAGACAGAGAGGGAGGGAGGGAGGGACAAACTTGGCTCAGTTGTGATCATGTAATGTTTGCTGTCATGTGCTACTCATATGGCAAGACATCACTTCTTTATCAAGTTAAAATTTATAGAAACGTTTGCTCATATTGAAGAACACTCACAGAACAAGTTACTCACAAGCCATGGCTTTCCTGTGTATGCTTGTGATGCACAATAATTACATTTGTCTTGGGGATAGGTACACACACGTATCACAACTTTGTCACTTTCCTGCCGTAAACCCAATTCACATTTTCTTTCTCCTCCTGACAGAGTCTACCTCCCTGTTTCCTACCATCTCTCTTCAATTTTGTTCTTTATAATATTGATATGTATTTGGGCTTCTCATATTAGAGAAATCAAAACCTATTTCATCTCTTGTGTCTGATTTATTTCACTTTTGAGATCATAACA
Source organism: Chinchilla lanigera (assembly GCF_000276665.1). Classification (NCBI taxonomy): domain Eukaryota; kingdom Metazoa; phylum Chordata; class Mammalia; order Rodentia; family Chinchillidae; genus Chinchilla; species Chinchilla lanigera. The sequence goes on along the minus strand of NW_004955469.1, from coordinate 4,061,201 downwards.
CCAAGTGAAATAAAGCAGAGAGAATCTTGAAATGCTGTCCTATTACCCATCATTCTCTACCAGAGGGCCATTCATATCCAATAGTTATGAATGCTTGGTGAGGTCTCTCTAAAATTCTCTGATTTTAGATCACTTCAAGAGGACTAAGGGTGATGTACCACAGTCAGACTCCCGAAGACCAGCTAGGTGGTCTGAACTCATCTACCTACCCTGCTATTATGAGGTCTGGTTGAGTCTAAAACCAGGAGACAGGAATAGGTTGTGCAGGGAATACTTAGGACTTCTTAGGGAAAATTGCCCCGGCTAAACTACAGAACAGATAGGCTTCAATACCAGTTATAATAAATAGTTAGAATAACCAGAAGTTATTGTTAATATTATCTTAGTTATTGCCCAAAACTACTTTGAAAAGTATGTTAAATATTTTTTGAGTCCCAACACTTCTACAACCACAGAGTACAGTAGTGATGAAAAAAATAAAGACCTTGCTTTCATATAACTCATTCTGTTGGGGAAGACACACAGTAAATAAACAAACAGATAATGATTCTCTACTCTGTGACTTAGAGGACACCAGAGAAGAGGACAAAGTCTGGAGTTCTGTGTCAGGGAGTAGAATCAGGTGAGACTGTTCCTTCACTTGCCTTTGTGCTGAGTCCTGAAAAACTCAGGAGAGAAATTATATCAGTGGGGGAGGAGGAATTTTTCCATGAGAAACAACAGACAGAGTTGGGATTTGAACTCCGTGTGCCTGATTTATAAACTTAACTTTTATCTTCTTAGTATTTGTGCTGACACTTCAATTTTTAAATAATTCTGGCCTCAATCCAACCCACAGCAGCAATTTTCCCTGAGATTTCTGAGTACATTAATTAGTGTCTGTTGATCCAGACAAGCTACATATCATATTTATGCTCATTCATCAACTTTCCTGCACCTCCCGAGGTAACTCAAGCTCCTTTTAAAGTGGCCAAGGATATCCAATGTAGAGTTTCAACACAGGTCCCTTAGACACACACAAGTACACCAAAGGCCCCAAGGCATTTTATAAAATGTCTTTCCTTAATGAAGGTGTTGCTGTAATACTCTCATTCATGGCATGCATCACTGCCCCCCAATGCACTAGGAATGCCTTTTCCACAACACGGATGCAAAGAATTGAAGACATTTCTGAGTAGTACAACCTTGTAAAACTGCATGCTACTAACCCAGACACTTCAGATTTCCAGAAGTTGGAGGCAGAGGTTTGTCTGGGATCTTAAACACGGCAAAGGATCCTGAAGTGTTAAGCTCTGGTGCTTGATATTTCCACACTCTCCCCTAAACAGCTCTTGGATTATTAGTGCACATGAAAGGCAATAATGCAGAAAAATTTGGTTTTCTTTTCAGTTTTGAGAGAACCTACATCCATAGAGAGTTCACTTGTAGAAAATTACTTCACAGAGAAGAATAAAAGGAAGTTCAATTGCTTCTGAACCTCCTCATCCCTCAGTAAAAGAACTTACCTCCCTGGAGGTTTGTCTCCCATATATAAACTGCTGAAATATGGCTTCATAAAGAAAAGGGCAAAAATTATAAATTTTTACCTTGGTAAGAGCAACCAAAATCTCCTACTGCATCTAACTAACAAACGTAATAATCATCTTGCCTTATATAACATCCCTTAATTTTACACAAATGGAGTTGTACCATATGTACTCTTGTTGCGGCTTTCTTTTGTTCAAGATTATTTCTTGAGATCCACATATGTTGCTGTAGGTAGCAATAGTTTGCTCATTTTTGTGTCATATTCTACTGTATGCATTTTCTATCAAATCCCAAATGAATCTTCTATGTTTTTAGATTAGTTCCTGACATGGGGTTAAGGGAGGAGCTAGCGTGGCTGAGTAGAGGAATCACATCAGAGACTCAAAGAATCAACTAAAAGCCCAGGCAACTAAGGACAAGGGAGAGATACATACCCTGAAACAGAAAATAAAATCAAAAGAAGATACTTGAGCAAAGAAAACATCTGGATCAAGTTAAAAAGAGGGAAAGTGGTCCACTAGGACCAATCTGAAGGCCCCCACTCTTGCCTGCCCTGGAAATAGCCATCTTGAGAATTTCCCCAAAAGCCAAAGGGAAGCAAGAGTGCTGCAGGGATGATCCTCCCAGGATAGACTCAGGGTGTGCAAACCCCTTCACCCCATTATTCCCTCTCCAAACATCAAGGACGCTGCAACATCTTCTTCAGCACCCACCAAGAGCATGGGAAGCTCCCTCTGTACCCATCTGACCTTGGGCAATAAGAGGATAAACAAGGTCATGGTGAATACCGAGTCCATCCAGCTGGTTTTGCTTAGTGTCACCATCTAGTACCCCTCATCAATACTGAGCCCATTTAAGTCCCAAATGAGTGCCCTGGGCACATCTGAGGCACTGCCGGGTGCCACAAATTGGCCCCATGGCAACCTGGACCTCTACCTGGTACATGGAGGTAATACCAGTCCCATTTGAGCCTGTGCCTGGCATCCTGAGATTGCTTAAATTCCCACTCAGTGTCCACTGCCCTACAGGCACCCCTAGACCTACTAGAGACTGACAACCAGTCCCGAGCAGCCTGAATCTGACTGGGAACCCAAGTCTCACATAAGTCTCTGTCTGGTGCCCCAGACATGCCAAAGCTCTCCCTCAAACACCCACTGGATCTCTGCCTGGCTCACAGCACTAATTAAAGGTTTGTTTGATTTACCCAGTGCCCTGGCACATATGCAACTTCACCTAGCTCCCAGCACACAGCACCCAGAACCCTCCTTGGACCCACCAAAATCCCTCTTTCAGACCTAGACTCAGCTGGGTCTCCACTGAGTGTCTCAGGTGGGCACAAACATCCAACTAGTGATTTGAGCTGGTCCCGGGGCCACAGGAGTGGCCCTTGAGTACCTAATGTGGTCCCCAAGTAGCCGGCATCATGCCAGGTGCCTTAAGACATTTGATTCTTCAGGATCCAATTTCCCACACCTTTCTTGAACTTGTATCCTGGCTTGGACAGCTGCCATACATAAGTTTTTACAGATAGAGTACCAGTTAAATAGAGGAGTCACCACAGAAACCCCCAGGCTATAAAGAGAGGCAGGAAAAAACATGACTTATTGGATTAAAAAATGCAGGTTCTGGAAGAAAAACAGTCTTCTGAAATACATATGATTTTTTTTCTCATACTTTTTCTTCCATTCTTTTTAAATTTTATTTTATGGAAAAAAGGTAAAAAAATTTCATAACAAAATAATAGAATAACAGTAGTTAATGCATTACATGTTGTTTTCTTTAAATTAGTTGCTCAGGGGAAAGATATGAGAATAAAAATTTCTCCAAATGATATTAACACAATCTTCCTTTTTAATGAACTAAGAGACACTAATAGAATAACTGATTTGCATTTTTCCCTTTTCCCTATTGTCCTTTCCCTTTTACCCATCCTAGTTCCTTTTTCCTTTTGAACAATTTCTTTCCATTTCACAATATCTACTGTACATTTTAGAATGTATTTACTCTTTGAGTTTCTCACATCAGGGGGAAGTAATGTTTACGCATGTCAGTCTGATTTACTTCACTTGAGTATGGTCTCAAATTGCATCCATTTTCGTATAAAAGTCTCCAGTTTATCCTTCTTTATGACTGAATAGTACTTCATTGTATACAAAGGTCACATTGCTTTTATTCATTCATAGGTTGATGGGCATTTGTGTTGTTTCCAAGATTTTGCTCTTACAAATTACGCTACTGAAAACATGGGTGCATATATAGCACTGCGGTATGATGTTTTTAAATCTTGGAAGATACCCAGAAGGAGAGTAACTGGGTTGAAGGAGACCTCTAGTCCTATTTTTGAGGATTCTCTACACTCAACAGTGTAGAGTTGAGTAACTGGGTTGAATGAGACCTCTAGTCCTATTTTTGAGGATTCTCACATCAACACTGAAGAAGTGTTCCTTTGACCCCACACAGCACCAGCATTTGTTATGGGTTCATTTCTTGATAACAGACATTCTTTACAGATGAAATTTCAGTGTTGTTTTAATTTGGATTTCTCAAATTACCAGTGACGTTGAATATTTTTTCATATATGTATTTGCTGTTTGCATTACTTGATCTGACAAATGTGTATTCATCTCAGATGCTCATTTTTTAAATCGGGTCTGAATTTGGGGAGTCTGATTTTTCAACCATTTGCTAAATTTTTTCCCACTCTGTGGGCTGGCTTTTCACTCTAATTACTTTCTTTTCTAGTAGATTTAGTGTTTCTGTTTTAATATATAGATATTTGATCCATTTTGACATTAGTTTAGTGCATGGTGATAGAAATGGTCTAGTTTAAATCCTAAGCATGCAGAAAGACAGTTTTTCAAGAACCATCTATTAAAGAGGCTATCTTTCTTCCAGTGAACATGTTTGGTCCTTTTGTCAAAATAAGGTGGCTGAGTATGTTCACAGTTGTGTCTATACCTTCTAATCTGTTCTGCTGTTCCTCAGGTCTAATTCTTTTGCCAGTACCACGCTGATTTTTATCACAGTAACTTTGTAGGTAATTTGAAGTCAATGATTGTGATATCTCCTGCCTTACTTTTATTGGCCAGGATTGCTTTTGCTATCCTAGGTCTCTTCTTGTTCCAAATGAATTTTAGAAATATTTTCTGTAGATCTGTGAGTATGCCAATGGTATTTTGATTGGGATCACATGAAATCTGTATAACAATTTTGGGAGTATGGCCATTTATGGCCATTTTCACAATGTTAGTTCTTCCTATCCATGAGCAAGGCATATCTCTCCTTTTTCTGAAATCCTCTTTGATCTCCATTGTCAGAGTACTATAATTTTCAATTTGTAGAGCCTGTACTTCCTTTGTTAGATTGATTCCTAAGTCTTTCTTTTTTTTTTTTTTTTTTGTATACCATTGTGAATGGTGTGGTTTCCCTGATTTCTCTCTCAGTGAGTTTATTTTTTGTGTGTGTGTACAGGAATGTTATTGGTTTTTGAGTGTTGACTTTTTATCCAGCTATGCTACTGAATTTGGTTACTTAATATAGAAGTCTTTTGGTGGAGTTTTTGGGGTCTTCTATGCACAGTATCATGTCATCTGTGACTAATGATAATTTAACTTCTTCCTTTCCTATCCTTATTCCTTTTATTTCTCTCTCTTGTCTAATTGCTCTGGCTAGTGTTTTGGTAACTGTACTGAGCAGGAGTAGGGACAGTGGACATCTTTGTCTTGTTTCTGATTTTACAGTGAAAGCTTTCAGTTTCTGTCCACTTAGTATGATGCTGATGTTGGTTTGTCATAAAGGCTTTTATTAGATTTGAGATAAAGACCATCTATTCGGTTTTTCTGAAGAGTGATCTGAATGATTGTTGCACTTTGTCAGAAGATTTTGCTGTTTCTATTGTGATGATCACATGATTTTTGTCCTTGACTCTGTTAATATGGTGCATTATATTTATTGATTTATGTACATTTATTGATTTATTGATTTGGCCTATCCCTGCACCTCTGGGATGAATCCCACTTGATCAAGGAGTGCAATGTTGTTGATGATTTGCTGCATTGTGTTTACCAGCATTGTACTGAGGATTTTTGCATAAACATCCATTAGGGAGACTGACCTGTAGTTCTCTTTTTTGTTTGAGTCTTTCTCTGGTTTAGTTACCAAGGTAATACTTGCCTCCAGGAATGAGTTAGGGAGTATTGTTTCCTTTTCAATTTCATTAAATAGTTTGAGGAATATTGGCATTAAATCTTCTCTAGATTGCTTATTGAATTCAACAGTGAATCCATCAGGACCTGGGCTATTTTCCTTCATTTTAATCTCTAACCCTATCATTCATCCTTTTCCTAGTTGCTTTTTTTCTCTTACTTTAACCTAACACTAATGTTCTTTTACTCCTAAATATGATCTTTCACCTCAGTTTTACCACATTCCCACTGTCCATTTCTTAATTTATAAAATTATGTTTTTTATGTTCCTACACTGTTATTTTTAATAGTATAACAATTAACCCTTATTATGTATCTGTAGATGATTAACTATATCTTACTATGATTGAACACTGTTCTATCATTAATGAGGATAAAATTGCTCTATTGAGTATGTATTTACTGTATATCAATATCTTGCCTGTCAGACTTTGTACTATAACTATAGATCTTGTTTCTATGGTCAAAGGTAGTACAGTGTTAATTGCTTTTTTATTTTAAAGAGAATAAGAACAATAAAAATGATACAGAATTTCAAAACAAGATGATAGGAAATTAACAATGGATTTATATTGCATATTGTTATCTTCAGAGTAGTTGTTCAGATAACCAGATATAGGCATGCAAAATTGATAAAACAATTAGGTGGTAACTGTTCCTTTCAATAAACCAATAGAAATTGGTAGTACAGTTATCTTAGCTATCTTGAGTATATAAATATATTTCCCCTTCCTTCCTTTTTCTTTTCTCCTCTCACCACTCCAATTCTTTCCTTTTAGCAATTTGTTCCTCTTTCACAATATATATTGTACCTTTCAGATTTTATTTACTCTTTCAGTTTCCTACAATAGCGACACAATACAATGTTTACACGTGAGTCTCATTTCTAGAATTTGTCATTATCCATTTTGTATTTGATGCTATTTTTTTTCTGACTTTACTTCTTTAAGCAAAGTGATGTAGGGTGTTAGTGATTGTTATCAATTGGTTTTCTCTGTATGTCAGTAGCTTGGCTAAGGATGAAAAAACCTAACACTGTAGCCCATTACCAAAGACCTGGTACTGACCAAATAAGCAGAACCCCAATCCTTAATAAACAAGGGTGGTTGAATACTGGGAGAGATGCAAAGGCCAATAGCTAGCTACACAAAGAGGACACCTCTGAAAAATAGACTTTACTTAAAGAGATCTTGATACTAGCAGTAAAGATACTCAACACAACTAATCTGCAAGCTCAGCACAGAAAGCAAATAAAAATTAGAAAATGAGAAAACATGGAAGTATCATGTATCCAAAAGCTTCAAACTCTCTCAAAGCAAATCCAGGATTCACTGAGGAAGACAAAATCAAAAGCTAAACAGCTGAAATATCTGAAATAGTAGCAGTGGCAGATCAATAAGACATTTACAAATTTATAGTAGAGATATTAAAAATATAAAGATCCTAATAAAATAAATGATTAGAAAAACAAGGAATGATATTAATAAAAACTAGAAGAGCTAAATGAAATGTTTCAAACCATGAACACATAGCATGGAAAAGAACTGGAGTACATAAAAGAGTTTTAAACTGAGATCCAAGAGATTAAAAACTTTATTGAAAGTACATAGCCAGGATAATCGAACAATGTGAGGACAGATTATCAGACCTGGAAGGCAGGGCTGCACTTGGTCATTAATCACGGAGAGGCATGTTAAAAATAACAAGGTAATGTGAAAAATGGACCCAGCAGCTGCTACATGATGCAGAGAAGACTAATCTTCGATTAATTGGAGTTAATGAAAGTCAGAAGATAGCCCAAAGGTAATAAAAACCTATTTACAGAAATAATAGCAGAAAATTTTTCAAGCCTGGCAAAAGAAATTGACATAGAGATAAATGAAGTATGTAGAACCCCAAATAGCCATCACCAGAAAACAATGCCGAGACATGTAATAGTCGTTGTCCCAGAAATGCAACACCAGAACAGAATCTTAAAAGCTGTTTGAGGAAAGAAATAAATCACCTATTAAGGAAATCCCACAAAATTACAATAAGCTTCTCAACACAAACCCTAATGTCAACAAGAACTTGGAGTAGTGTTTCAAGCCCTAAAATAAAACAATTCCAATACAAATTGACATATCTTTAAAAATTATATTTCAAAATTGATAGAGAAATAATATATTTCCATGATAATGCCTAAAAGAATTCATGATCCTAAAACTAGCACTCTAGAAAATTCTTAAGATATCCTAGAAAGAGGCAATAAAGATATGAATGCAAAAAAGCCCAATAGAATGAATCTACCAGGTAAGGTGAGTAATTAAATAGAAATGAAAGAAAGGAAATGAAGAGGAAAAAAATATAATGCCAAGGACAACTTAGTATCTATCAGTTGTAACTATCAGTGTGAATGGTCTCAATTCACAATCAAAAGACTCAGATTAGCAGAATGGATCAAGAAACAAGATCCAACAATATGCTGCATAAAAGAAACATAATGACCCCAAAGAAATTCATAGACTAAAAGTAAGTAACAGGATGGAGAAACAGTATTCTATGCAATAGGAATGCATTAGAAAGCAGTAGTAATTTCTTTAATTGCAGACAAAGTAGATCTCAAGCCAAGACTGATCAGAAGAGAGGAAGGTCACTACATACTTGTTAAGAGAATAATTCAACAGGAAGTGATAACAATCACAAATATATATGCATCAAATACTAGTGTACACAAAATCATAAATCAAACACTAATGGACATAAAAAGTCAGATAAGAACCAATACAATTCTGATGGGGGTGGCCATAAATACTCCACTGTTGCAAATGGACATATTGACTAGATGAAAAATCAACAAAGAACTTCCAGAGTTGATTCAAACATTTAAACAAATGGATTTAATAGATATCTACAGTGTTGCAATGTAACAAAAAGTACACATTCCTCTCAGCAGCACATGGGACTTTCTCCAAAATAGACCACACACTAGCTCATAAAGCAGGCTTCAGTGCATACAAAAGAATCAAAATTATTCCATATATATTATCAAATTTTAGTGCACTGAAACTAGAAATCAATGGCAAAAGGCATCACAGAAACTGAGCAAAAACATGGTAATGAAATAAAAACTCTTGAATAAACAATGTGTCACAGATGAAATTAAAGAAGAAATTAAACAGTTTCTACAATCAAACAATAACTGCAGAAAAACAGCACAAACTCAAATAAACAACCTATTAATATACCTCAAGGTCTTAGTAAAAGAATGATAATCCAAACCCAAAGCTAACATGAAGAATGATACTATGAAGATCAGGGAAGAACTTAATGAAATTGAAACAAAAAATATACAAAGAATCAAAGAATCACGGAGTTGGTCCCTTCAAAGATTAAACAAAATAGACAAAGCCTTAGCCAACTTCATCAAAATAAGGAAAGAAAAGACCCAAGTCCATGAAATTAGAAATGAAAAGAGCAAAATCACAATCAGTTCTGCTGAAATTCAAATGGTCATGGGTAACTACTTTAAGATTTGTATTCTAATAAAGTTGAAAAACTCAGAAGTACTTGCTAAATTTCTAGATACATGAACTAACAAATATGAATCAAGATGATATAAAAACTATGAATAGTTCAATAATAGTCAATGAAATAGAGTAATCAATTAAAAAACTAAAAGCACAGATCTTGACAGATTCACCACTGAATTCTACAAGAACTTTAGAGATAATTGGATACCAATACTGCACAAACTCTTTAATGAAATCAAAAGAAAAATAGACCTCCCAAAGTCATTCCTGAATGCAAACATTAGCCTGATAGCAAAAGTAAAAATGAAGCCAACCAAAAAAGAGAACTTCAGGCCAATCTGTTTAATAACCATAGATGCAAAATTCCTCAATAAGATACTGGCAAGCAGAATGCAATAAATCATCAAAAATATATGCCATGACCAGTTAGGATTTATTCCAGGGATCCAGGGATGGTTCAATATACTCAAATCAACAAATGTAATATACCACAATAACAGAAGCAAGGACAAAAATCACATGATCATCTCAATAGATGTAGAAAAATCCTTGACAAAACCCAACATCGATTCATGATAAAAAAAAACTCTAAAGAAAATTGGAATAGAAGATCTTTATCTCAATTTGATAAAAGCCATCTATAGCAAATCAATGGCCAACATCATAATAAATGGAGAAAAGCTAATACCTTTTACTCTGAAGTCAAAACCAAGACAAGGATGCTGCCTGTTGCCACTTCTGTTCACTATAGTTCTTAAACCATTAGCCAAATCAGTTAGAGAAAGGAAAGAAATAAAAGGAATGTAGATAAGAAAGGCAGAAGCTAAATTATCACTATTTTCTGATGACATGATCCTCTACATAGATGACCCCAAAAATTCCACCAAAAGACTAGAATTAATAACCAACTTTGATAGCATTACAAGATATAATATCAACACTGGTAAATCCATAGCAATGCTGTACACCAATAACTAATTCACCAAAAGAGAAATTAATGAAAGAACACCTTTCACAGTAGCATCAAAAAATGAAATAGGTAGAAATTACCCTAATCAAGGAAATAAAAAAAATCTAGTGCTCTGAAAAAGAATATCAAAGAAGATATCAGAAAATGGAAAAGTATCCCCAGTTCCTGGATAGGGAGAAAATGACCATACATCCAAAACTATTATACAGATTTAATTCAATCCCAATGTAAATACCAATAGTATTCCTCACAGAACTAGAGAAACTCATAAATTTCATATGGAGCCAGAAGAGACCAAGAATAGCAAAAGCAATTCTGAGCAACAAAGGTAAGACAAGGGCATCACATTGGCAGACTTCAGGTTATACTACAAAGCTACTGCAATAAAAGCAGCATGGTACTGAAAAAAAAAAGGACTTGTGGCTCAGTGGAGTAGAACAGAGTATGCAGAAACAACTCCACTCACACTCATCCACTTTATCTTTGATAAAGTGGCCAAATGGCTTTGCTGGAGGAAAGACAGCCTCTCTCACAAGTAGTGGGCCAGTGACATAGCTCAGTGGCACAAGTGCCTGCCTAGCAAGCACAAAGTCCTGAGGTCAATATCCAGTACTGAAAAAAAAGTAGTGCTGGGAAAACTAGCTATAGACATTTCAAAGATTGAATCTGGACACATATCTCCTACCAAACACTAAACTGAAATTGAAATGGATCAAAAACCTTAATATTAAACAGAAACACTTAATCTATTGGAAGATAAAATGGTTAAAACTCTTAAAGACATAGGTATAATCAAAGACTATATGAATAAAACCCTGGTTGCATAAGAAATATTACAAAAATTCAACAAATGTGGTCAAACTAAATTAAAAAGCTTCTGCACAGAAAAGGAAACTGCCAAAAAAGTGAATGCAGTCTACACAATAGGAAAATGTTTTTGCTAGCTATTTTTCAAAGAAGTAATATCTAGAATATTAAAAGAACTAAAAAACATCAGACCACCAGCCAAATTTAAAGACCCAATCAAAAAATGGGCACCTGAAATAGACACTTCTCAGATAGAAAAATATAAATGGCCAATAAATACATGAAAAATTGTATTTTTTCAAACACTGCTGGCCATTCAGGAAATGCAAATTTAAACAACACTGAGATTCCATCTCACTCTGAAAGAATGACTATGACCAAGAAATCTACCCGTAACAAATGCTGGTGAGGCTGCACGGAGGGAAAGAAATCCTTGTCCACTGTTGGTGGGACTATAAACTGATACAACCACTATGGAAATCAGTATGGAGATTCACCAAAAAACTAAAACCAGAGTTTTCCTTTGACTCAGATATCCCCCTTCTAAGCATCTTCCCAAAAGAATTAAAGTCATCATGCCACAGTGATAGATGCATATCCATGTTTACAGCACCACAATTTGTAATAGCTAAACCTTGGAAACATCCCACAAATGCATTAACAGATAATCAGATAAGAAATGTGGTATTTATATACAGTGGAATATTAGTCTGCCTAAAGGATAAACTTGGGGCATTTTATGTAAATCAATGTAATTTGAGTCTCTAATCTTAAGTGAAATAAATCAGACACACAAGTTTAAATATCATATTGTTTCTCCTGTGTGAAAAACTCAAAGCATAAACAAGGAGTAAAATAGAGGATAGATGTCAGGAAGAAGGAAGAACTTTTTCAGGTGGGAAGGGAAATAAGAAATGGAGGGGAGTGAACAGAAAAGGGATTCAAAGGGAAGAAAGAGTTAAAGAAAATAGAGTTTTTGCAGATAAGGAGGAGGAAAGTGGTTATAAGGAGGGGAGGGAGGGGACAGAAAAGAATTAAGATGTGCTATGTACCTATACAAATCCCCCATGATGAATGTGATCATTATGTACGGAAAACAGGTATTAATAAAAAATAAAAAATTAAAGGACTTTGGACTCTAATGACTCAGTTTTCCAGGTCATGTGGAGGAAATGAGGAGGAAGAGGATTATGCTAGAAATCCAGTCTAAAACATCCACATCAGAAAAGCATAATCATTTCTCTTTGCCATGGGGGAGAAATCATTTCAACAGACTATCGCACCTCTACGAAGTGTGGACTGTATGAATACTGGATTGAAAATTAATTTAAATTTAATCAAATATACAATTCTGTGGGTGCTCCTATTGGCCTTGACCAAGGAGCTAAGAAGTTCCAATTTCACAGTGATTCTGGATTAAAACCAGGAACCCCTGGATCAAGAGAGTGATTGTAAAGAAAGCTAAAACCAGAATTGTGGTTTCTGGCATCTGGAACAGGCGCACCAGGGAAGCTATTCCAGCAGATTGAAGTATGTCATCTATTGCTTTAGGCAGTAAATTTCCACAGCCTGCTTATAACAAAACATTCATCCTCTTACTCTGGTGAACTTTATTCATAACACGTAATGTCCTAGTTATACAGATTAAGCAATCTGAACTTTTTCATCTTTAAAATAAGAATAAGCTGGGTGTGGTGGTGTACGCCTGTAATCCTAGCAGTTGGGAGGCTGAGGCAAGAGAATCATTGTGAATTCGAGACCAGCCTGGGATATATAGTGAGTTCAAGGCCAGCCAAAACTGCATAGTGAGACCCTGTCTCAAAAAGACCAAAAAAAAAAAAAAAAGTAACTTCTGTTTACATAGCATGTTGAAGATGTGAAATGTCAACTCATATACAACAGCTGATATTGTATCTCTTAAATAAAAACCATGTGAATCTCTAGACATCTTTTCCAGTAGCCTTTGTCCATTTAATAGGCAATAACAATTTGAAAAAGTAGAAATGAAGGCATAAACAACTGATTTTCTACTTGGTCACCTTATGTGCAGACCTATGCATTGACTGTCCTGTGTCTGACAAAAGCTACCAGAGATGTTAAGATGTGGCCTCTGCTATAATCAATGTCCTGAGACACCTGCCCAGAGCCCTTTCCACTCTGAGTTATGGAATCTTTGGTCTGGCAGCTGTATGGTGCTCTGAGCCAGGGAAGGTCAGCACAGCCATGGCTTCTTTCTGAAGTGTCAAACCCTGAAAGCTGTACGGGCCTCTACAGGACATGTGTCCCCATATCTTCCCAGGAATGTGTCTCTGGTATCTTTGACAGAGGTCTTTAACCTCCTGTTGGAACACCTTCAGTGACAGCAAGTGCTGTGCCTCACAGGCAGCCTGTGCTGTTGTCAGTTCCCCTGACTGTAACTGCTCCTTCTCACATTAACCTGAAATAGCTGTCACTTCCACCCACTAGTCCTACTGCTGCTTTCCAGCGGCCGTGCTGAAGCCTCCCTGCCTGCCTGGCAGCCTTTCAGAAAGGCTTCTTTCCTGTTTGGGTGGCTGAAGAGGGCTGCTGGAGGGAATGCACAAGCCAGCCCCCGGAAAGCTACGTGGCTGGTTGTTAGTCACTTGAACAGTTGGTAGACTAAGTGCACATGTGCATGTGTGCATATGCATGTATGTATATGTATGCAATGTATGTGTATATGCATGTATGTGTGTGCATGTGTGTATGCATACATGTGAGTGTTAGGGGAGTATATGTATATGGGGTGGGATGCTTGCCCAGGAGTTTCATCAGAACCTTTCATTTAGGTGAGTGCAACCTGACAGGATAGCATTCATCAACATGTTGAATCTGGTTTTTTTTTTTGGTTTTTCTCCAGTACCGGGAACCGAACTCACGACCTTGTGCTTGCCAGGCAGGCGCTTTGCTGCTGAGCTAAATCCCCAGCCCCCAACATGTTGAATCTGTATTTGCTGTAGAATCTGGATGTGCTGGTGGTTTTGGAGGAAACAGGAAAAGGACAATAAAAAATATAGAATATGAGGTGGGGATAGTGGTGCATGCTTGTAATTCCACCAGTCTTATAGGCTGAGACAGAAAGATCACGAGTTTGAAAGCCTGGGCAATTTAGTGCATTAGCAAGGCCCCGTCTCAAAACAAAACAGTGTTCAAAATGGGCTGGGAGGGCTGGGGATTTAGCTCAGTGGCAAAAGCGCCTGCCTGGCAAGCGCAAGGTCGTGAGTTTGGTTCCCGGTACCGGAGAAAAACCAAAAAAACAAACAAACAAAATGGGCTGGGAATGTAGTTCACTAAAAATGCCTTAAATTCAATCCCCCAGTAAAGAAATAAATAAACAAATAAATAAATGGGAATATGGTCTACAGAGTCAAACTGCCTCAATGAAATTTTTCCTCTATCCTTCAATAAATGTGTCATCTTGGACAAATATCTTATTTACCTGAACTGCAGTTTCCTCAGTTCTAAACGTTTTTGTAGAGGAATGCATGATAAAATTTCAGAAACTTTAGCTCAGGTTGGAACATAGTACACAGTTCATAAAATGAATTTTGCAACAGTCATCATTTTGATTGTGGCCACTCTCAAGCACCCGTGACTTCATGTTAGTATAATGGCTTGAAATACATTTTCCCCCAAGCCAGTCACTTATGCAAGGCCACAGAAGCATCAAAGGCAGGGTAAGAAGTCAAATTTAAAGCATCTGACTTTAAGTTTTGCCCTTTTACTAACAAGTCCAGTCTGCCTCTGTTGTAGGCCTGACTAAATAAACAAGAGCTTCAGCAAAAATAAAGAACTTTTTTTTTAAATAGTCCTCACAGGGGACAATTCTTATATTCCAAAGAAGTTGCCAGTTCAGAATATATCCGGTATCTTCTCGAGAAAAAAATGTTAGAATAAGTTGAATTTTTAAAATAAGTTCTTAGAGGTAGCAAATTGTGCCTTTTGTAGTCAAAAATAAAATTTACACTCACCCACAATCATTTCCAGTCAGGTTCAGTGAGTAGGTTGGAGGTGAGGCCGGGTCGGTTTTGTTCACGTATGGGAATGTTCCTGCGGAACTGAGCTCAACTCCCAGTGTCCATGCATGACTTGCCATTGAGCTCTAAAAGTTGTCCTCAAGAAGGACTTCCCATAAGGATTTAAATGTTTCTCATTAGATTAAGCCTATGCTCCAAGAACATACTTTCAGTAAAGACAACATTTATTTGAAGACATAAATTCCCATTTATTTGTAAAAACAATTGATTTGTTATAAATATTAATTTACCTAGTGATATCACAATTGGTACAAGATGTGTTAAAGACATTGTCATTAATCCTGAAGATAGAGAATCTCTTCCTAGAAAGAGTTTAAAGTACAGCCAGGGAAACAGTCAGGAGGGTAATGATGTTGGGGGGATTCATTTATGCACAGGATGTTATGAGGAATGAAGAAAGCGGATGCACTGGGAATCCTGTCAAAGATGGTGACCAATTACTGACATTATGTAAACATCTAGGACTTAGTGAGTGACACAACAGGGAGAAAAGACTTCTGGAGAGAAGTAATAGAGTGAACAGAAGTTCAGAGGAAAGGAAGAGACCAGAGTATCTAAGGCGCTGCAAGAGCACCACAGTTGCTAACCCAGAGAGTGATTATGGGGTTGCAACACAAAGCAGATGTACAGAACCAGGCAGGAACAATAGCATGAAAAGTTGTACCTAAAATGTTAAGAAGTTGAGCTTGACCTTGGGAAGGTGAGCAGGGAATTTTACAGGTTAGAAAAATTGTTCTGTCAGCAGCAGGAAGAGACTGGAGAGAGATAAACCCCTCTGAGGTGGAGCAGGAGTTCAGGGAGGTTGGGAGTGTGTGGATGGAGGTGACAAGGGTGCTGGGGAAGCGTAGGGATTTGATGTAGGATTCATGACAGGACTTTATAGCCAACTGGACCTAGTGAATTGAGGAAAGGAGGGAGACAAAAGGGATTTTTATTACATTTTGTCTCACTGTAGGCCCTTCCGTCTAGCAAAGACTTAACATCATCAGAGGGTATATATCCATGCACTAAGCCCTAAAAGAATCACACACACACACACACACACACACACACACACACACGCACACAATATAATGAATACATTTCATTATTTTTCATCGATTGCAGGGCCATCACATAGAATGTAAGTGTTGCATGAGGCCAGAAATAATTTTAGACCTCTGTGTTTGGCATTTATTTAAGGTTATTATCAAGAGATAATAGACTATGTGCTGCTTATAATAAAGCTGTACTTTTTTATAGAAATTAAAGTAGCAAGTAGTGAAATGCCTTGAGCATGGCAATGATATTTAGCATCTTCTTTTAGTTTCTCCCTGAGAAACAGGTCCAAGGTGGTTTCTAAAAGAGTCCTCAGGGACCGCTGTGGCTGTGAGTTTTCCATTGATTTCGTATGCACAGAGGCTTCAGGTGTGCTTTAAATGAGGCCTATTGTTAACCAGTTTTAAAGGGGAAGGCATTACTGGAAGAAAAATGGAAATGTATTTCAGGCCAAGAGAAAAGCAATGACTACTAAAGTGCTTTGCTTGTCACTTCTACAACTACCTGACTGCAGGCAGAAGTGTTCTAGACAAAGACACAACAACAAAACATTCTTCTGGAATTTGCTATCTACTTCCTTTTAAAAAGTGGAAATCAAAAAGAGGAAAAAAGAAAAGGATTTTCTCTTCCCCCATAAAAGATAATTTGTACAGACAAGAGCTCAAGGAGAGTTGGACAGTGAATCAGCAGCAAGTTTGGTCAGGCAGGAAATAAGACCACTTGGCCACCAGTGATTGAAGAGGGTAAAAAGGGTCACAAAGGAGCTGTCACCTCCTAGTTTAAGGACTGACCTCATAGAAGCTCACTGGTACTAAGCATCTTGGCGGGGCACCCAGACAAGAAACTCCCCTCCGAAAAACTCACTCTCAAAACCAGCATTAGCAAAGTTGCATTTCACTCATTTATTTCTTGAAGGAATTTGTTACACAATGTAGAGACGGTGAACGGAAAATGGGCATATCTCTTACCTTGTATAAACTCATAATTTGATGATGAGTCTTATCATAGCTAACCATTTGCTTTATAACATGTGCAGAGCTGAGTATCACAAAATCAGTACAAGAACCTGTTGATGTAGCAAGGAGGGGAAAACCAGTGTGAGTTTCCTGGAAAAGAGATCTTTTCACACAGGTCCTTACTGGCCTTAGATGAGCTACAAAAGCAGACACAGGGCTGAGAGTTTCCCCAGTGGATAACCATGGTCAGATACAACATATGCTCCTGCCTGAAGGCATTGTTTTCTGCCTTTTGTCATCAAGCAGCCTTCCAATGTGTCATCTGTGAGTAGGCAGCACCAAGACCTCAGGCCTCCCTAAAATACCTCTCCATCTGTGTAAGAACTTCACTGATACAAGCTTTAGAGAATTAAATGAACAATTACAGAATCATGCCAGTGTGATATTCACAAGAGGATGCAATTTGCAGGAAAAGAGGGTGAGTAGGGGAAAATATTTTGGAATGTGTAACACTAATATTTAAAGCAGGTACAGACCAAGAAAGAAACCAAACAATGGCAAGCCTGAGGTAACTCACAGCCCTCTAGTTTAAGTCACATACCGTATTACCCTCTCCTTCTCTTTTCCTTTATACTGTACCACTAAGACAGTCAGACTTGGGATAAAACTCACCCTGGTTCAGTCTCCCCTGAAAATCATAGAAGAATAAAAGAAGACAGTATGATTTGTTATCAAGCAGCTTCTGAATAACATGCTCAGTGGAAATAAAGAAGACAACAGGAAGAGGACCCACACAAGAAGCAGAAGAACTTTCACATGGAAGTGACAGGGAGATTCCCATGATGCAGTTGAGGAGGATGCTTACACATCAACAAATCCAGATGTGGAACCCGTGACAATGTTCTCACTGGGAGCTCTGCAAGGAAAAATGATTTACATTTCTGAGAGAGAATGGGCTTCTTCAGAAATAACAACAGAAAATTTAACAAACAAAACTTTTTGTCATAAAATGGTGGTATAACATGTAACTTAGTTAAGATAGTATTAATAAATATATAATAGTACTAATATTGAAGCTATTTTATCTCATTTTAATTCCTCCATATTATGATAAAAATGGAAAAGGATATTGATGTATTTCATGGAAGCAGAGTGTGAAAAATAGCTGAATCATCCATAATTGGAAAATAACTACTAATTGCAAAAACTCTATTTTTTTTTTTTTTTTTTTTTGTACTGGGAATCATACTCAGGACCTTGTGCTTGCCAGGCAGGTGCTTGAGCCACTGAGCTATATCCCTGTCAAAAACTCTAAAAAATCAAGTTCTAATTCAGAAAGTTATCTAGATACACTAAGGCAGGTCCCCATTAAGTATGTAATACAGCTGAATGTTCACTATCACGGTGTAATAAGAAGAAGAATGGCCCAACCCTGATAGATGTCCAAGCCGTAATTCCTGGAGCCTGTGAATGTGACTTCACAAGGCAAAAGGACTTTGCGAATGTGACTTTGCTCAGGTGACTAATGTTAAGGACCCGGAGGGCAGGGGATTATCAGAGTAGCCAAATCTTATCATGTGAATCTTAAAACTCATAGAAAAACTCAGAGAGACAGCCTGATGAGAAGACTCTGATGGCCTGTTCCTGGCTCTGAGCTGTAGAAGACCATGCAGAAGACAAGAGCTCTGACTGACAGCCCGCAAGGACCCTAATTCTGACCCTAATTCTGTCCATGTGGACCAAATTCTGTCACCAATTCAAAGAGGAAACAGATTGACCCTGTAGCCTCAGGAAGAGACATACCCTAATGACACCTTTATTTTAGCTCACTGAAAGTAACCTTGAAATTCTGGCCTACAGAACTGTGAGATGATACGCGCATGCTAGTTTAAACTACTAAGCTTATGGTAGTTTGTTATGCCAGCAACAAAAAACTACTACATAGAAGTGGTATAGAAATGGAAAATCCTGGTATTTTTTTCATAAGATAATAAAAAAGAAATATTTTACTCCATAAACAATGTGTTACCTTATTAAAATTTGAAAACTAAATTAAAGAATTGACATGAAATATTAGGGGCTCTGAACCCATTGCTAGAGATTTACAAATAAATTTCATAAATTTAGGATGAGTAGGGAGGAGAAGCTTGCAATGAACACCGGGATTATAACACTCGAGATAATCATGAGTAGGCAGAAATCATACTCCATTATAATGGCAACGTGTACTTCAATTTTATTCTTATTGTGAAGAGTATTTACATTATATGTATTTTCTCTAATTTGTTTTATGTGTGCGTTATTTTGGTTTATGATTTGCTATTGTTAAAAGAGGTTTATGGGAAGCCTTATTTCTAGGATTTCATTCTCAAAAAAAAGAATCCAAGAGGAATTAAATGAGACCTTGAGTTCTGGGTTCACAAAGACAAGTTTGTTAAAAATGAAACAAAGCAAAGACAAGAAATACTATAGAAATTATTTTTCTTTTTCCTTTTGCTGATCTACCCAGCCTTAAAATAGAGTTTCTTTTCTTAAAGAAAAGAAAGAAAAAGACGAGAACATAAGCGTGCATAAGGAAAAGCAAAATGAGATGAGAGAAACACAAGAACACGTCCCGGAGGCCTCGCACTTTGGAGCTGGAGTCCAGAGGAGAGAGGGCAGCTGACAGAGAAGGGGCAGGTGAGGCAGGGACTGGTGCAGCGCATCAAAAGGAAAGCAAGTGAGGGTGGGAAGGGCCCTTTACTCTTGCCACTAAAAAAGGAACCAAGCACTCTGCTGGGCGCTGAAGATACAGCCGAAATAATCAGATGTCAAAACAAACATCAGAGAAACAGGAAAGAGAAAGAGCATTTGAGAAAAAAAAAAAAAAAAAAATCAACAGTGCCACTCACAACCAGTCAAGCACAGCTAATTAATGACATCGGAAAGAACATTAGTATCTTCCTTGGCTTGGTAACTGAGAAGAAAGAGGTCATCAGGGACACTGAATCCTTCAGTCCAACTGTTCATCCAACTGTGTGCTCAGCAGGTGTGTCTTGAGATGAGTGCTATGGACAGATTACTCATTAGTGTCAGAAATCAGGAGGGGGAGGCCGGAAATGGCATGGTGAAAACTCTCTCTCCTCCCCGGCTGTCAAGGAAGTTGAGTCGACATGAGCGTTTAGTGAGAGCAGCGCGGCGTGGGCCCTTTTACCCCACCGGAGAGTTTTAACAGAGTTGCCGACAGCCCCGCTAGAGTGGTCACCTAGGAAGATAAAGACACGTGGCCTAGAGGTCACGGAGAAAGGAGGGAGACTTGTCCCTGTGAAGCATACACAGCTTTGAAGAATTTATTTTGCAATGAGTCATTTTCCTATTTTTTAAGTCTTTTCCTTTTTTTGTAGTATTTCATGTAAAGGCAGATTAGCAGTGAGAAGCACGTTTCTCGTGATTCTTTCATGTTGTCTTGTAAATGCAGGGTCCTCAGAAGTTGTATTATTTTTGTCTCTGCTCTGGAGGCCTGCTGTTTCCTTAACTGATGTGGTAAAGCATTTGGCTTTATTCCCATTGTCACATAATCATTATTTTTCATATCTCTGTTGTTGCTCCATTTCATTAACTTTTTCAGAAAATTTCACCCTGTTTGTCTATTTATAGGTTTTGAATGCATGTAGTCTTTGTCCAAAACCAGTGTGATTTCCTTTATCTTCTTGCTTTTGATCTTTAATTTTTCTTTGTTCAGAATCAATCATTTTCCCCTCGATACTTCCTTTGATATTCTGTCTTCTAACTGCTACCATAGTGATTGGAATTTTCTTGAATTTGTGTTTTACCTAAAATCTTCTGGTTCTGTGTGGTCGAATTGGAGGTCAGCAGCTCCCAAGTCCAAGGCTCTTAATTTAGTGTCCAGTCCCCAGCCCTCCGCCCCGTGCCATTTCCCCGCCGCACCCCATTCCTTCACGGAAGCCAATTTCAACAAGGTTTCCTCTGCTCTCTTCTCACCAAGTAGCATTTTCCCTTTAGTTGAGTTTTTCTGACTTTGTTTGCATATCATTCCCCTTGAATAACAGAACTGCCATAATTCATGATCCTGACCTTTTCACTATGTACCAGTTTGTTCATTCCAATTCATTCTTTACATCTATACATTAACTTTTACTACTTACTGGTGGATGCAAAGGCTTCAGGTTTCCTCTTTTTGTACCATTGCCTGAATGTAAACTGATCTTTTATTAGCTTCATGTTCTCATCAGTTTAATGTAATCTTCACTGTGTTGATCATTAAAACCATTTTAGCTGATTGATTCTCTTGGCATCTCTTATCTCCAGCCATACGCTGAGTGGAAACTGCGGTAGAATTCAATGTGCGTCTGCTGAAGAAATGAATGCAGGAAAGCCTGTGCACTGGCTCGTGGGAGTGCTGCTGAGTATCTCACCATCTCCTTTGTGCCACTTTCAGTGATGTACATTTAGATCCAGTCAAGCAAGGTAAGGCTGTGAATCTGTGGCTTCTCTGATTTCAAGATTTCACTAACTGTTTGTGAAACCTTTTATCTAGTTAACTCAGCTGCTTGCTATTAAGATGTGTTATCTTCTTGGCTCAGAAATAAAAGTCCCAGGGTAAGGAAATAAAGAGGCCCGATGTTCCCTGTAACTGAAGCCCTGCTTGACTGTCCCTGGCTTAAGCTTCCTGGGGCTGAATTATCTATAACACATCTTGTTTTAGCATTGTGAGATGTAAATATTAAGGAACAAGGGGCATTTGCCTGAGACCTAGAAAGCTGTGGTTCTGGGCAATGGGAAATGGAAAGGACAAGTAAAGCATGCTCTCACGCACATTACAACTAAAGATAATGCGCACGAGGCTCTGTGGGATCCTGAGTCCTTATGGTTGTTCACTGTGTACTAGCTTCATATTGGTTTCCCATTTTTGTTGAAACCACAGGATGCTGCTGGGGCCACACTGTCCACTAGCCTGTAGACCTTTCCTATTTAAAACAATGTAGAAGCTCAGTTCTTCTTGGTTTTGTGGCATCTGTATTTCCACAGACTTAATTTTTGCTCTTGTACATGTTATGAACATTCCCCTCTCAATTTTCCATAATTGGTTTCCCATTTTTTCGTTGCAATTTCTCCAACTTTTAAAGGGCTGTGCCAGTCAGTACTCTCAGGTGATGTCACTGCCATCCGTGTAACTAACTCCCCTCCATTATGCCCACCTGGTCTGTGACACCACACCTCATCCAAAGGTGTCACTATGTGACTGCTGTCTTCAAGGAGGATAGGATGATACCCCATGTCAGTGTCACTGAGACACTGCTGCTCCCACAAGCCCACACTGCTACTGCCCAAACAGGTGTTGGGAGACAGGGTCCAACAAGGGTGGAAATCCTCAGAAAGACCAAGCCGTGTCTTCCAGAAGTCTTATTACCTTTCAGCACATTCTCTGGCCTGTGCAGAGGCAGGAGAAGCAACTCTTTCCTCTTAGAGTTACGCTTTGTTCTGTGTTGCCTCATCACACAGACTCACAGAGAGAATTTGGTGGAATCACTTGCCTTTTTTCATTGTTTACACTGTGTCTTTGTCATAACTTCTACTTTCCATGGTTTAATCAAAGACCCGGAGCTACAGGTTGTGGCAGAGTGTGGAGACAGATGGTTGGGTGAGTGACAGCAGCTAAAACTGTGGATTTCCACCCACTGTCTGAAAGCCCTTGGAGGATCAATTCCCTAATTATAAATTGTATTCTTCTCCCATGGAACCCCTGGGTAGCTTGTGTAGTTATACCTCTTTCAGCCCTAACTCTTAAGCTAGCCAGTCTTGCTTACTGTGTTCAAATCCTAGAGTGAACACAGACCAAGTTCATTGTGAAACGCCTTTCCTGTGCCTAATGTATTGGTATGAAGAGACATTTGTATTTCTAGTCCTCTGCATCTTTATTTCCCACCATCCCTTTTATTTAGGAATGGTCTACAGGTTACAAAATACTGGGACAATAATCTCTTCAGTAGTCTCCCCATGACTCCCCAAGTACAATAATCTCTTCAGTAGTCTCCCCATGTGCATTCAGTGTCTCCACAGCACAGACACTGCGTGTCTTAATCACAAAACAACTGAGATCCCCAAAGTTTGCCCTTCTCCAGCATCTTACAAGTGAGTTACACAATGTGAACTGAGGTCAGCTACTAGTGCTTGCGATTTCACTATTTAAAAGTGAACTTCCAAATCTCTGAGATAAAATTACAGATCAAGTTCAGATAAGGATAGTCTATGTTTATTACTAAATATAATCTATCAAGGAAATTGAAAGATTAGCAAATTGTGGTAAGCATGTAACTTACTTGTAAACTTAAATTGAAAGTCTAGCAAGAAGGGGCTGGGGATTTAGCTCAGCGGCAAAAGCGCCTACCTGGCAAGCGCAAGGTCGTGAGTTCGGTTCCTGGTACCAGAGAAAAACCAAAAAAAAAAAACAAAACAAAACAGAAAGTCTAGCAAGAGAAGGTTTACCTAGAATTTCCTTAGAACTAATAAACATGTTCTAGTTTGAGCTAACACAGAGGGAAAAACAAACAAATAAAAATTGATTCATTTAATTCCTATCTGGAATTTTATCCAGAAGAATGGTCTTGCTTACAAATAAGAGAGAAAGGTTTCAGTTCAGCTCACCAAGCACAGTTAAAGTTGCCTCTTTGCCAACCTGTGTGCTAAGGTGTGAGGAGAGGTTACAAAATGATTACAAACTGGACCTTAATATCAAAAGGTTCACAGTCTGCTGGGAAAAAGAAACCTCAGACACAAATAACTATGAGACAGGTTGAAAGTGATAAGAAACAGATAAAAAGCCATGGAATCCAGGGGAGTAAGAAATACCAGTAATGCAAGCATCCTTTAAAATGTAAATAACTTTCCTTTGCTGAAGAAGAGGAACAAAGATCAAATCCACTTTATAAATCAAATATACAAGAGATGTAAAATGATCCACAGCACCCCACGGGGACACGCCCATGCGGGCCACACACAGCCCAAAGAGCAGACAGTCTCCTGACATGAGCTGTGGAGTCTGAGTCCTCCCTCTAACCCAAGTGCTCTTGGAAGGCATTGTATGGCATTGTCCTTAATCAGGGAGAGAATGCAGAATCTTTGGTATTGACTACAAGAAATCAGGCCACTCAGCTGTGTGGGTGGTCCGACTTAGCCAAGTCCCTCCTGTCACAATTGATGTTCTCTGGGTTCATTAGTGGGTATTAGATTTCCATGGGACAGATTCCACACAACCCACTAATGATGATTTCAAATGAGAGAGCCTTGTGCACCCATCCAAACTGAGATCACACTTTGGCCCTCAGAACATAGTTGTGATTATATTAAAGACACATTTCAAGTCTATCGTCTCTCACTTCACTTATTGTATGTGTGAGCCGTGTTGGATCCTTTTATCTCCTATTAAGTTGCTGGCATTTCCTCAGAATGCAGATACACCTTCTCTAGTACAAATCGGCAGCACACCCAACAGTTCCGGGTAGGAAGTGAAAGGGAAACCACATGCACGTAAGCAAGTCTGGACAAGAGCTAATTAGTGCAAACATCTTTCCCTGATTCGAAAATGTGGACTACAGACATTACGCCCAGGCCCTTTCTTAGACATTCTTTTCGAAAGATAAAATCTGGCTGGTTTATAACAATGCTTTTCCTATTCACTTTCTTTTTTTCTGTTATGTGCCCAGCTAGGCCTTTACCTCCATCTCACACAGAGACCAGGTAAAGCCGACTCCCAGCACTCAGCGTTTTGAGGTCCCTACATTTGAGGTCGAACAAGTACAAGAAGGGACCACTCACTATAATTCCACCAAAAGCTTTTGCTGGAAATCATAGCCTGTGACATTGTTACAGCTGTTTTAAGTATCAAGTTTAGAGCATTTTCTTTTTTTTAAACATTTTCCCACTGTTTTCATATGTCCACCACTACAACGCCTGATGTGGATAGAGTTAATCTTATCACCCTCACTTTATAAGGAGAGAAATATAGAACCAGCTAGGGTGATAAAGGGTGAATGCACTGGCTATGTTTCTCTACAGGACTAGAATCAAGGGATTTACTAGGTAAGTTTACAGGGTCACAGGTAGAGAATCACAACAGCCATCTGTGGGATCAGAGGCAAAAGAATCCAAAATGGCTGTCTATGTGCTAGAGAGCCAGTCAAAATGGTTGTCTATGGGCTAGAGAGCAAGACAACCCAATGGAAATCAAAGGGCGAAGGCCTGGGCATTCTCTGTAGTCTCCTGTGTGAGTCTGCATTGGAAGGCTTAAGAGTCTGTGTTGTAAGGCTGAAGAAACTCAAGACCAATGGCCAAGGCAATTGATGGTAAAGGCTGGAACTCTTCCAAAATGGGAAACATTTCCTGTCTCTTTCTCTTTTTATTATTTTGTCCAAACTACAAGCTTATTGAGTGCTGCAGCCCACATCTGAGAGGGTTGTCTATGTGTAAATCATCCATAGACACACCTAGAATTTATTAATCCACTAGGTGGTTCTCATTCATGTCAAATTGACAAATCACAGTGAAAGGTCACAGGAAAGGAGGGGGCAATGTGAACCAGTTGCTTAGCAGAAGAACCATAGTCCAGGATGCTTTGAGAGGTAGCACCATCCTCTCTGGCAGGATTCTGCAATCATTCTGGATACAGACCACAGCTCAGGCTTGTGTTAGGTGGCAGGAATACCCATATGAGTCCTGTATTCTGCATGGAGACCTCCACTTGTCACAGTGCTGGCATGCTTTCCATGTGGGAGGAGAAGCAGTGGTCAGGGAATTAGAAAATCTGGGATCACTTTTGTTTTCTGCCCCAACAACCATGACCATCTTGAACAAAACTTCAATATTTTTGAGCAATCATAACCTAGGTGATGCTGACCTTTCTAGTTAATTGTAAGATTCAAAGTAGCAAACTTGGAATAGAATAGGAATACAGTAGGATGGAATTTGAATGGCAGAGAGTTCATGAACAAAAACCAAATTGCATGGGAAATATTTCAAAGAATCAACAACTAGGATCTCATCTTATTGAAAAGTGTTTTCACATTAAAAGAAATAAACAACAGAGTAAAAAGAAAACCCGTGAATTAGAAAAAAAAATTTAGCCAACTGTCCCTCAGACAAAGGACTTCTACATAAAGAAGATATAAAGAACTGAAACAAAATCAGACCCCCAAATTCAAAGACCCAATCAACAAATGGGTATCTGAGATGAATACACAGTTCTCAGATAAAGAAATACAAATGGCAAATAAGTATATAAAACAAGTTCAACAGCACTGGTCATTGGAGAAATGCAAATTTAAAGAACACTGAGATTCCATCTCACCGACGAAAGAATGGCTACCATCAAGAAATCAATCAATAACAAATGAGGTGAGGCTGTAGTGAAAAAGAAACCTTTCTACACTCTTGGTGGAAGTGTAAACTGATATAACCATAGTGGAAATCCATGTGGAGATTCCTCAAAAAACTAATATTACAGGTCCCATTAGACTCAGTTTTTCCCCTGATGGGTATTTTCTCAGAAGAAATGAAAACATCATACCACAGTGACATATGTGCACCCATGTTTATAGCAGCACAATTTGTCATAGCTAAATCTTGGAAACAACCAAAATGCACATCAACCAAGGAATGTATTAAAGAGATGTGACCTTTGTATACAAGGGAGTACTACTCAGCTATAAAGAAAGGTAAACTTGAGGTTTTTATAGGTAAATGGATACAAGAGACCATTCTCATAAATGAAATAAACCAGACTTGCATGTGTTAACATCATATTGTCTCCTTATTGTAAGAAACTGAAAGAGTAAATAAGATCCAAAATATGCAATAGACATTGTGAAAGGGAAAGAAACTGCTCAAAAGGAAAGAACAACTGGAATGGGAGAAAGAAGAAAAGAAGAAAGGGAAGAAAAGATATGTATATACACACAAGATAGTTAAGATAATTGTACTACAAATTTCTATTAGTTCATTGAAGGGAATAGTTCGTGCTAATATTTTTTGAACAATTTTGCATGCCTGTATCTGGTAATCTGAGCAGATACTTTGAAGAGAACAATATGCAACATAACCATTGTTATTTTCATATCATCTTGTTTTGAAATTCTGTATCAATTTTGTTTCTTTTTCTCTTTTAAAATATAAAAAAAAAGTTAGAATTGCTCCAAGAGTGTCTATCTATAGAGTTCTCAGCACTGAAAATATGGGGTGAAACAGGACATACAAGGCTTAGAAAGTATTCCACACAGCCAGCTTGAAGGTTGGATTCATTCCTGATACATGGCAGTTCCTAAACTCATTGTGTGAACTAACACCTGTGTGATAGGAGTCAAAAAATTAATCATCCCAGTGCAGACAATCAGGAATTGGCAGTGTCCTGGGTAAATTGGTTGTGTACTTATACTCGTAAGGGGGCAATAGATGTCTCAGATTCAGACCAGGAAATTTGCTGTCAGTCAAATGACCTTGATGATCAATATGCTTTCTACCCAAGGCCCTGTTTCCATCATATTTATCCTAAATAACTTTGACTTCTCTCAACTGTCCCTGCTCTTCCCTCCCTTTCAGGCAGAGCAGTTTGCAGAGACTCAGATCATCCTTAAGGTTTATGTGCCAGTCCCTTTTGTGAAGAAAAATGCCCACAGTGGGTTGGGAAATGCCAAAGTGCCTGGGACCATCCTATCTTTCTGAAGGACTATAACAATTCTTACAAAAATTCTTGCTCCAAGCCTTTAATTCTGGATTTTAAAATCCCTTGTAATGAGCTAAACAATTCTTCATCTGTGTTTACAATCAGGAAATAAAGCCGTAGACACACTGTGATTTCAATTTTTTGCCCAACCACCAACCTCTTGGCTTAGCACTTGAGGAACCTCAGTGGGCCCCCTGTTCCTGAACACCGGACAGTTAAGATCAGCACAGCATCCTTCGTGTTTGCCAGTGAGAGACCCAGGAGAAGCCCTGGGGATAAAAACATGAACCAAATCAAATCTGCTTCCTCTGTCTGGCTTTTAAGACCACCATAAATTGTCACTGGTTAGTTACTGGGAAATAAGATCTAAAATATTTAAAGTAATTGATTTTTCCTGTGTAAACAACCTGAGAGATAAGCTAAGTGTTAGCATATTATCCTTACATTTCCCTTCACATACACTGGGGAAGGAAGGAGGGATGCTTGGGAAAAGGCAGTTATAATCTTTCCCAGCTGAAATACTTAATTACACTCAGGTCTTGAATCCCCAAGTTAGCATATTTTGCCCATTCATTGCTCAGTAAATATTAATTGGTGGAGATAGGTTATAATTTAGCGTGTATATAATATATAATTTTCCTGTACCATATGATTATTTTAAATGTTCAAATAAGGGAATTGATTGGAGTGGAAAGAAAATAACTTACTTAACTTTAAGACTTTTTATGATCTAAGTCTTCACAAAATCACCCACCTTCAGATGTTTCACTTAGACTGGCAAACTGCTACCTGTATCTTCCATCTCCAAGAAAATAAGATTGCTGCTGATACTGAGCACAGCATCATGCCTACCATAAGGTTCTCTGGTGAATTAGAAATTAGAATTGTCTTATGATAGCTGCCCATCTGGAATAGCTCACTCTCTAAGAAAAATGCACATTCCATTCATAGGAATAAGCTCCAAAACCACACAACATTATTTTTTGGCCTCGTCTTGTTGGCCATAAATAAGTAGACTAGTAGCAGTGCTCTTGTTATTTTTTTCATATAAAGAGGTTTAAACAACTTATTTAAACCATTAGCCACAAAGATAGAGACAGCAGTTGAAGGCTTGCTCTTGTTCACTAACATGCATTAATTGTAAATATTAATGGAGATCAGTATGGTATCTCATTACATACATAGTGTACACACCAAATCCAAGGCCCAGTTGAAGGCTGGCTTTTAACCTAATCCCATGCCATCAAATTCTCACTCCTAGGAATACGAAGTGGAATTCAGGAGTAACCAGTGTGTTCTCTATGTATGGCAGGACCAAGAGGATGCACTTGGTACAATTGTTGGGCATTTCTGCCCAAAGTGTATCTAGAGAGGGAAAGAGAGAATGAAGAGGAGAAAATAAACAGAAAGACAGAGAGTAAAGATGCAGAGTCTCCACTCCATGGCTTCCTGCTGGCTTTTCATTCCCTTTTTCCATGCCTGACTGCCTGACTGCCTGACTGCCTGACTGCATCCCCTGAGGGACCCAGCACTTTGACCATAAATCCACCTCTTTTCCACTCTTCTGCTTAAGTTAGTTCCAACTATTTTCTGTAACAATCAAAACACCTTTCTCTACACCACTAAGATCTCTGAATTCATTCACAAACTGACTAACACTTCCTCTGTCGCTCTTTTTTTCCCCACAGTAGCTTTGGTGTCTTTGCTCTATTTTTTGAGGAATCAGAATGCAGCTTTATTTCTAACTTTATGAGCGCCTGTGGATGGAGATGAGAATGAACACCCCTTTCCATTCTCAGCCAAACTCCTGAAGCCAGAGCAGGGAGCCAGTGCCACCTGCGTGAGGGCTGTCTTGGGACCCACAGATGTCAGGTGATGAGAAAGGTTAAGTAGTGCAACAGAGGGAAAAGAGGGTGCTTCCACCCTAGCTGACTCACTAGCACACATATGCCTGCTGAGACTCCTGTGTACAAATACACACACAGATAGGCATAAGAACGAAATGGAAAAAAGATGGTCAGATACCTCCGAGGACGTCTTCACTCTTTACATACTAGCAGCCTTTCACAAGCTTCCAGGAACCTTCAGCCTACACAGTCTCTCTTGGACCTTTTAATCAGAATTGCCTTTCTGCTCCATCTTTTAGACCTCCTTGCTTTGCAGTTCTATTATTGTTTCATGAAACTTTAAAACTTTCCACCCTTCCTTCATTGTACTCAACTTTAAATAAATTCAGAATGTCACTTGTTAAAATAAATGACATTTAAACAACCTCAGCATGGTAACTCATTCCTCATTATCATAGAGAGCTCTTCTGAAAGGTCTATAGCACATTATCTCTATGAAATGGATTTTACCTTCAATATTAACCTCATTGCTCAGAGAGGACAGGTGGTAAGCACTCTGTGAGAGGTGGCATAGAAATGCACAGGTAGATTGATAGAACCAAGCAAGTGATGATGAACTAAAACAAAAGCAGGAAAAAGGTTTAGGTTAAATATTAGGTAGCAAATCTGAGCTGCGAGAGGGCTGTGATGATTGAGAAAGCTGCCATGGTAGACTGGAGAACATTTTTATTATTCCAGCTGTTCAGAACTCACTGTACGTTTGCCTTTGGCAAAAGAGAAGCCACTTGCAGGGTGGGGTTGGTAACTACAGTGCGCCCCCAGAAGCCCTGTGGTCCAACTGCCTCATCTTAGAATTTAAGAAACCAAGACCCTAAGTTACTGCTGCCCCAACTTTAGTATGCAGAGCGAGGAAGTAATGCATCTTAGACCTGAGCTCAGGTGAGGAAACACACTCCCCAGGACCCCCTGGGAAGATGGAGGTTAGAGATTCTATGCAATTGTGGTCCCTTTGCCTATTTTCTTTCTGTCTTTCCAGCCTTTTCTTGCTTGTCTCACTCCTTGAGAATGTGAAACCAATGATCCAATTCCCATGTCTTCAGCTGCCAGGGTATTTTGCTTGCACGTATATTCTCAGACTTATAGGCACCCCATGAAGAAGAAGGCTTCTTCTTAATGAGACAAGGGACAAAGAGGCCTGCTGTTTTCTCAGAGGGCTCCAAAACCATAGCCCAGGATGAGGTCAGTACATGAGCTTATCACACCCCACAGAAGTCTAGGAAAGCTGACAATCGTCTCTCTACAGTGAGTCTGCCAAGCAAGGCTCTCTCCTCCCCTGCCCTACCCCCATCCTACTATCACTTCTCTCTAAATCAGGTTTCAGCCTGTAAAACTTCTTGAGGGATAGTCTTCCACACTCAGGCCAGCAGTTGTGAGCTTGGTGAATCTTCAGCATCAATATAGTACCTGTCCTGTGTTCCCAGCCACGAATAAGGGCTGCTTAAAGCAAGGCAGTGAAAAATAACTTAGTCTTTGATTTATTTACAGACTAGAAATAGCTGGGGAAGGAGGCAAGTTTCACATGCAGGAGACAAAGTACGATACTTGACCTACTCATGGACTGTTAGATCTACAGCAGAAATGAAGAATTTAGCATGGGTTTGGGTCAGAAAACAATAAGGAAGAACATTACAGAGGAGGAAGTACTGTTTTTATGACCTGAAAAGCAAGATTACAGTTTTTTTGTTTGTTTTGAGACAAGGTCTCACTATGCAGTTCAGGCTAGCTTTAAACTCACTTTGTAGCCCAGTCTTGCCTCGAACTCATGGAGATCCTCCTGCCTCAGCCTCCCTAGTGCTGGGATTCTGGGCATGTACCACCACTCCCAGGTTCAAGCTTACATTTTTAAAAGAAAGTAAGAGCACAGGGAGGCAAGCCCAACAATGAGAACTACAGTCTTGGTTTGTGACTCAGCACATGACCTGCACTACTCTGAACTTGATTCCCTCATCAGCTCATTGGTGCTATCTGGGCCCCTTCAGGTTACAAGGAGCTTTTCTAGGTCTCACAGCCTTTCCTCTGCTGTGCCCTGTGTTCAGCCAGAATTAAGTGTTCTGAGCATCAGCACCTGCTTCCTCAAAATTTCTCCGGGGCACAGAAACTCTAGCATCCTAGAAATTTTTTCTCAGATTAAAATATTTTTATAGGGTTCAAGAGAAGTCTGAGGTTTATCTTTGGAATTCCTACAAGTAAGTGCTTAAAATAAGTATTTACTAGCAATAATGAAAATATTTGAGGTGCACTTATAAAGTTCTACTTGTGAAATATCAATAAAATAATTGCCTAATTCCAAACCATGTACTGTTCTAATTAATTCTGCATGAGACATTTTTCCAGCTTCAAAGATTGCTTTACTTGTATTGCATAACAAAATAATGGTATAATTAGGAATAAATTTGTCACTTTTATAAGTAATTCCTTTTTATTATGTGTTTGGAAGCAAAGCACAAGCATGATTAAAGCCCCCTTTAAAAAGTTTTATTAATTATTATGATTATGATGGATAATAAGCATACACAGACTGTTTAATACACCCCAGGCAAGATGCACAAAGCCACAGAACATGGAAGAAATGGGCAGAGATTCTAGAGTCAGGCTTCTTTATTCTTTGTGGCCCAAGTCTCATGGCAGCCTTGTCCCTGGGTAAAGCACAGGAGTCAGGGAGGCAGAAGCATTTTCCTGCCTTCCTCCATCCATCGACACTTAGCTGCCCTTCCCACAGGGCCATCAACAAAGTAGGCTCCTTGGTCTTCAGCAACCTTCATTCCTCTGTGTCATCAACTCAGTCTTGTCAAAGTCCAATCAGTTCCCAAAATTCAACCCTGAAATCCTCTATCAGGGAACCTTTCCCCTCTGGTTGCCTGTCTGGGCTGGGTCCCTCCTGAGTTATCACCCCTGTTCTGGGCACTGGGTGTGGAGCAGCTTGAGAGCAAGGATTGAGTCTATTTCCTTTTTTGTTTTTCATACATCATCAGTACAGACCTAGTATTAGGAGGCATTCAAGAACATCTATTGAACTATGCATGGTGGTATGGTGATCTCATCTACTCAGGAAGCTGGAAGACTGCTCAAGCACAGGAATTCAAGGCTGGTTTATACAACATAGAGAGACCATGTCTCACAAACAAAACAAATAGATGGGTGAATTCATGGCAGAATAAATGAATGTTAGGTGTCTATCTCCCTCTCTCATGTGCATTGCTTTAAACTACCTCATTGGACTCTACCAGTGACCATGGGCACCAGATGCCCTGACAAGGGACTACAAGCACACCTGTCTAGAACTCTCTCCCTCCAGACAGTCTAGTCTACACTTGAACCTCACCAGTGTTCTCTCCTGTGACTTATTGTGAAGCCACAACTTGTAGTTCATTTAAGCAGTATGAGTATTCAGAAGTGACTTTTTTGAAGTCTTTAATTTTCACATGAGAAAACCAAGACTCATACAAGAGTGGAACCCACTCAACATCATACCCAGTTTCATCATGTGGGAACCATCCTTTCTTATGCCCTTTATTGTGCAATGCCAGGTCACTGCCTTTGGGAGACTAAAGAGGACACTGCTCTAGCTCACAACATGAAGAGTTAGGGGAGGAAGTCCACTTCTGGGGTAGAGAGTTGTGACACAGCAGGCCCTTCTCCACAGTGGCTACATTTTCTAAGCTTCTGTTTGCATTCACACACACTCCACAGCTGTTCCTAGAGTTATAAGACCTCTAGGGTCAGCAGCCCACTTATTTTCTTGACCCAATTTCTCTGCCTCAGTCTCTCTACTCCCAAGCCCTGCTGTCCTCACACTCCCTCCACTCCTAGGCCAAAGGACAGAGGCATCATCCCAGGTGATGATCCCCATGGAAACCACATAAAAATGAACATGAAGCAGAAATCATATGCTTTACTTTAGGTCTAAAGCTTGGTTTTATGAACTCACCCATTCTGGATTCATTCAATCCATCATTCATCTTGGCAAATGCCTGACCAAGTGCATCCTCGGAATATAGGTCAGCACCATTGCCACACTGGAAAGTTTGCTCTTTGCCGCAACTCCAAGAACTACACGTAAAGAAGTGTGGTAGTTCTGGCTGCTAGTCCATGCATTACCTCACAGGATAACTAGGGAAAGTGCTGTCACCACAAAAAAGCAGAGGCAGAGGAAGACGGTTACAGCATCGTCAGTAGTCCCATGGAAGGTACTAAGTTTTCTGACTTTGAGTCAGACCTTGGAAATTTTTTTAAGTCTTCACATGTTCCCTTCTGTAAGAATCACCATAAATATCTCACTTACAGAAAGGACAGACAAGAGCAGAGAAGGCCGACTTGCTGGGGAAGTTAAATGCACCGCCATGAAGGGTAGCCCTGCACCATGTGTCACCCTGCCTTGGAGCCAGCCGAGTATGGACTGAAACCTCAGTGAACTGTTAGCTAAGTAAACCTTTCCTTCCTTAATTCTGGGTGTCAAGTATTTTGTCTCAGCAACAAGAGAAAAGTAACTGAGACAGCACCCCAAGAAGAAGGAGACCATAGCAGGAGTAGAGTGGAAAGATAAAACTGGGCTTCACTAAGGTCATGTACCATCAGCCCTATTGCCATATCTGTCCTCATTGTATATTCCGTGGGCTTGGGGCTGTTTCGATAGTGTTTGCCCTAGCATGCCTTCAGTGTACCCCCAGGGCAGTGTTATAAAAAAGGGAAGAGCACAGGAGGTTTGCAGAAGCACTGGAACCTGGTAGTCTTCCAAGATTATCATAAGGCCTTAGATGCACTCTTCTTTGAGCAGATGAGGGTACAGTTTTCCCTACAGTACTTACAATTTCGTTTTTACTGTCACCTTCCCTAATCCAAAAATTGCTTAACACTGAAAAAAGCATCACAAACTTTTCATGCAAGATGTGAGCCCTACTTTTTCTGTCTCTTTGGAGGGACAACTGGAGAGCTGGGAGGTACAGGAATCCCTGTCATCTCTTAGGAAAGCACCACTGTGATTTCCAGTTTCCAAAGACAACTCCAGTCGTACAAGTGCACACCTGGCCTGATTCCTCCAGCATATCTAGATCTGAGCACCAGTCTCTAAGATATTCATTACATGGTTCTAGTTAGCAATTCAATCTCTGCTATATTTATTCTCAGCCAATGCCCATCTAGACTATGTGTTCCTCAAGGAGTAGAGGATTCAGCTTCCATTTCTCTTCTATCTGCCACAGGGCCAAGAAGATGAGAACCATCTATGCATTCACCAATTCACTCATTCCTTTTACAGCCAGGACTGATTCTAGACTTCCACAGATGAATGAAATACAGTCTCCGAGTTTGAGAGTGCTCAGTGCAGTGAGAGAAGCAGGCACGTGGGTGTGTAATGATCACACAGTGCAGTACACATACCGAAAAGTGCCGGCAGAGGACTCCTCGTGAGAGCACAGGGAGGGAAGGAGACCCAAAGGAATGGCGGTGGGATTGTGTTCCAAAGCTGCTCCATAAATATTTGTTGATTAATTAGGGGAGGAGTACACTTCTTTAGGGATTGCAGGGACAAAATGTCCTCATTAGCTGATGATGAGAGAAATGTTTTCCTTATAGTCAGGAGGCTCATAGGAGTAAGCAAGTGATAATCTGTGTGTTAATGAAAGGAAAAGACACCGGCAGAAGCAAAAAGCTTGCAAGCATTTTAAGCATCTGATAAGCCCATTATGTGTCTGCGCTTGCAATTCCCCCGTCTTGCCTGTGGGGTGGGCCCTGCCTTGCCTGTCTTCTTTCCCAGCCAGGGAGGTGCTTTTGCCTACTGGGATCATGCACCGGTAATCCAGCCCTAGGAATCACGGTGGGTTCAAACCTGCAGCTGATCAACCAACAGATTACAGGTCTCTCTTTAAGACCTGGCCTGGCAAGGGAAAGGAGGCTTCCTGTGGCACGGAATTTGCCTGCAACCTATTTATTCTGCAGCATATGCTGGCTCAGCAAATTAAGGCAGCTCCAATTTTCCATGTTCATTTTAGTCCTCCCTTACCTCTCATAAGTTGCATTCTGCAGCTCTCTTGCCCTTATGGTTTGCAAGGGAAGCAGCTGTGATTTTTCAACCCTTGAACTCTTGAGCCAAATGGCTTAACACTACCACTAGTTAGCTTCTCCCCTGGATCCAGTGACTGACAGCATGGTGA
The DNA here is from genome assembly GCF_000276665.1 of Chinchilla lanigera. Classification (NCBI taxonomy): domain Eukaryota; kingdom Metazoa; phylum Chordata; class Mammalia; order Rodentia; family Chinchillidae; genus Chinchilla; species Chinchilla lanigera. The sequence goes on along the minus strand of NW_004955469.1, from coordinate 4,025,361 downwards.
TGAGTAGCAAGCACCTTCTGCAAAGCTGGTCACGTCTTCATTCCTGCAGCCCACATCCCACCATCCCGGTGTTCGTCTGTCCTCAATCTGCCTATAAATCATTGTCGAGGTGTAAGAAAACACCAAGTACTGAGCAGGTGAAATGCTTTGTTCAGGGAAAAAGAAATCTAATCACACATGTAATGTGAGCAGTGCTTCGCCCCCTTTTCAGATGATGTTCCATCATTTATAATGGACTTTCGTTCTCGCTCAACTTCACAATTTTTATGACTATCAGTCTGCGTGGGCAATAGTAACTCCAACTTTGCAGCTGTCTGTATTAAATAACAGAAGACAGAAGTGGGTCTTGCCAAGCAATCAATGAGAAGAGAAAAACCTGTGTTTTTTATTTATGCTGAAACTACATCAAATGGTAAAGGAAAACTCACAGAAGTGAAGCAATTAATTTCTGGAAAAATCAATGACCTATCTGCGCTAATAGTAAGAAATTTTAAACATTAATATATAAATCTAAAACTAAGGTCACATAGTGTCACCAGTCCTCCAGATTTATGAGTTCAAAATTCAGGAGCAACATACCCAGCACTTTAATGTTTGTACTTGGTTTCAATGTTTGAAGTCTTTGCAAAGTCTTATTGTGATATTTCATTTGCCATTCTGAACAGCGCCCTCTGGAGGTCTAAGTACCTCCTGAAAATGTGTCCTGAGTTTCAGCTTTTGTTTCTTGGGTTCCATCTAGGCTAAGAGCCCTGAGAGAGGAAAACTAATTTAAAGAACTTAAGCTTTCAGGAAGTGGTAAAATTGGAGCTGAGGCTAGACCAAGCTATAGAACTTTTATGGTATTCCACTACAGTCTTGGTTGGCTTTCACATTATCCCTGAATAGGAATTTTAGAAATTGGCTAAGATGCTGAGCTTATGAAGAAAGCCAAGCACAGACGGGAGCATTGAACACATTGGGGAAAACAGTACCATGAAAGAAGGAAATGAAAACATGAATTAAGAGAAAGAGAACAATTCACAAAGGATAATCTCCGCCTCGCAAAATGAGAGCTGGTTTGCCTCTCTGTTTTCATGCCTAGTTTTCTAGTTATGGTCCAAACTAATGGGCACCCTGAGAGCTGGTAGCAGCTGCAAAGACATAGCCACATTTCATGAGAACCATGAAGCTGGCTCTGCCCGTGCTGAGAAGAGGCAGGCAGGACAACCTCCAAATTCTTTGGGGCAAGAAAAACAATCACAAAGGAGTTCTCAATGAAGAGAATTTGCCTTGAGCAAGGGTTTCACATTTTAGAGCTTCCTTCCCTCTCTACCTTTAGGAAAAGCATGTTAGGAGGCACGGATTCACCACCTCTGTGTGCAGAATGTGGTCTTAGATGAGGAAGAAAAGCCAGAATTCTAAACTCAAATGGCACCACTAAATATTGATCGGTTAAAACGATTGCAAGACAAACCTCTTGTGGTATTTAACTTCCCCCAGTAGTACCTGCAGCCAGTACGGTCAGAATGTGTTTCTGTTCTCCTACACGCCACTTTGCTTCAGTTCTTAGGTGAGTTCTCTGTACTCTGAATGGGGAAGGAGGTCATGAAATCCAGGTCCAGGCTGTGAAATCTTACATCTTACATCTGCTGCACAATGGCCTGGCCCTGGCGTATGATACTACAGACAGGAGAATTGTGCTGCTCTTTTCTCACAGCCTGCAACAAATCGAAGGCTGGGTTTGGTAGGGGTTCAAGCCTGAGCAGAATGGTTTTCTTTATCTGAAAGTTATTTAATATGTAGCCAGGTCTTCCCTGACTTTGGTAAGCCACTTTACAGCACAGTAACTGCCCCCCAATTGATAGACCAATGGCAACTTGACTCAGAAATCCCAAAGCTAAGCCTCTACATAAATAAAGTCCAGATCTGAGATCTGAGATAGCTGTTACACAGGTGGTGGGTATATACATCTCTCCAAGTAACTATCACCTCTGTAGGGCAGTGGTTCTCAACTGGGGTGATTTTGCTCCCCACCCAATGGATATTTGTCAGCATTTGAAGACAAGTTCCAATGTCAATATTAAGAAATCTGCTACTAGTATTTAGTAGGTGGGGGCTGGGGATGTTATTAAACACCCTTCAATGCACAAGGTGTCCCTCCACTTCCAAGAACATCTGGCCTCAAATGTTAATAGCATCAAAGTTGAAAAACTCTCCGGTCGAGTTCATTGGAATACTGCAAAGCTGAGATCTGCAAAATCTAACTGGAAGGTATGATGCCCCACTGAGCATAACTTACACAAAATGGCAAGGTTTTTTATACCCCTTTATCCTTTCTATTACTGACACATTACCTTTAAAACAATGGCCCCATTTCATTCTGTCATATGTGCTTACACTATGTGCTCCCTTCTTCACAGAATTTTTGAAGGCATAGGAGGGCCAGTTGTATGGGAGAATAAAAATCTGGACTTGCCCTTGAAATGTTAAATTCACTGCTTGGAACTTGACACATAGCACTGGACTCCTTTTCGGAAGCTTTCTCCTTATAGACAGATTCTGCTGATGCTGTGCAAGCTGATCTCCTTCTGATCAGATGACCTAGCTTTCGAAGTAGTAAATACAAATAGGCTTTGCCCATGAAAGGCTTTCTCTTGACTTGGCACAAATCATTAGTCCACTATGTTCTAAGAGATTCCATAGCCATTGCCTACGTTGGTGACTCATTTCACATCCTAAACTGCAAAGAGTTCTTTCCTCGTGCTCCCAGTAACACATTTCTCTGCTTTGTGATTCACACTGTATGGAATATGTGGCCTCCCCATACTCCCACATCATGTTAGCTGGTTTTCAACCATATAAATCTTGTCTCCGCAATGACTGACCACTAGGCACATTTGTGTATACAATGAGAAGTGACTCATTGGCTTGTGTGACTTTATTACTATTCAAGCTCCAATGCTTATGATCTGCCAGGACTTGTGCTGAGCCTTTCATATACACCACCTCACTTCCAAGAACAAACTACTCTTCCCATTTTACAGATGAGTAAACTGAGTTTGAAGACTTTAAATAAATTGCTCCAGATTCCAGCCTTTCAGTTTCAGACCTTCAATTCCCATTTAAATCAGTTTGACTCTCCCAGCCCATGGTCCTAACAAGCCCATCGCAGTTTCCCTCAAGGTGTTACCAGTCCCATAGCAGGTCACACATGTTCTTTCCAGAGTGAGATCTCCTCGAGCCAAGTCAGGCTAATGAGGGTGAGGTTGGGGGACTGGGCATCAGCAGGCTCCAGGCACACATCCCACTGCTATCTTCAATGCGCCTTTTCTGAAGCCATCCTTGAGGCCCTGTGAGCATGTGGCCCAGCACCGCACAGTCTCATGAATAGTAATGAAACCCAATCAGGAGCAGAGGCCTGAGATTTTAATTGAGCTATCCTTTAAAGGACTGCTTCTCTCAGTGTCAAGGTCATGTTCTCCCAGCTAACGCAGTAATCTTATGTGTGGAGCTGAGATAATATGCACTGGAGATATTGAGGACAAGTGGCATACGCATGAAAGAAAGGAGGAAATATACGGAAAGCAATCATTGAAGTATACACTGTAGACCTTCCCACTGATAATTGGTTTAAATTATTAAAGCACATAAGAGGTTATTAACTAAAGAGAGTATAAATTACTTTTTTTTTTTGCTGAGCATGACTTTTCAAAGTCTCCCAAACTTCCACATTAAAAAAAAAAAAACTTCAAATTTAAAGTCATTAGGAAAAAAAATATACCTTTTAAAGATTATCTCCAGAGTGGATGGATAAGGAGAGAGCAGATGCTTCATGAATTTGAGATCATGTTACCTGCCATGAGAGTCTAAAATATGAAATGGTATTTAAATAATGCTAATAGTGCTCAGTGGGTAGCTGGCATTTGCCAGTTCCAAAGAGTCAGGGTTGTAGGGCCCTGGGACAAAGTTTCATTGAGACATTGGGACAGAGAGCTGAGCACAGCCCCTCGGGGCCTCTGGGAAACTGTGGCATGCAGCGCCGGAGCACACAGATGGGTAAAACTTTGGTCCACCTCTTGAGAGCAGAGCTGATCCCAACATCTCCCCCCATGTGAGGTGCAGGCGAAGAGAGCAGCCAGGCCTAGGAGAATTCAGGAGTAGGCCAGGCTGGAGGAACGTGAGCGGCAGCGTCCTCCTCCTCCCTCTGGACAAGATGCTGATTTATGTCCCCACTCTCCGGCCCTTCCTGACACTTCTGCAAATAGGGCTGATGAGTCTGTTCTTATCTAACACTGCTCCAATCTTCTGGGGCTCTGCATTAGCATTTTTAGGATGTACTGTTCCAGCAAGAGACCCTATATCTAGTAAGGCCAATTATCTCCTTAGATTCCTAGTTCTATCTTTATTCATTAACTCCTATTTCCTCTCAGGAATGAGCTCATTTGGGCTGCTGGCCTTTTCTTTGAATGACTTTTCCTCCCTGTGGCCTAAATCCAGGCTCTTGCTGCTCAGAGCCCCTCCAGGCCGCTTCCTGTGCCCCACGGTCTCCTTTCCTCTACATTTCTCTCTTCAGGGGCAGCCTCACTACAGGATGGAAATGATTAGCAGCACTACTTTGTCTGCCCTGTTACGATGTCATAAATGTGAGGTTGTCTGGCTATGTCATTACATGGGGTGAAGCCTGAGAAACAGTTGACCTAACACACATATACTCATGTGCACACACGCATGTGCACACACACACAAGCACACACATATCCTCAGTGAGTGGGTAGCTTCCTTTAAACCTTGTTCAGGACATCTTTTTCTTTGTAAAAATTTTTTAATAGTATGTGCTAGCAATGCATAGTAAATACATTCATCTTGGGGTGTTGGGACGTAAACATATCCCTCATTGATCCTTTTTAATTCTGTGTCCCTCCATCTCCAGTTTCTTCTTCTTGTACTTGCCCTTGCCCTGGGCTTGACTATGTTCTTATCTGTTACCACCTCCTTTGTTCAGGATCCGAATCAAGAGAATATGGTGGATAAGAACTTTCACAGAATCAGAGTCCATTTCAAACTGAAAACAGGAAAGTCTTTTGTAGCGTAGAGTTAGAATTTCTCCACATGGAGGAAACTAATCTTCAGATAGACACGATAAAGCTATCTGGACAGGAAGGACGATTAGACAGAGACAAAGAGCAAGCCTGCTAATGAAGTTTGAGATTTTGGGTTCCAATTACTCTTCTTGCCTTTCTATAATTGGAATATTATTCTCTCTTTGATTATGTGACCTTATCAGATGCCTATCCAATAAATCTACTTCTTATCCAACCTCTACATTGTTCTTTTTCTGTTCTTTATATTCAAAGAATTATTGAATAATATAGAAAGATATCCTAGAAAAATGTACACCAATATATTGACAGCACTTTTCTCTCTATTTTATCTATTTATCTGCATTTAGTATTGCTTTAAACTGAACCTGTACTACTTACACAGTTTTATAACAATGTTCCTTTTTTTTTTTTTTTGGTTTTTCTCCGGTACCGGGAACCGAAGTCACAACCTTGCGCTTGCCAGGCAGACGCTTTGCCACTGAGCTAAATCCCCAGCCCCAATGTGTTCATTTTTATCATGATTATCTGTGTAGTAATCCAGTTAAAATAGAAATTCTGATCAAAAGAATAATAAAGGTAGTCGTGAGGAAATTCAATGGACATGAAGCTTCCTTTACGACTGGATTTTAATCGTATTTTTGTTTTGCAAATATTTAGCAAGTGCCTAGCACCACCAGGTACTGATGATAACAGGGAGCAAATCTGGACTTTGTGGCTCCAGAGCTGACAAGTGAGTGGGGCACAGAGATACACAAGAGCCCGATAAATGTAAAATTGCAAGCCTGATGAGGATTCAAGCAGGAGACACTTGGAAACACAAAGATATGGCTTCTTTAGGAAGGGCACAAATACTTCCTGGAGAATAATGACACATAAACTGAGATTTAGAAGTAAACAAGAGTTAATTGAGGCAGACAGGAAAAAGGAACATCTCAGGGAGGGGAGCCTGCATATCAAAGAGTCTGTGCCCAGAGAGAATTTGAAACATCTGGAACAGCCAAAGAAGCTGGTGTCACAAAGTGGAAAGAGCAAGGGAGCAAAGCACGGTGGAGAGCAGGTTAGAAGAGACAGTGCCAGACCGCTGGACAGCTTGTGAATCAAGTTAAGGAGGACATCTTTCCCTCTTTAACTTGTCAAATTTTTTGTCCTTTTTTAACTTTTCCTTTTTTCCCTCATGGCATGGTTTTTCCCTCATTACAAGCCGTGTGTGTAGTTTCTGTATGCATGCATGTTTTGGATGTGTGCATCCAGTATCTACTAGACAGTACTCTGACCATGCTGAGGACCACAAGCTTGAGAGAAGACACAGCTCAATTAGTTATAAAGATCTCTGGAGTGGTCACGAACTGGGTGAGAGATGATGGCAACTTACCCTACAATACTGGTGGTGAATGCAGAGAAAAGTAAGAGAGATATTTAGATAGATAGCCACAGCTCTGCTTTCCAAAAATGTAGTTTCTATTAGAGGCAAGAATTCCTTTGTTACATGCAAAGAAATTTCAATATATAAACGATGACATGGTCAAATACAATTTAGCTAAATTTTGTTGAGTCTCATTTCTGTGAGAAATAGAGAAAGCTTAGCAACAGAGGTATTATCCAAGCTATGTATTAAAGAATGGGTCATGTTCTTTGAAAAGAGAGAAAAATCCTGTGCGATTCAGCAGCAAACAGGATGAACCTTCACACTGAGTAATCTGAGGAGAGTTTAATAAAGAGACTATTTATAAAGCCATGAGTCATGCATGTAAAATCCCAAAGAATGGTGCAATACTACAAATCAGGCCTTGGGAATCTAGAGAGAGTACTGTATAGAGAACTACCGGATGAGAGTTAAGTATTGCAACATGAGGGGAAGCAGTCAGGGATGAGCCTGCAGGGCTGGGGGTATGGGGACCAGGCTTTAGCCTCACTCTCCTTCCTGCCAGCCAGCTCAGGCTCATGCTCTCCACTGCCTCAGCTCAGTAGAGAGGGGGCAGAGAGCGGTCACTGATGAAGGAAGTACGTACCAGTAGTGCTGAGCACAAAGCAACGTAAAGAAGGATGGAGGACAGAGGCAAAGAGGAAAACAAAAGAGACTCAGTTCACAAATATAGTGTGTGCTGTGTCCTTGAAAGGATCCAGGGATCTCAGTACTGAAGCAGTACTGAGGGTGGAGCTGTACAAGCTCAGAGACAAAGGCCAGGAAGACCAGTGGGTGCTGGAAGCACCAAATAAAAATATAGCAGTCCCCGGCCAGAGAGAAACAAGGCATTGCCTGGCACCACATAATCAATTACTAGATGTGTCTGCTGGCGTTCAGAGGTTGGACACTTTGTGGTCTGGAAAAATCATAAAAGAGTTCTTAAAAGGAGGGGCCTGATGGGAAACTAGCAATGTAAGCATCTTTTGAGATTTGAAGAGCAAAGGGGTAGGTTAGGAAATGAATGACCAAAAAATGGCAAAACAGGAGTGAAGCAAATTTTGTTTGAGAAATTTGACTTTTTGGTTATTAAAAGACAATGTAGGCAAGTGCAAATCAATTGTGCTGAAAATATTATTTTATTTATCAATTTGTTTTTGTAAAATGAGCATCTTGGGTGTGTTGGGTGCTGCGCTAGCACTGGGCATGCAGCAAAGAACATGATAGACGAGTTCCCTGCAATTATAGGGATTCAGGTCCGGGGAGACAAATGCTAAAGATAAATGCACATCACAAGGGGACATTAGACAGCTTCCAGTCTTATGAGAGAGAGTTAATGTTAGATGAGGTACCGGAGACTGACTAATGCTAAGTATATGGGACTTTCAGAAAATACCTCAGGAAATTTCTCAGCTCAGATGAGAACTAAATAGCAATAATGTAAGTGGAAAAGAATTTTACGCAGAGGCAAAAATGGGATCTAAGGCCTGAAATAGGTACTTTTCTTATGTAATGTATTTGAAGAAACAAATGAGGACCAAGGCATCCAGATCCCTGGAATGAACGCCCACTCGGGAGGCCAGCTCACTCACATGGGCTACTGAGAGACAAGTGTTGCATTCTCCGGATTTTGTCAGGCAGTGTAACTAATTGGCCATGGAAGGGACATTTACACCAGGGAAACTGGCAAACATGAAGAGTGAGTACTTCCTTCCACTAACGCCCAGCCCCCTCCCACTCCTCTCTTTCAAAGGACCTTGTCAGCACATCACAGGCCGGCTATAAGAGGAGCTGGAATGGTAACCAGAGACCTAGCGCCCAAGGCTGTAAAAGCGAGAGAAAAGAGTTTTATTTTAGATGTATCAGAAAGTGATTAGTGTGTCTTAAGTAAGAAAAGAACATGATCTGACTTACATTTTTAGAAGACAATTCTGGTTATGTGGTGGGAAACTCTGAGAGGATAAGAAAAGAAATAAGAAAATTAGTTGGATAGTACTGCATTAGTCTGTGTTATATGTGACTAGGGTACAGAGGTGAAGATATAGAAACTATTAATGATTTAAAACCTGATTTAGAAGCAGAGTCTATAGTTTTACTCATGGATCTGATACAGAAAATGTGGAAAGGAGAAGAACCAAGGAAAATTTTTGAGTTCAGAAATTAGACATATTGTTGTGCCCTAAACAGAAATGTAGAATATTGATAAAGAGTCATGGAGGATTGGGAAAGGAAGAAAAGAATAGCTACCTTGCTAAGGTTGAAATAGCCACATGACATCCTTCTGGAAATATCAGATAGACAAGAGAGCATTCATATTTGTATTTTGGGGGAATCTAAACAACTAGAGATCCAGTTTGAGGGCTATTAAAATAAAGGTAAATGTTATACCAGTTAAGCAAAGCACAAAAAGAAACTGAGCATGGTAGTGCATGCCGGTAGACCCAGCACTCAGAAGCCTGAGGCAGGAGGAGTCCCACAAGTTTGAGGCCAGCCTGGGCTACATAGTGAGTTCAAGGTCAGCCTAGAATACATAGCAAAACCTGGTCCCAAATACCAAAAGGAAAAAAAAAGCCAAAAGACTGCACAAAGTAAGGAAAGGCAAGAGGTAAAATAGAACTGATTTAGAGAAGGAGAAACCACCAAACTCTGAGGAGAAAAAACAGAAGAGTCCAGTACCATGATCCCAAGAAGGGAAAAACGAGTGTCTCCAAGCAGCCGGAAGTGAGTTTTGTGGAATGCTGTCCAGTGGTGAAGTAGGTGAGAACAGACATCTCTTGGATGGGCAGGATCCATACCACACTGATGAGGTGGCAAGGACTGGAGGGGCCCCAGGGAATAAATTCAAGAGGGGAGGTCCAGGGAGAAGCAGAAACTACTGTACAAAGGATAGGATGGGGATTAAAATAATTGAAAGAGGCTATGAGGTCAAAAGCAATGCTTTCTAATTTTATTTTATTTTTAGGTGGAAAAGATAGCAGCGAACTTGTACACTAATGAGAACAGTGTTACTCAAAAGGGAGCTCTGAAAGTGGTGCAAATGGGGGATTCAAAGACCAGGAAAAGGCAGGAAGGAGCACGGGAGGCAAGGTTGCCAATTCGGCAAACAAGTGTTCCCTGGGTACAGTTTCAGGGCACACATCTCTACATCCCATTGAGGACATTTTCCAGCAATTATTTACTCTAGGTAGACTGAGCTTCTTGATTCCTGAGACCTCCCCCATTTGGTTCTTGTTTTAAACCCCAGATGCCAGCCCAATTCCAGACATATTTTAGGATAATAAATATCTTTCAAGTATGCGTTGCACTAGACTAAAATTTTTAACTTAAGTCACGGTAAGACCATTAGCAGTCATTGGAACATTTGATTTAATCGTAGACAGTGTTGAGGAGCTAGACATAACGAGCAAAAAATAGACGACTTCAACTGCAGGATTTTTTTCTTACTTTAAAGTTGACTTAGATTGACAGAGAATAAGGTTGGTGCCAGATGGAGGTGGGAGTCGCAGAGAGATGTCTCCCTCTGTAAGTCACCAATCAAAGAGAATAACTGCTCTCTTACAAATAATCCAGTGCCTTTTAACTTTTTCTCTTCAATTTTTTATTTTTATTAGTACATGTTTGGCACTGCATAGCGATCACATTCCTCATGGAGCTGCGCTTATGCCTAACACATCACAAGTCTTTTTTTTTCATCTTCCCCGCCCCTCCTGCCCACCTCCCTCTGTCTCCTGGTCCTCTTCCCTTTAGCAGAAGATGTGTTCCCCTACTTCCTATTATCCATTTTTTAGTTTGCTCTTTATTTGTGCTTTGGGTTTCTCACATAAGCAAAGACAATACAACATTTAAACTTGTGTGTCTGATTTATTTCATTTAACATTATAGTCTCAAAGTTCTTCCATTTTCCTACAAATGACTCAAGTTTATCTTCTTTGTGGCAAAGGAATACTACATTCTGTATAAATTCTGGGCTTTCTTTATCTGTCATCTGTTGATGAGCATATAAACCACTTGACAACTAATTTTGTATGCAATCCCTATGCCGAAACATATTATGAAACCCCAGCTTTCCAGTGTGCAGTCTAAGTGTGTCTTCACTATGATTCTCATCTACTAAACTCCTGAAAATACATTCCATGTATGCCAGTATTGGTATGCCTCTGAGGTCAGTGAAATTAACCCTTGTCACATCTAATGCCAGCCTTGCCTCATCACCTACATATCATGCTCAGTTCCACACCTTCTGTGCCTGAAGTGAACCCTTCTCTTCTCTTTCATTATCTAAATCTTCCACCTTCAACATCCAACTCAAATCCCAACACATCCAAGAACATCTCCAAAGGAAAGAAATCTATTTGCTTATATTCTGTAGAATTTAGTGAATCAGTTACAGAGGTAGCTTGGTTCAAAAACTTAATTTGTTCTGTGACTTTTTTGTGAAAAGATGGCCATGTTTGTTTGTATGGGGACAATGGCCACAGTGGTTTGTCACCTGATGCAGAGTTTGCAAACAAAAACAAAATTTTGCCAACACTTCTATTCACAAACAATATTGTTTGAAACAAAAGCATTCATGAGCTGAAGTACCACTGACTTCAGTCTGTGTGTCAATGCCTGTGTGTCTGAGAGACAGAGTTTCTCATGGGCCTGTAATAGCGAACCTTACCAGAGAGATGACCATCTCATTGTGCATTCCATCAGACAGAAGCTTGGCTTTAGCATCTTCTGCTCCTCCACCCTCAGTAGCCTGGAGGGCACATGGAGAATTATCCATAACAAAAATCTGTTCAGATGCTATAGCCAAACACCTTGGACCAGGTAATTTATAAACAGAACAATTATATTGCTCATAAACCTACAAGCTGAAAAACCCACAAAGTACCAGTAGATTTAATGTCTAAGGAAGACAGATCTTTGCGTCAAAAAAGGTGTTTCCTACCTGGGTACTTCCATGGAAGTGGGGCAAATATGCTCCATCTATCCTACATTGCTGATGGGAATGTAAACTTGTACAACCACAGTGGAAATCAATATGGAAATTCCTCAAAAACTAAGACTAGAAACTCCATTTGACCCAGCTATTCCCCTTCTTGACATCTTCCTGAAATTGTTAAAGTTATTATATTATAGTGATACATGGATATCCCTGTTTATAGTAGCACAATTCATAATAGCTAAATCTTACAAGCAGTCTGTATGTCCACTGAAGGATAAAGAAAATATAGTATTTATACACAATGCAGTACTCTGCCATAAAGAAGGATAAAACTGAGTCATTTATAGGAAAATGGATGCACTTTGAGATCACAATATTAAGTGAAATAAATCAGATATACAAGCTTAAGTATTACATAGTTTCTCTTATATGAGAAACTCAAATTATAAATGAAGAGCAAAATAAAAAGTAGATAATAAGAAATAGGGGATAGATCTTTCTCAAATAGGAAGAGCATCAAAAGGTGAAGCAAGGGGGCTGGAGATATACCTCAGCAACATAATGCCTGCCTGGCAAGTGCAAAAGGTGGAGCAAAGGGAAAAGGGAGGAAAGTTGATGAAAAAAGGAATTAAGATGTGTTATGTACATGTACCAACTTCACAGAGGGAATGTAAACATTATATCCTGCAAAAATATACTAATAAAAATAAATTTTGAAAATCTCATTCATAAGGATGGAATCCTCAAGACTTAATGATCTTCCTGAAGGACCCACCCCCAAAAACACTGCACTAGAATTAAGCTTCAATATTTGGCTTTGAGAAGGTCATGGGTATTGAGTCAATAACAAAGACTAAGTACTGTTGGGGAAACTCAGCTGTTAGTGCAAGGGAAACATTTTAAATGTTTGTGATATATAAGTACTATAGCAACTACCCCTCTGTGGTGGGGTATTGACTCTGTCTCTGTCTCTGTCTCTCTCTATATATATATATATAGAGAGAGAGAGAGATCTATATATATAGAGAAATATAGATAGATAGATAGATATAGAGAGAGAGCTTTTCTAAAATATATATCTTCTGAACCAGTGTGATCATTAAGATGAATCAGAATACTCTTCAAGAGGGAATACAGAAGTGTAGAGAACTCACAAGACATTATTTCAAAAGATTGGAAGCTCTTTAAATCTGTCCACAGCTGTGTGGTCTTGGGGTGGTCACATTCCTTTTTCTTTTCTGGGTACTTGGTTTCTGAAATGGAAAGTTTTGAATAATCATCTCTCAGGTCCTCCCAGAACTGTCAGACTATGATGTTAAATGAGATCTGAGCTTTATCACTACCCTTGATCAACATGGCAGCCTGTGCTCTTTACTGACATCCTTGCTTCCCGGAGCATAATGGGAATAATGTGAGTGTCATATCGCTTCTGATTCCCCAAGCATAAGCTGAAGTCATCAACTCTTCCCATTTAACCTTTCAACAAATAGCTCTGTTTGTTTCAGCCAGGGGCAATATAAATAATTATATTAAAATGTCTTAATATAGAGATGAACAGATAATATCCAAGCCACTAAATTAGAAAATATCCATGTGCCCATATGGTACCCAGAAATCATTCTCCCATTAGCAACCAGTGTTCAGTTAGTAAAAATGGAAATCAATTTCCCCAACATCGCATCCATACTGGAAGCAGAGCTGCTCTAACATACCTTCTGTGGCGTCCTGCTGGTGGGGGCTGGTGCAGGCAGCTAGCAGCGCACCCCAAATCTCATGTGGAGATGGGCTTTGTTGTTAGCCATGGCAGATGCCCTCTGGCAATCCACACTAGCGCCTGCTTGGCAACAGAATTGGCTGCCTCTTCCTATTTGTCTCCTTGCTCCTATCGGCATAATGTGGGTATTTGTTTTACTAAAGGGCTTGCTTCACTCACTTGGTATTAGACCTAGGGATCAGACATAAAATAATTATTCAGCCTAGAGCAACTTTTCTCTGGTGCTGCCATTTCTAAGCCAGGAGCCAGTTTCTGCAGGAATCTATGTTAGAAGAGAAAAGCCACTCACAGTCTGACTGGGGTTTTGTATAGATGGAGAGAAGCCTATTAAATCCTTTATCTGCTGTTACCTTGAAAATCAAAGGAGAGTCTCCAGCCTTTCTCTAAGTTGTTTGTATGAAGCAAGCAACTCTGCCATTGGTACGTGTGAAAGTCCATTCACAGCTTGCACCCTGATGATGGTGACCTTCACCTGTGACCCAGAATTTACACACTCTGTCCTGATCTTGTCTATTTGTGGAATAAATCAGGATCGGTAGTTCAGGAAAGCCTGGTTTACTGTCTTCAGAGGTCTCAGTGTCAATGGCAATCTCAGTGTCAAGATCCATGTGATCTGGTGCCTCTATTTTCTAATTGCTGCTTTAAGACTTGATTAAGGAGGAATGTTTGAAATTCCTCCACACAGAACTGAATCCATTCTGTTGTGTTGTTGGTTAGAATGCCACATGGCATATTTTCTATTTCTGAAAATCTTTCACATATGTGTCAGCCCAGAGTCTCAGCATTATATTGCAGTTCATCCAGTCCAAATGACTCCTGCAGAGTACTTAGCATCTGAAGAGATAGATAACCACAGATAAGCACTTTCAATTATTCTTCAAATATTTAGTGAGCAATCATGTTCTGGGTTCTCTGGATAAATGAATGGTATTTGCCTTCTTAGAGATCGCAGTCCCGTGAGAAAGACAGGTAATTCAACAGGCACAGTCACTTTGAAGCACAGCAGGTACTGTGAGAGGCAACGAGCAGAGTGAAACGAAGGCATAGGTAGATCATTCAATCCAAATGAACAAGTTGGCACCAGGATGGCTTTCTGTGATACATTCTAAGTCATGCCTCATTCTCAAATGGAGGTCTTCCTTTGGATGTTTCTACTGAGTCAGTGTTGTTGAATCAGTAATGTACATATTATAAACTGTATTGAACAGATATGTGTATATATAATATATATCTATATCTGTATATATATATAATATAGGGAGAGAGAAAGAGGGGGAGAGAGAGAGATACCTGTTAAAATGACTTAGTCTGCAAATGAAGCAAAAATTATTCAGGTGCTGAGAATGTAGCTCAGTCATAGATGACTGAAAGCATGCAAGGACCTGGGTTCAGTCCCCAACAATGAAGACTTCATTATTAAGGACCTTTCAGTTCAATCTATCAATAGCACTGTCTCCTGTGTCCTTTCCTTGTCTCAGGCCCCACAGCTGTAAAGAGCAAGATGCACAGAGCAGTAGCTCAAGAACAAAAGTAAATCCCTAAGGATACAAAGACAACTGTTTCTAGCACAGTATTTATCACTGGATTTCCCACATTCAAACTTTTGCTGTATTGCTTACTTGCAATGTAATTTTGGGAAACTTTCTTCATCTTGCTAAAACTTTGGTTTTTCATCTGTGGTATGGGAATAATTGGTAATATTTACCTCCTAGGCTTATATTTAATTTAAACAAGAAACCAGGGTCACAACTCTAGGCATATTTCTTGGCTCCTGCAGAGTGTCAATACATGATTCTATGCTTTATCACAGTGTAGTGCATGGTCTAATACACAGCTGTCACTTATAACCTAATAGAATGGGCAAATTTTTCTTCTCATCAAATATATGAATCTCATAACTGACCTATTACAATGACTAGTGGAGTAAATATATCTGAGAAATACAGTAGATTTATTGACTAAAATGTTGACTTCTCTATGTCAACGTGCAGCACCCAGCAAAAATGAAACCTGCCCAGAGCCCAAGGACACAGACATAAGGAAAATGGGGAGTACTTACAGCTCAGCCATTTGCCCAGCACCTCCCATCACCCTGACTCTTGTCTGAGACTGAAGCCTCATCTCCTGTCTACAAATGCACCCTTTTTTGCTGCTTTCCTCAATAATTGAGGTGTTGCCAAGACTTTTGTGAGTTTTTGCTGTAGATTATCTCCCAGGTCTCTGGGAGCTTTGCACAATAGTGAAATTCCTCTTGCAAACTACTGTACTGATTTGGAGATAAACCATGTTGTTAACATGAGAGGACAGGGGAATTGGTTTTTCTGAGGGCTCCCAAACAAGGCTGACAGATAAAATACAGAGATGACAAAATTCACCACGGAGACTTCTTTAGTGCAAGAGTTCATGAACAGGTACACAGAGAAATCAAGTCGATGAAGGAGAGACCAAAAGACAGAAACCCCGAAAGAGAGCACAGTCAGAACTACAGAGGCAAGGAAAGGTGAGCAGCTCCTGAGCTCAAGACAGGAGCTGAAAGTGTCTTGCTGTTTATTCACCCACTGAGTCCCACAGAGAGGTGCAGAAAAGTGTTTGGGGAATGATGGTTCCCTCCTCCCTTTCCCCATAAAGATCTCTTTGGAAACCAGGGATGGAAAAGATTACTTTCTGAGAAAAGTATAAATCACTCTGCTTCTCACAACATATGAGAAAGAAAGAAACTTGATGGATGCCTGAGGGTCAAGTCTGTCCACAAAATGACATGGGGGCTTACTGGGAAACCGCTATTCGTTTCATTAGAGGGCAAGGCATGGGGGTGCCCTCTCCACACCAGCAGCTGGCAGCAACTCCACTCATAGTAGCTTAGTTGTGGCCTTTGGAGGAAGGATGATTTCAGGAGGTCTCTGTCCTTTGCACCAAGCACCATCTGCAATCATACTGAAGAAACTCTACCTCCCAGTCAGGCCAACTCCTCACTTCCTGAGGCTCACACTCTGCTGTGTTTGTGTCCTCTGGGAACACAGATGGCACAACTAGACACATTCTGGGTTTCTAAAGAATGTGCTACCCATGATGGAGGAGAAATTTGCACGAGGACATCAGAATATAGTTAAAACCAAAAGCCTGGACTAAGCCTCTTGGTTCAAATCCAAGTCTTACCATTCACTATCTGTCTGACCTCCAGAAGCTGTTTAATTTCTCTGAGTTTCAATTTTATGAGTAAAAGAAGGGCAACTAGGTAACTGTGGTAGCAATTGCTTTTGGTTACTCTGGGAAGTAAATATTAACGATAGATCCCACTCAAAATCACATCCCACACAGAAGGGTGCCACTATTGTAAGAACTGTCCATAATTTGAGGGGATAGTCAGATCCATATCAAGGCTTCTTTCTTGACAGAAAAAGAGAGTTTTGAATGAAGCAATTCCTTTCTCAGGGCTTCTGGCTCATTACAAGCCCTGGTCTATATTAAAGGAGTAAAGTTTTTTTGCATTACCAATCAAACCCCCACATCCCTAGGAACTCCCACATTGTATACTGCTGCTGTCAAAGATGAAGCTAAGAAGATGTCCATTGGATGGTCTGCCAGAGAAGAGCCTCATTAGGGGCCTTCCCAGCCCTGAGTTCAGAAATACTATGAGAACTTTCAGTAATTCTCTATACACGACTTAATCTACATGCAACTTAGCACTGGCTCTATCAAGGGCAGAGAATGTGTTTCTCATTTCAAAGCTTTAATTTGGCTTAGGAAAATTTTCTCAGCTGCGTAAAACAAAGACAGATCTCCAGAAAGTTCTACTGGGTTGGCTCTTTCTCTTTGAGACATGTATAGACATGGAGTTTTCTGATAAGCAGTATATGTCCCTACGTCAAAATACAGGGAAAAACTGAGGGCTTTTAAGCTCCAGCCTACAATTAGGAACCTATGCCTTTCCACAAGGACCAGGACTCACCCACACCTTCCTCTGTTTTTACAGAGATCTATCCTTAATTCCTACTGCTGCTTCTTTGCTCAAAAACTCATTCTAGATGCTGACCATGCCTCCCATCCAGATAACTATGGTTCCTCAAAGGACTGTGGCAGTGAATCATCTTATGCACAAAACTTATTTTTTAAACAGTTTTAATATATCATGATTCAGTAGAAAACACACTGGCATGGAAGACCACTAGGTTGACCCCTGGCTGCCTGTGCCACTAATGTGCTGTGTGACTTCTGACACTTCCTTTCAACTCTCTGAGACAAATGAGTCATCCTTCAGAGGAGATGAAGATAAATAATGGATGATTTCCAGTTCTTTAGTTCTCTGATCAAGTGAAGATTGCAGTGACCTCCACTAAAACAGAAGGCAATGAGACATATTAGCAGAGAATCTACAGCTTCCACAACTGTTTGAAACTGTTTCACATTTGGAGATCACTGGCTGACAACTTAACTTTATATGTTAATAATAAATATGTTAATATTTGACAACTGAAGACAATTACTGGTAAGACTATACAATCACCAAAAGAAAAGCAAAAAGAGGAACTGCAATATACCTATGTACTTTAAAGAGTATTCATTTTGGTATGAGAAATCTATCAAAATTATTTTTCCATTGGCCTCTGTCATGAAGTAATAACTCGATTAAGGAAAAGGATCTTAAGAAAGTTTTTATGATAAAATGAGCAATGGAAACCTCACCTTCTGAAATATTTAACTTTATAGTTATCTCTGCTTTTTCCTAAAGAAAGAATTCCTCCCACCTCTCCATGGAAAGGATCACATATCTGAGGATGCATTCACTGACTATCACATACTCATGGACTGCGATTTATGAAAATATCTCACAGCCAGATGATACCAATCTCTAAACAGAATGACAATCCGGACAATGAGAAGGTACCCAACTTTAGTAGAAATACATTTTAATGTAGAGTATTAGGGTCTGTGGGAGAGAAGCAATGGTAAACCTTCCAGCATATTGAAGGAGAAGCTATACAAAACCATTCTTCCCCTTGAATTATAACTCAGGGGATTTTGCACACTGATGTCAACTATATATCGTGTATTTGGTTTTAAACGGGGCATTTGAATCTTTACAGTTATGTATCATCAACACCAAAGTTTAGATCTGGGCAATCTAGATCTGCATGATTGTGTGACATTGGGTGATTGCAACATAGATGCACGTTATAAACTGTATTCTTTTCTCTCTGCACTTCATTGGGAAAAGAGGAGATCTTCGTTCCCAAGCAAGGAGCGCGTAGTTGTCGAATGATGGATGGAATGCTGCCATCTCTTGGTAATTTAGGACAGTGGAAGACAGTCCCTAAGAAAGTGATTTTGCATTTTTATTGGCTGAAGGCAAATGCAGTTAAGAAGCATAATTCTGCTCTTCTGGTGTCAGAACAATCTATAATTGCTGTTATTATTTTTAGCATTTAATGCTTACAGTGCATATTGAAGATATTCTCTGACAATAATGCCATATTAAAAAGAATCCATCACATAGTTTCCTGGCTTTGCTTTCAGAAAGAAAGGGCTAAATGAAAGTGGCCCTGCATCTTCTCTTGAATCTCTGCTTTCTGGGACCTGTGCTGAGCATTTCCAGTAAGCTCAAAAGCTACATATGCCCTCCTTTGAGCATCATGTAAATGTTCTTTCTTCCAACATAAGCACCAGGCAGACAGACATGAGAATGGCTCACAGACTGGCTTCTAATAGAAAGAGGAAGTTGAGGATCAGAAGACTGTTGGCTGGCACGTACTAGTCTGACAACTTTAGCCATACAAGTGTATCTCCTCAGTTTTCTCATCTGGAAAATAGAAGCAACAACCTTCATTTTATCTAAGCAACAGTATTGTCGTGTGAATGAAATAAAATTGTACATATAAAGATGTTTGCAAGAAGCAAAGCATTATACTTTAGTCATCAATTATCAGCGAGGGAAGAGTATTATTGTCCTTCCTCAGAGATTTAGTAAGCCTGAATAAATAACTTACACTTGGCTGTTGTCATAGCTTACTATTTTTCTGAGTTGAATGCCTGATGATGCTAATAAAGCAATATGTACAAACTAGTAGAATTATCAAGATGGTATTATCACCATTAGTCAACATGTCAAACAAACTTGTCAGAGCATCATATCGATAAATGGTCCTGCAGTATAATTTTGGTCATTCAAAGGCAAAGCACACTCAAAAAAGCCTGGGAGGTTGGGGAAATCAAGCTGTCTTACTTTCATTGTCTCATCCTACAATGTACCTTTTATGGAAACTGTGACTGTACTAGAGCTACTTGCATACAGTCTTTCCCTCCCAACGATTGAGATCCTGTGGTTTTCCCTAAGATATGCTGCAACAGAGTTTAACTCAGTATCTGAGGCTGTGTTTGTTCCTTCATACTTAGTGGATAGATAAGGTAAAATAATAAGGTGAAATGAATAAGTATTATTAACCCTGCACCATTTTGCAAAAAAAATTAAGTTAAAATTAAAATAAAGTTAAAATAAAATACTAAGTTCAGTCTTCACATTGCTGAAGCATGTCCACTTTGAGAGGAAATGATTTCTAAAACAGAAAATAAATTGAGATAATCACAAAAGAGTATGTTTTTTATTGTTTTCCAAAGTCAGAAATGCTTTGATTAGGAGTAGCTAATTGCATTTATTTTGGAGCAATAGGTGAGTTTAAGGGACAGAGGATTTTGAGCTTCACATAAGCCAGCACAGTGGAAACCTACTGCTAAACTACTGCCATTGGGAACTTGTTTTCACAGGAAAAGCATAATGACCACAAGTACACATTTAATAGCTTGTCTGTAATCTAGGAATCATACATTTGGTGTACAGTACTGTATTGAGGTGCTCTTTTAAAGAATCTGGGAACATTGTCCAAAAAGTGGCAACTGACCTACAGAAAATTCCACAGGGAAAATCACAAGTAGACACAAAGAAAGTGATTGAATGGAGATACAGAAGAGAAAACAGATGGGATATTTCCTCTCTATTTAGAAGTTGAGTAAACTTTCCTGTGAAAGATTTTGAATCCTGATACATAAGTGTAGAAAGAAAGAATCAATACAGATGGAAAAGAGTTGTAAGGAGATGTCTTTTTGCAATTATGGGTTTATAAATACACATGTGAGAGATTTGCAATAAAAACTAAGGTTTCAGAAGGAAATGCAGAATAAAAAGACTTCAATAGTTAAATAAAAATCAAGCAAGCTTGAAGATATCTAGGATACCAGATATGAGTCACTCACAGCTGCTATAGGGTCAGCATTTCTCCTCGAGCTCTCCTGTGTAAAATTTAACTTGGTGCCATCTGCAATCTTTAGGTAGAGAGGTCGCCTTACATATAATCACTAAATGCAGTCCTTCATCAAGGTGAGTTTGTCTTATATTTAGATAAAATGATTATAAGTGTTTGCTTTTGAGATTGTAACATCCTCTGTACCAGCTCGCCTGCCTGGTACATAATTAACCTGTCAACCCACCCAGCAGTAATAAGTGTGATAGACAGGAAATATATTAGGAAGGAACTTTTGTGTGATGTGCTTTCAAGCTCTCCTTTATCCTTCAACTATCTTTCCTTTTAATTAGCACTTGGGTAACAGCATACCGTAATGAATTACCATATTACTGTTATCAATAAAAATTATTTTGGGTTTAAAGTAGTCATTAAAATGAAATGTGTGAGATCTGTTCCAGATAGTTTGTGGAGGTACAGCAGTTGGAAATCAATATATATATTAAAGATTCAGAGGTTTCTCAAATTTCTAAGTCCATATTTACTAAACAAAAATAATAAATGTATGGGAGATAAAGCAAAAAAAGTGCATGCATGGAGCAAGATTACAACTTTGCTATGTTAAAGAAGAAATTTTTGTTATAGCTTCGATTAGAAAATATGTTTTCTGGGGCTGGGGATTTAGCTCAGCAGCACAGTACCTGCCTGGCAAGCACAAGGTTGGGAGTTCGATTCCCAGTACAGGGAAACAAAACAAAATAAAGAGAATATGTTTTCCTCTGCTACTTCCCTAGAAACCTAACTAAAACAACAGTAAGAAGGCTATCTGTATCACAAATACAGATGAATAGAAATTGTCACATAGTAGCTAATAATACAGGCAAGAAAGCAGAAGAATGTGTGAATCCAACCTATTGGACGTGAGCATTTTGGACACCACTGGTTATGGACAAGCAGACGAGGAATAACTCAAATTTTGTACCTCAAGCATCTCCTTGTAAGATTGAAAACGGTCTAAATCATGTGTCTAGAGCAAAGAGTATGACGTTGGGATGAGAAAGGAAAAGATCGGGTGAAAGTTTGTTTCAGCCTCTACCCTGGAGAGTCCCTGCTCCTCTTGGATCAGATGAACAACTTTCCTCCAACCCTCTGCTAGATGACTGGAGGTGAAGGCATCAGCTGGGGGTGAAGTGCAACATGCCACATGCTCTTCTTGTACAAGTCTCTAAGACTGTTGATAGCCAGAATTGTACCCTCCAGACAGACAATTTGGAATAGATGAAATAAAGCTTAAATTTCCCAGTCAAAAGTCTAACCAGCTCTACCTATGATGAAATCTACCAACATACACAGAATATCCAACCAGTCTTTATGTAGCATTGTCTCAAATGGTCAGGCATTTAAAAACTAACAAAAGCATCAAAGGAAGGTAGCACACACATAACAAAGAGCAAAACTGAGAGAATGTACATTTTTCAAAACAAGAAATTATATAGGAGAGGAAAAATTTAAAACAAAGTCTCTAATCAAAGAGATAGGAGTCTCTAATCATAGTGAGATAGAAGAAAATATTACATACTTCATCAATAACAGAATGTTATAAAAGCAGAATAACCATCGGACAAAGAAGGCAGCAATTAAAGATTCAACATGTAGATTTAACCATATATTTGTGAATAGTTACAGACATCTTTCAGAAAGTATGAGAAACAAGAGAATAAAACTGACAATAAATACACAAAAAAAGAGTGTTCTATTACTTTGAGATATTTCATACATAAATTATACAAATAAAGATTATCTCAACAGTTCAAAAATTATTCCTAGAAATAATTACATAAGTTCCCAGAATGAACAATGTCCTCAAGGTCCCTAAAAGCTGAGTATAATATGCTATGAGCTGTAACAGCATATTTCAGAATATTGGAATAAAAATAAACACCTAAAAATTTCAAACATTAAAGAAATATAAAGCAAATTACTTTAAAAGATGGAAAATAAGAAAGCATTCAAACTTCTCAACTGTACTACTTGAATTTTAAAAATAGAAAAACAGTGGCTTTAAAACTTAGATGAAAAATTGTCCTCAATTTCGAGTTCTCTACTTAGCCAAACTCTCACTTATGTGTGAGGATCAATAAAGGCACTTGTAAACATGTAGTATCACAAGATTTGGCTCCCATCTGCCCTTTCTCAGAAATGTACTGGAGAAGCATTATGCAAAGTGAGGGGGTAAAGCAGAAAATAAAAGACTTAGAATCCAGTAATCAAAGTACATGTGGGAAATCATAATTCGATAGTAGAAGAAAACAGGACATTCACAGCTATATGGCAGTTCTAGAGAAAACTAGTTCAGATCTGAGCAAGTGAGAAAGACTCAAAAATGATTCTCTAAGAAGATGAAACTAATCAAATGTATGATGTGTTTTAACACAGTAAGAAAAATCTTGCACGTCAGAGATAGGAGTTTCTAAATGAGTTGGTGATAATTCTTGGAACACAAGACAATATTTGAAGAAAATCAAGAAGTTTCATGAGAAAGAGAAAAGTAGTCATGGTATAAAACATTTCAATTCTGATTGATCAAGGTTATCTTGTAATTGTGGTGGTGGGGTGTGGAGAAAGAAAATGTGGGAAATGAGCAGCAAAGACAACTAGTTCCTACTTCACAGCGATGAATCAGTGTATGACGTCTTACACAGAAAAATAGAAAAGTGAACACAATGCAGTATTAAGGAATAGGAGGTAGGTACCGCAGAAAGTTGCATTTTCTGGAGCAGCAATTAAATAGTTTTGGAAGTCAATCATATTTTCATGATTAGTCTTGTCAAATTATTTGTGTCTTTATGTTCTACACAAAAAATATTTTGCATGTCCATATAGTTCAACATCAATGCTACACATTCTCTTTTAGAAGCCTGGTACTAGCCTCATGGACAGGA
Organism: Chinchilla lanigera; assembly: GCF_000276665.1. Lineage (NCBI taxonomy): Eukaryota > Metazoa > Chordata > Mammalia > Rodentia > Chinchillidae > Chinchilla > Chinchilla lanigera. The sequence continues at coordinate 4,001,997 of NW_004955469.1, read as the reverse complement.
GGACCATGTTAGAAAATATCAATAAAGTTAACATCTTCTGTTGAGCTACTTTCAGAACACAAAAATTTCAGGGAAGACCAAAAATAGCCAGAGGAAGTAGAAGCATTAAGCAGAAATGCTTACATCTCATTCCTCATTTTGCAGAATGAGAATTTTCTCTCCATATTCCTCACAAGAAGAAGCCATGGAAACATTTTCCATGTTTTCTCATGACCTCTGAAGACTTTAGCAGAAGGCAATGAATGTAAGCAGCTCAAGTACCTCTGGGACGGCTGCTTCTTTCTGCATGTAGCACCCTCAGGAGATGTGTGGGCTCTGCTTGGCCAGGAGTTCACATGCCAGGAAAGATCTGGCCCTGACCCTGTGCTGTGGACACAGGTTCAGTTTCAGGGCAGAGGTAAACTAGAAAGGGGCCTTACTGAATGCCATAATCCCACGTTCCTCAACTCAGCTGTATCAATAAAGAAGTTGACATTTTAACTTTATGTAGATGATATCTATCTCTTATTTCTCAACTGGTCTTAAACTTGGGAGAAAAAGATGATGGGGTATTTGTTAGACATCCCTCAAAATTCAGCAGACACTCCTCCCCTCCTGGGTACAGAGAGCTCTGTGACAGTGGACCACACCACTTCTGTCACACAGAGTCTCCAGGATGCTGTTGTGCTGCCAGTGCTGCATACAAGAGGCAGGGACTGAATCCCTAGCTGCTGAGAGTCCTGTACACAAAGTGCCATCTTCATGAATGGCTTTGTCCCAAGCAAGTCAAAGCCATTGGCAGTGACACATGGCTATCATTTTTCAGCCCCTTATTCTAACTCTGGACAATGCCAGTTCTGGCTTCAAGGTTTTTTTTTATGATCTCAGCAGAAATCTGAGTTGAAATTATCACAATAAAATGTTTTCCTCTGATAAATTCTGTTTCCTTACCAATCTGGTCCAGGTTTGTTTCCTTCAAGAAGAGTTGATTCCAACAGTCCTCAACAATAACTTTCCCAAACAGTTCATGCCATGTTAAAAACTGCTTTTGGGGAAACTTCAACAGTGAGCTACATGTTATTACACAGTTAAATCATCCTAGGGCATTGAAGTTTAGAACTTTGGCTTTCTTCATGCTGAAGATTGAACCTGGACCCATCTCTCTCACCATGCACTGAAATAAAATTGGAATGGACCAAAGATCTAACTATTAAAATAGAAACACTTAATCTGCTGGAAGATAGAATAGGCAAAACTCTGGAAGATGTAGGTATAGACAAGTATTATATGAACAAAACCCAGATTGCATAAGAAATACTACAATAATTCAACAAATGAGGTCATATAAAATTAAAAAGTTTCTGCACAGAAAAGTAAACTACCAACACACGCAGGAGACAACCTACAGAATGGGAAAATAGTTTTGCTAGCTATTCCTCAGACAGGAGCAGTATCTAGAATATACAAAGAACTCAAAACTTGAGACCTCCAAATTTAAAAACCCTATCCAAAAACAGGTACCTGAAATAGATACTTCTCAGATGAATAAGTACAAATGGTCAGTAAATACATGAAAAAATGCTCAACACCTCTGGCCATTCAAAAAATGCAAATTAAAACCACATTGAGATTCCATCTCACTCCAGAAAGAATGACTGTGATCAAGAAATCTACCAATAAAAAAATGTTGGAGAGGCAGTGGGGGAAAAAAAAAAACAATTTTCCATTGATGACAGGAGTGTAAATCAACACAATCACTATAGAAAACACTATGGAGATTCCTCAAAAAACTAACACCAAAGTTTCCATTTAACTCAGCTCTTTCCCTTCTTGGTATCTTCTCAAAACAGTTAAAGTTTCATACCACAGTGATATATGCATATCCATGTTTATAGTAGCACAATTTGTAATAGCTAAATATTGAAATATCTCGTATGTCCACCTACAGGTGAGTGGGCTTAAAGAATGTGGCATTTACATACAATGGAATATAGACCAGCAATAAGGATGGATAAATTGGAGGTTATTTTTAGGTAAGTGAGGCCATAATTGTAAGTGAAATAAATCAGACACACAAGTTTAAGTGTCACATTGTTTCTCTTTTGTGAGAAATCCAAAGTACAAATAAGGAGCAAAATAGAGGATAGATATTAGGAAGAAGAAAAAATTTGTTCAGATGAGAAGGGAAACAATAGGGGCTGGGGATTTAGCTCAGTGGCAAAAGCGCCTGCCTGCAAGTGCAAGGTCGTGAGGTCGATTCCCGGTACCAGAAAAAAAAAAAAAAAAAAAAAAAAAAAAGAGAAGGGAAACAATAGATGAGGGAAGGAAGTGGAATGGAAAGGAAATGAGATTTAAAGAAAAAAGAAGATAAGAAAAAAATGGAAACAGATTTTGTAAATGGGGTGGGAAAGAAAGGTTGAAGGAAGGAGGGGAAGGGGACAAATCTGAGCAACTTCATTGAAGATAACAATGTGCAATACATATTCCTGTCATTTTGCTCTGAAACCCTGCAACATTTGAATTGTTTTTACTTTGTTTTATTTTTGTCTATGTTTTTGGTACTTTGCTATTTTTTATTATTCTTTTTACAATAAAAAAGAGCAATTAACATATGTTAAGTACATGCACAAATCTCCTATGGTGAGTGTGATCTCTATGTACTGCAAACATGTGCAAATAAAAATAAATTTACAAAAGAATACTATTATAGAACATAATGTTGGGGCCAGGGATATAGCTCAGCAGCAGTGCCAACATGACAAGCACAAGGTCCTGAGTTCAATTCCCAGAACCAATAATAATAATAATAATAATATTCTGTAACACATATTCACTACCAGTATATGTCAATTATTCTACTAAGCATGTTACATGTTTCAGATGTACATATGATAATCCTGTAGGCAGGTATCATTATCATGTCCAAATGAGGACACTAAATTTCAGAAAGATTGAGAAACTTGCCGTGGTCACTCTGCTTAGAAGTAGCTGAACAGATACAATAATCAACTAAATCTGTCTACAGTGATTGTCCACTTAAACCTCATTACCATTCTCTCATGGAAGAGATGCAGTGTCTGTAGTCCTGGCTCTTTAAGATTTGAGAAGTCTGCCACAGAGAAGCTCTCCGTGGTTAAATGTTCTCTTCCCTAGCCATTCTGCCTTGGCAAGTAGACAGCTAGCGCCTTTGAAGTACAATCCTAAATTCACTTTTGTCTTCTTTCTGGAGTTAAATAAGTTAATTTTTGAGACTCTTTCCTCCACCTTTAACCTGGGGGAGCTGAGATGTGATATCATTTAGAGAAGTCTAATAAAGTAGACATGAATGGAGAAAAAAAAGTATTTCCTATCTTCTCCAATTTTTATACTTCGCTGCTTTTCAAACCTTGCTCTTTCTGAAGCAATCTGTTTTCTAGTCCCAAAGCCCCAGGGAGCTCTCCATGGTACTACAGGAACAGCAGAATTAGGAAAAAATTCAGAGATAATCTATTCAATGTCTGAACAGATTTCTGGCCTTTCAGTGATTTAAAAGATTCAAGATATCTCAGGCTAGGGCTACCAGAATGTCTAAATAATTTTTATTCATCTTCTTGGTGCAGCACAAGCTGTGTGCTAGTTTGGGTGGGGAAGGGCATTTTACCAGTATTTGTAGGGGACCCTCAAAAGCCTGTCTCTGGCAATTCACCTCATTTATGCCAGTGATAATTTTGACATAAACTACAGCATTTTGACAAATCCACCTGACCATTCTCAGCCTCTTCATCTCCTTCCATAACAGACAGCTTGAGTGCACTTGGTTCTGCTCTTTTTTTTTTTCTGTTTGAAGTTTATATTGAAAATCAAGTTACCATTGCTATCCTAGCCACTTTAGTACTTCCTTCTCTATCTTCTCTTCCTCATGTTACAGTTGGGCAAACAGGCTCCTAAAAGCAAAATAACAAGTTAGTAGATTTATTATCTGGCCAGTGAGACCTTACTTTTTTTTCTTTGTTGAGTCTGGTACTGTCCAGAAAGCACTATCCTGTACAAATATAATTTAAGTCATATCTGTAATGTCAGCTTTTGTAGTGGTCATATTAAAATGTAAAAATAATCTGGTGATACTAATTTCCATATTTTACTTTGTAGTCTTAAATACACAAAATATTACCAATTCAAAGTATAATATAAGACGTAGTAATAGAGCAGTTTCTGGTTTTTTTCTATAATCTTTGAAATCCAGTGTGCCTTTTGCATGTGCAGATACATCCACTCACACTCGCCATATACCCAGTGTGGAGGGGCTCGTGTGGCTGGTGCTACTATTCTCAGGAGTGCACCCAAAGACTGGAATAAGAACATTGCTAAGACCTTTATTTCTGTAGATCTGCTAGTTACATCAGAATCACAATCTGTGCACTAGGCAGAAATGCAATTGTTTATTACATCACACCAGCAATGCAAAATTTCCACTAACTCACCTAGTCCTGACTTTTCATTTGAACCTTCTAAACTTATGAAAGTTCTTCACTAATACAGCCCTCCAATTTGCAGCCTAAAATCATCAAGCTCAAGAGACAGGGGTTTCACGTGCTTTTTCAAAGAGCAAATAATAAGCCAGACAGCTGCATGGCAGGGTACAGCTCATTGAACATGGCTAAATAGTGCACATCCCTTTTCACCCTTGAGTTTACCCTCGAAGAAGTTATCTAACTCTCCAGAAGTACCTGGAATCCTGTTTATGCACTTAAATGGCAATTTAAGTGTTGCTTCTTTCCCTAGAACCTGCTGTGCTGGCTTCCTCTCTGATGCCACTTCTCAAATAACTGCCAAAACCTGAAAGAAGAATTCAGATGGCCTCCAGGCTATAGAATTTAAGAAAGGGAGAATAGTGAAGGTAACTCTCCTCAATCATTATTCTGTTTTCAGAAAATCAACAAATGTCATAAGTAAATAGAGCAGAAATCTTATTCCAGGCTTTTCTTAAGCACTGCCTAAGATGGTGATAATTTCATGCCTGAGCACATGTATCTGAGTGTTTGTCTGAATTCATGTTTTCATCTTTGATATACCCTTCTCCGTAGAGTTTAGAGATGAGCTGAATCTACTCATCATCTATGCATGTCAGTGGCATTGTAGAAATCACATTTTCTTGCAAGATTTAATATAAAATACAGATACAGTGAAATACAGAGTGATGACATTGTTTCAGTATTATTATGTAATTATCTACTTAATACAAATGACTTTTTGTATAATTTAAGGCAATCTGTTTGTTACGTTTCATGGCATTATGATGTAGAAAGTTATAACAACCTGACAAACCATCTCCATTTCACATAAAGAAATCAAGTCCAGGTCTGGGGATGTAGCTCCATGGCCCAGCATCTGCCTGCCAAGCACAAGCCCCAAGCTTGATTGGCAGTACCAAAAAAAAAAAAGAAGAAATAAATCAAGTCTAAGGATGAGAAGCACATTTGAACTTGAGACTACTACTACACATTGAGTTACCCTGGGATTTAATCCTTATACTATATTGTTTATAAAAGTGGGGGCAAACCTATGGCACATGTGTTGGTAAGTTTTTCTTTTAAGACAAAATATGTCAATGTATGAGTTCTAAACTAAAGTCTTAGCATTCAGGTTTAGTTTCAGTGTTGGCACTTTACAAAAAATGAGTGGGTTTTGGGTTGCAGTTTGACGTTTGGTCTCTAAAAGATTCACCGTCACTGGTGTATATGCCAAAAAAAAAAAAAAAAAAAAAAACAAAAACCCTCATGGTTCCATTATTTTTCATATTCTCGGCTAAGAAGCTTAACTTTACCAACCATATCAGGTATCCTCTTCTATGAAAGTAGTGTTATATCTTGCCAGTGAGCAAAAGAGTATAGGATTTGTGGAAGCTCCTTTCTTTTTTAGAAACTGTTATATTTCAATTGCTTATATGAATGGAGTGACTGGAAATATGATCTATGAGTAAACGAGACATTCTCTTATGACTTATTTAGAGTGAGAGCTGGGACTAAAGCTCAGTGCTCAAATTCTTGAGCCAGAGGTGAAGCACCTTGCCTGTGATGTGAGTTAGAGGAGTTAGCTCAAGGCCGGCAAATGGCTCAGGCTACGTAACTTAACAAGCATTCCCTGAAATTATCTTGATCCTCAAAACAATTTGTATATACATAGTGATTTATGTAAATATATACATATATGAGTATGCACACTTCTAAATATGCCTTATCTCAGTTCATTTTCTGCTGCTATAACAAAATACCAGAGATGGGGTAAATTGTAAACAATCAGTGTTTATCTGATCTTGGTCTGGAGGCTGGCAGGTCTGTAATCGTGACACTTAGGACCTGGTGAGGGTTTTGGGCTGTGTCATAACATGGCAGAAGGGCACACAAGCATGGAAGCAGAGGGGGTGGTAGCTGAAAAGTATCTGCAAGAGAAATCCATTTTATAAGTACACCACTTCCAAAACAGTGGCACTAATCCATTCATGAGGGTTAAGGCCACAAGGTCCAGCCTCTTTATTCTGTTACAATGACAGCTAAATTTCAACACGAGTTTTAGGGAGCACATTCAAACCACAGTATGCACATATTCCTTTGCATATGAGTATGACATAAGCATTCTACTGTGGCTTGAGTCCTTCTAGAAAATACCAAGCACTTCCCTTAGTGAGGCATCCATGTTCTTACCATATATTGCTTTTATAGCCCATAGTACAGCTTTGGACCAATGGTGAGAATCTCATTTTAGCTCATAATAGCTATGGAAAACTGGATATTGTGACCAAGGAAAACAAACTGTACTTGTATACAAAAAGAAGCATGATTCTGAAATTATTCCTACCATGGGTTTTTGTGTACTTTAAGAATACACTGTCTATATCTGAGTAACCAACTTGAAAATATTCATGTGTAATACAACCATAGTAATTTCCTATCACCTTGTCTGAAATTCTGTATTGCTTGTGTTGTTTTTGTGTTATTTTGTAAATATCTGTATGTCTGTTAATATGATTTTGCTCTTTCATCTTTAAAAAAAAGAATATACTTCCATAAATAGAGATATCACAATAGCTAAAGAAACAAGGAAACTACTCTTTAGATTTAAGAGGATATGTATTTAATTACTCAAAAATTTGATTAAGTTCCAATAAGCTTTTATGCAGTGGCTAGTATTACAAGGAATTTGGAAGATGTTCTTCATTTGTAATAAGGAGTTAAATACAGAAAAAAGTAGAATTAGGAAAATGAGAATTGGATATTTATTTCTAATTTTGTTTAAACATTTGTCCTAGGATCACTGTCATACCCTGTGCTCAGGAACTCCTTGCCTCTGCTGGTGGGGACTTGACCCAGTGCCTTGGTATAGAAAATAGTTGGAAGGACGGGTCACAATTCCAAGCCCCCAATTCCAAGTCTATACTCATTGAAGGGAAGGATATCCCTGCCTTCTCTGAAAGTGGGATGCTCATGAGTTGGTTTGAGATCATGGACCCACGAATCTCACTGGCTTTAAATTTTCCCATGAAATATGCAAGAAAAAATAACTTTCCCTCCACACAGACACACACACACAATTAATGACTGATCGATTAATCTACTGGTACTTCTACTTCTACTGGTACTTCTACTGTTTACTCTGAGCACATCCCTTCTTGCACATTATAAATTGAGAATAGCCATCTTTTGTCCTTCTTTCCTTCCTCCCTCCCTTCCTTCCTCCCTTTCCTCTTTCCTTCTTCCCTTTCTCCTTCCCTTCCTTCCTTCCTTCCTGCTTCCCTCCCTTCCTTCCTTCCCTTTCTTTCCTTCTTTTTCCTTCCTTCCTTTCTTTTTCCTTTCTTTTTTCCTTCCCTCCCCCCTCTCTTCCTCCTTCCCTCATTCTCTCATCTGTTTCTCTCTCTGTGTCTCTCTCTCTCTCTCTGCTCACACAAGAAATCATTTTTCCCCTCACCATGAACTTGGCTAGTCCTGCAATTTCCTTTAAAAATAACATGCAGGAGACATGACACTATATTTTCTGAGGTTGGGTCTTTTCTTTTTTTTTCTTTCTTTCTTTTTTTTTTTATTGGCTTTTTTTTCCAGTACCAGGAATCAAACTCACCACCTCATGCTTGCCAGGCAAGTGCTGCACTGCTGAGCTAAATCCCCAGCCCCTGGACCTTTTCATTTTACACTTTCCATAGTTAGAGTTCTTCTCTTGGAACCCAGCCACTAGGCTGTGTGGAGCCGAATCCACACAGAAAGGCCACAAGATTTAAGGCACTCTGGCTGACAGCCCAGCTGAGCTCTACTCTCCAGCTGGCACCAACTGCCAGCTATGTAATTGAGTTATTTTGGACATTAAACCTTGCCGTGCCTTCAAAAGACTACAGACCAGGCAAGTACCTCAGAAAGCAGAAGAACAGCCCAGCTGAGACCAGTCCAGACCAGTTATAGATGTGTGAAAGGTCACAAATGGCCTTATATGAGGCCACTGCATTTCACAAGTGCTTTGTCAAACAGCAGTAAAGGACTGAAGCCCTAACCTGTACGCTTGGTATACTATTTTGGAAATAAATAAGTGTGCGACACATGATAAGGCTTAGTGGATAGGAAGTGTTTGTGTGAGCTATCCACTTGTCTGTGCACTAAGCTGTCTTAGAAAGGTGACTGCTAACACACAGCATCAGTGTTTGGCTCCCTCAGGGGCATCACATTGATCACTGGAGTGAGGGTTCCCTTCCTTGATCACAGCAAACCCAAGTTAGAGTAGCCCTGCAGGGCACTGCAGCACATGCCTTTCTGTTCTCTTGCTGCTTCTCTCACTGGTGTCTCAGGAGCCATCTCTGGCTCCAAGTGATCAAGCCTAGGAAAGGAATATTTTTTCCTGAAACTAGGTGAGGTCCATGACTTAATTTTCAGGATTCAAGAGCAAAATGGTAATACAGGCATCCAAAGTCACTTAACATAAGACCATAGAAAACATCAGCCCCCTTCCAATGGATACAATACTCCAATAATTAACATCTTTCATGCAAGACAGTTTTTGTCTTATATTTTAATGGGTCAGGCCTTCTCTTTCTATGTGCAATAGCAGGTGTTTTCTTTATGTTTTTATTATTACAGAAATACTGACCCTTACTTCAAATTTTTTATAAGAAATGTTTAGACAACATGTCTCATACCTAGCCAGTCCTGTATACTTTTCAAAGTACTTTACATACACCATCTCCTTTGCATGAGTTTGTTCATGAATAAATTCCGGCTTTGAGCCTTAGAAGGTCTGCCTTCCCAGGAGGGGAACTGTGTGAGGGTGACTGATCTAGCGGATGCTTCACTGCTCTTCTCACGTGCTTTTCCTGTCACTGTCTTTGTTCTCAGCCATTCATACAGACAAGAAATATACAGAAGTGTTTCTTCTGGGGCTTACACTAGCTAATCACTTTCAAACAATCATTTTGAAAAAACAACAGCATCCTAGAAGCATCCCAAATATGCAAATTAACAAGAGGGGAACACAGCCATTTATTTCTTCCTCTGTTAAGACACAGGCTTTAGAGTAAAGTTAGGTGTCAAGTAGGTCTGGGTGAGAAACTTGATTAGAAGCAGCAACAAACTACAGAATAGCCTGTTCTATTTGTGATACCCGAAATGAAAACTACCATTGATGCCTTTTCCATACTGGAGAAATACTATCATCGTTAGGAAATTAAATCATTCAGAATTCATGTACCCAATTAACTGTATAATGTGAATGTATTTAGTCCTCAATCCTAACATCACTCTCCTATAAGCTGTTTCATGGAGAATGTCTAGGTACTCACGCATCTTTTCCTAACCTTATCACTTTTCTACCTCTACCCCCAAGAGCATGATTTTCATAAGACAAAACTTAGGAGAAATTAAAGAATAAATCACAGAGTGAAACCCCAAAGGAACTTCTTCATATCATAGCATGCTTCCTCTGAGATAGATATTGTCTTCAAATCTCAGCTCTGATACTTCGTACACTATTTAAGCCATCAACTTCTCAATTTCTTTGTGCATGAGTTGGATTAATAATAGCATTTAATATATAGAGCTAATAGATAACATGTATAATGTTCTTGGCACATTAGTATTCAAAAAGTTATTATTTACCTTACATTCCACAAATATTGCTTAGCAAATGGCATATTCCAGATGCAGAGCACAGAACACAGTTTGGCTATGCAAAAAATGATACACTTAGGAGGGCATGACTTTTTTTACACATTAACTGTACTCTGCCAAGAAATGCCAAGACAATTGGCAAAATATTAATTCTAGGTGTGTCTGTGTGATGTTTCCAGAAAATATTTACATTTGAATTGTTAGACTGAGTGAAACAAATTCAGCCTCACCAAGGTAAGTTGCATGATCCAATCCACCAAGGGTGAGGACAGAACAAGAAGGCAAAGAGAGAGGGGCTTCATTCTCCTGCACCAAGATGTGCACCTTCTGCCTTGAAGCATCAGTATTCCTGAGAATCTGACCAGGATTTGTACTGTTACCTTCTCTGGATCTTCAGCTTGCAGATGGCAGATCAAGGGATTTCTCAACCTCCATAATTGCATAGCCATTTTTTTTTTTTTTTTGAGGCAGTCTCGTTACGCAGTTTAGGCTGGCCTTAAGCTCACTTTGTAGCCCAGACTGGCCTCTAACTCCCAATGATCCCCCTGCCTCAGCCTCCTGAGTGCTGGGATTACAGGCGTGCATCACCATGCCTGGCTTGCATAACCAATTTTCATGGTGCATACAGGAAACGTTAAATAGCATGAAGGGGAAGTGCACCTTGAGTGAGACTGTATGGGGCCAGGGAAGACATGTGAGAGGTGGCCAACTCTGAAGAAAGAACAGGTTCTTCATAAAGGGTAGAAGGAAAGGAGAAAGAAATCTATAAAATAAGAACTAGGTGAGATGAAAATTGACATTTTAGAAAAGATGCTGATGTATTTAATCTGTGTGGAAGAAGGTATACTGACCAGTTTTATATTTTACCCACCCATAAAAAACTCTCTTGAGTTCCAAAGAATCATTGCATTCTCTTCCAAATTTAATTCCCAAAATATAAGTAAATCCAACTAGTCAGCGACACAAACAGTATTGTGAAAGTAAGAGAGTCAAAAAGGGCTAAGAAAACACACTGCAGAAGACACAGGTAAACACTGAAATGCCTCACGGAGCAGATCACTTGCTGTGTGGATGTTTCTGCTGTGAAATGAGAGTCTTGGACATGAATACTGACTTACAAATGTGCATCATATAAGCATTAGAAATGTACACCCTTACACTGAATTGTCAGTTCTTCTTGTGGTACTTTCCATTTATCTTTCTTTCTGTGGCCCTAGACAGCTGGAGATTGCTTCTGCATTGAATTCTGGGTGGGAAAAATGAGGATGAAATTTAAAAATTGGTTTAAGTCATGAATTTGGCAAATATGCTAATAGCAAAGAATATTATTAAAAATCATTTCCCATTTCTGACCAAAACCAAACGTTTTGAGATACAGTGAGTGATATTTTCCCATCCCCAGATGGTCCCCAAAGTCACCATTCTAGTACGTGGCACAGCTGTACACCATTCTTTATTTCTTCTAAAGCATAGCAGAGACTTAGTAACCAAAAGCAAGTCAATCTTAACCAAAGAATTAGCATATGATGCAACAATAGAAAATAAAATATTTTAAAATTAGGAAGAAAATAGTCCTTTGACACAGAAAGAATTAATTTAAATTTATTTTTAAGTCACTTTGTCTGGATGGTGTTTATCAAGAGGCTGTAGATGAAAGTGGATGGAGTGTGGAGAAAAAAACAGGGCTCCTTGCAGCCACAGTCTCGACACATTTTCCTCAATACTATTTTGGACTTTATTCCCCTCATAAGCTTTCAAATTTCAATCACTACCCCACTGAGTCTGGGGAGAAATTGATAAAGAAAATAATATAGCAGACAATCACAAGTGAATTGAATTTGAGCACAATTGAGATGAACTGCAGTGTTTAAAAATAGAATCATTTCAGAAATAGGCTTAAGGGAGAGCTTTTTTTTCTCTTATGTGTAGCTTAAATGTTTGAGACTAGAAAGAAGAGGAGGAATTAGAAGGGTGGGCAGACTGGGGGCGGGGGAGAACTGGTTGGGGTGAGGTCAGACACCGGCTTAGCTAAATGTTTACTTAATTCTTCTCAGCTTTTTCACTTTTTGGACACTTCTTCAAGCTACCTGAACTGCATTAAAAAGAAAAATTGTTAAAATAAAATGATGTCGCCTGTAATCACAGGTGAATTGAATTTTTCCACATGGGCTGTGGTGCGTAAAAAGCCTTTTCAAGACTTTTACACACACACACGCAATTTTTGAAGTTTTAAAGAAGGAAAAACCAGAGTCAAAAACTCATAGAATCTTAGAACTAAAGTATTTCCCAAATTTGGCTGTACCATCAGAATCTCAAAAGCACTTAAAAATATTATTTTCATACACCTTTCTCAGAGTATATGGACTCAGACATTCTGAGACTAGGAGTCTGGAAGGCATAGCTTAAAAACTCTCCAGGAGAAGTCAGGCTAGCGCTTGGCCTTATTGACTAAATGCCCTTCTCATGATTTATAGACAGGGAAACCAAATCACAGACAGGAGAATTCTTATGGATGTTAACTGACAACGCAAAGAACTAACCCCGTGTTCCTGGGTGCTGCTACACTGGACATTCTACTATTTCAAAAACGAGGAAAAAAAGATTGTATATGGGCCCACAATGATTTGGAATAAAACAAAATCTTCTCAGAGAAGTGTCAGCGGCCCCAGCTGACATGGCATGCTGCTCCTGATCATAGATGGCTGGTTCCAGGTACAAAATGGCTGATGCCTCCCTTGGCTGACACTGCAGTGGGGGAGCATGGCAGGGCCATAGTGAGAAACTGTAGCTCTGCCTCTCTGCTTTCGTGTTTTCAGTACTGGTTCACAGGGCAGGATCATGACTATAGTCACTGGGCAGTGACAGACTACTGTCCTGAAATGAGGTCAGGCAAGCAATATGAAAACACCACTCCAAGGCCTCACCCAGAAGGCACTGCTAGGTTGCAGCAGAGAAAATCTCTTGCGTATAAGTATCTAGAGAACAAGCCAAATCAACATTTCCTGTAAGCAGCTTTCTTATTTAGGAATCAGCTTGTGACAGGAGCAGATTTTAGGAATCTAGGGCGACCTTAAAATTCACTTAGCCCCACTGCTCATCAAGACAGGTCTCTCACCCACTGCATCCAGGTGAGATGGAGGCACGGTGTGTGGCAGCTCGCTGTCTCAGTGAAGTCGAATCCCTTTTGCTTGCTCCTCTTTCATTACTAGAGAAAACATTTGCCTATTAATTTCTTTTCTGTGGTTTCCAAACTTTATGTTCCTCCCAAGGAGCTCTTCCTCCCTCTTTTCTTTCCTTCCTGTCTTTCTTTTTAAAATAAATGATTTTCTTATATCACATAGCAGCTCCTAAAACATTGGCTGTCAGGTGACACTTCTAAGCCCTCTCTCAAAATGGCAGAAGCACTCTGCTGCCCCCTGCCAACCCCCACATGTCTCTGGTGGTTTGTGCCCTGGTACGGCTCATCGTGTCACAGTACAGGGTGCAGGAGCTCTCTGGCCTCCGGCGCTGAGTTCTCCTTGAGCGAGGACTTTGCAGTATGCATTATTCTACTTCTATTGCCCAGAAATATGTGAGACACAGACTGGGTATTTGAATGTTTTATAGTGAGTGAGTCATAGTTCATCTTATCCTTATCCTGTTTCTTCTTTGAGATACTCAGAGTTCCTTGACAAAGCTCTGTTTTGTACATCATTATACCATAATATCCATCATAGAGTCATTAACATTGTTGAATTAATTTGATTTGATGATGTTCCCAGATCTTTCATAGATCTTAATATTGCCTCCTTTTGGATAAAATGCACCTTCAAAGGCTTATTTTAAACAATCAGTGGGCTGCAGATATAGCTCAGTGGCACAAATGCCTACCTAGCAAGCACAAGGTCCTGAGTTTGGTTCCCAATACCCGCCCCCGCAAAAAAGAAGAAAAAAATCAGTACCACCCTAAATGTGCTCTTAATACACAGTGGGATTATTGCTTTCCTTAAACTGCACATGTGCAGGTCAGATTATACTTGATTTTTCAAATAATTACCTTGTGCCTTTGGTTCAGGATGACTTTGTAATTATTTAAACCTGAGAGCCCTTTTTGCATGAATACTTGAAGTAATGTTTCCTTAATCTTGAAAAACAATTATTAATTTTAACTACTTGTAAAATTTAATACACCAAAATGACTAACTGCTCAAATTTAAATCTTGGCATTCCCATGCATTTATATATGACCATGAGCAAGTTACCTTCTCTTTTGAACATCAGTCCCCTTATCTATGGATTGATCCTATGCATAGCACATGTCTCATAGATTTTTTTACACATAATAGATGAGTAATGTATTATAGCACTTTCTTCTATGTTAGCAGATCGTGGATGCTAAATAAGAACTTATAATATTTTGTATGTTTTTCTGGGTTATTACAGCTTGGCAAGATTAGTTGAGCTCTAGCTGTCAAACAGCTTCTTACACTGGCCTTTTTAAATTTGGACCAAAATGAAAATGCAATTAATCTGCCTCTAGTGTTTTCAGACATGGCATTGATTAGAGACAGAGCAAAGACAGGGGCTGTGATCCAAGTTGTCTTAGACATATTGATTCACATTTTAATGTATTTATTCAATCACTTATATAATGAATCTATGATATATACTATAAAGCTGCATTCCTTCTTCCCTATAAATTTATTCTCAGTAGTTCACCCAATGTGCTCATTTGCCATTGTACTGAAATTCAGGCTTGCTCTGCTACCAGATATATATTCTGTATCCTGGTGGGCAACAAGGGGAACCATTATATCAAGCATCCATTATACCAAGAACTGAGGGGTGAATAGTGCATTACAGATCATAAACGCTGAAAGACTTCAGAGGCCAAACAGAAGATACTGAAGGAGTGACCAGGGAAGGCTTCACAGAAGTGGTGGCCTTACAACTCATTGTAAAAAATGAACATGACTTCTTACAAGCACAGTAATATTTCCAATTTTTTCAATGATTAAAGCATACTTCCACCTGCATACATCCCTTTGCTTTTATTCAGAAGAATAATTAATTCCAAGCCAAAAGTTAATCATGGACCACGGGCCTGTGCCTGCAGAGAGTTGGCTCCTCTTTCCCTGGGATACCCCAAGGGGTGCAGCCTGGCAGAGGTCAGCAGGCAACAGGGTGAAGACTAATTAATTTTATGTGTCAATTTTATAACACGTTTATTTTCTAAATTGCAAGATTGATACCATAAAAACACTTCTCAAAGCAGAACTGTATTTTTCACATGTTAAAGTTTTATTACCATTTTATAATCCATTTTACAAAAAAATAAAAAATGAAAATTACTTAAACAAAGGGCTAAAGTCACTCACTGAGACTTGTGCTTTTAAAAAAAGAAAAATAAAGAAAATTTAAGCACATAACAGAAGTGGTGGGCTTTACACCTTACTGAATGTCTTAGCAATGTGTTCAAACCACTTTGTCTTCTAGATATAGCATGAAAAATAGGACTCCAAATAATTAAGTAGCCCTGCATCAATGACTATGACCAAAAATGGCCAGGAGATATGTGCCAGGGTAGGAATTATTTCCAGCCAATAAACATTAGCTGAAAGTCTGTCCCTGCTTCTAGCTTTCAAGCTGGGCCTTCAATTTCCCTAAAGACAGGACACTAGGGGCTGGGGATTTAGCTCAGAGGCAAAAGCGCCTGCCTGGCAAGTGGAAGGTCGTGAGTTCGATTCCTGGTACCGGAAGAAAAAACAAAACAACAAAAAAAAACCAAACAGACAAGACACTGACACAAGACAGAATGTGTAGGCTTAGATTTTGAGAGCTTGATGTTCAAGAATCGGTCCTCAGCCAGCAGAGGAGCTCACTCTGAAAGAAGCCGAGTTAGAGCCTACAGGAAAAGTGGTAATCTCTACCCAGTGAACATTCTCAAAACATCTCAATGACCATCTCAAAGGGGGAAGAAAGGAAATTACTGTGATTTCCAACCAGTGCTATATTAGAATCACTTTAATATGTTAAGGTTGGAGCAGTTCCAACTACTGCCTGTGCTACATATACTATATGACAGTGGTAACTTTTCTCACCGTGCTGTGGCAATTCAATGTTTTCTACCAAGATGTGTGTGTGTGTGTGTGTGTGTACTTGGGGAAGGTGGCAAATATTTTGATTTGTTTTTTAATGCCATAGTCTAATCACAAAAGTATTTCAATAGATAAAATCAGGTCTAAAATGATTAAAAATGAAATTAATTTCCTTCTCTCTCTTTTTGAGTAATAATTATATAAAACAAATTATTTTATACAACAGTATTATCTACAATTTGCTATAGCTTAGGAAATAAGACATGTATCAGTCACTTTTCCTTCTGAAAATGTAAGGAAGGCTTAATCAAGTCCAGCAAAAGCTAAGGAAACTAAAAGAGGTACATTTCCATGCTACAGTTAGTTCCTGAGGCATGAGAATGTATAGAGATAGGGCAGCTGGGGACAGGTAAAGAACACAGGGGTTAAAATCAAGTCCCTCATCATAGTGGGCTTGGCCAAGAAAAATGCACTGGGGACCAAGCTCATTTTGAAAGACTGAGGTTGGGTCCAAGACACAGGACCCAGTTCAAAACAGTGCCGGCGTGTTGGTCTGAATCCACTTTCAGGTGTGGTCAGCGCTGGAAACCAAGAAGTCTCACCAAGTCTTTCCCACCTACCAAGGGTGAGGGCTGTGTCTCAGCTGCTGCCAGGCATGGTGGAACAGCAGATATTTGTATGGTTGCCTTGCCTGAGGAACCAGGAGAGACTCCTAAGCTCTTAGCTTTGGGAAAATGTAGTTCAGTGTCTTTGTCTTCCATTGCTCAGGGAGAGGGAGGTATGGGATTGCAAGCTCGCTACCCTCTTTTTCTTTAACATGTGCAAGGAGAACTGAAAACAATGAAATTAAGTGTTGTTTGATTTCCCTCAGAATGGCACAAGAGTAGCAATTGTTAATGAAAAAAGACAAAGAAATCTAATTCCACTACCTAATTTTCCAGTTGGAGACAGTAATTTTCTTTTCTACCCTTACATTGTTGGGATAACAATTATTCTAATTTAATATTACTTCTACACTCAAAACAAGTGAAAGGTAAAGCAGAGAATACAAAATCAAGATGTAAGCCACTGAGAAATACTGAGGGGAAACATGTTGGGAAAAGATGCTGGAGAATATGCAACAGTCATAAAGGCTAATGTAGAAAAACCCTTCTTGAACATGGTGACCTGGCTTGGTGTTTGTCCATCCTGCGACTGGTGGTCACCACATTGTACGGAGGCATGGGAGAGCAATTGTGTCTGTCAAGGAGACACTTTGTTCTATGCAAGAGAAAATCATGGATTTTTGATAGGTTCATGAAAATTTTGACTTTGGTGAAACCATTACATGTTACAAATGCCAAATACATTACTAAACTGAAGAATAATCAGAAGGACTTAAACCTGGACTCTGATCTTACAAGGGAAAACAGCAAAGGCACAGAGA
This sequence comes from Chinchilla lanigera, assembly GCF_000276665.1. NCBI lineage: Eukaryota > Metazoa > Chordata > Mammalia > Rodentia > Chinchillidae > Chinchilla > Chinchilla lanigera. The sequence goes on along the minus strand of NW_004955469.1, from coordinate 3,984,394 downwards.
CCCTTCCTTTGATTCACCCATATCAATAAGTATACAATAAGATGACAGGTGGGTGTACTGTGAAGCAGACTGGTGTTGAGTAGCCCACTGCATGTAGAATGATTAGGCTGAAACTATTATTGGGACCATATCTGTATCACCTCCCAAAATACATTACGAAAATATGACTTGTGTATAAATATGCATCTTTATGGCTCGCTGACTGGTCTCTTATTAATATACACAGTGCTCACATCATTAAAGAAACTTACACTGTGCACTAATATTGGTAAGTTTATTTAACTTCTCCAAAATCTGTACTTTAGCTGTGATCAAAAACAACCGGTGGACACAGTCTGTGTCAGACTATGAAACACCGCTAAAATGACCCATAGGTGTTGGTTTCCTGCCTGAGCACATCCGAATCTTAGGAAAGCCAAAGAGGAATCACTAGCTGATGCGGTGTCTTCATGAAGCCCCTGCTGGAGGCAGAGAATGACTTGAGGACCTTCCCCTACTTCAGTGATTAAAATGATTAAACTTTGCAGCCAGAGCACAGCTCAGGGACAGACACTGGGATCACTGCAGATGGGAGGACAAAGACACTATGTGTGGAGAGCTGGGCTGCAACATTTAAAGGTGTAGCAACATATTAGGATGGGCACACTCAAAAGCTGAGAGGACATCCAACTAGGAAAAGAAGGCTGAGAATTTTTGGAAATCATATTAAAATATTTGAAAGTTATCTGTTGGTGTAGAGAACAAACATTTTCGTGCCTCTAAGAACCCGAGGAAGTTCAGCTGGCATAGAACTGGTGGGATGTAAGTTCTTAACTCTGCAAAAGAGTTCATTTTGACCACTATGGAGAGGTCGTCAACCCCAAAGCAGGACTGAATAGCCCAGCTAGTGAGGTCAGCAGTGGGCTTCACTGGAGTGTTTGTCCTATGTAGCCATTGCTATCACAAGTTTCCCCAAGCCCACTCCTCACCGAAGGTCACTGAAAAGTGCAGGTCTTCTTGTGCCACTTCTTAGCCTTTGTTTATTTTTTTTTTTCCAAGCTGCCGTTCTTATCACAGGGTACAAAATCATACTCTTTTCCCATGCTTCCTTGCTCCCTTGAGGAATGTGTTCCAGGTCGGGTAATTGCATTCTGCCAGCCCAAATTATCCTTGCAGTTTACATTGAGTAAGGCGTTCCTCTTTAATACCTATCCTAATTTGTTGCGTGGTGTTTCTGTGTAGCAGTAAATATTATGTACATGCCAAAGCAATAGATCCTTGGAAACAGCCCACCCTATTTACAGGGGAGCAAGAAAGGATTAAAGCTAATTAAAATTTACTTCGATTATTCATGTTCCTTCTGCACATTTGGCCCTTCTTACTGGCAGTTACAGGAAATTGGCTTCATATAACCTACCCTTATTTCCTATGTTTTGTAAATTTTTTCAGCTTCCATAGTTTTGCAATGCCCTCTTCAGCCAAAGGACAACCCAGAATAGTTTGTGAGTGGCAGGTGAGAGTGATGGATCAATAACGTAAAAGGAGAGTAAAGAGCAAAGGTTCAGTATGGACCTCTTCATCACAGAGATGATTTTTAAAGAAAGCCCTGCAAATTCTATCAGAAGCATGGCTGCTCAGTTCAGAGGCTCTGTCCTGCTTATGTTTTTTCTTTTGCTTGTCTGTCTGCTTATTAAGAGTATTTATTCTAGTTACTTTCATTGCTGACCTTGAGAGTTTATTGCGAATATTATTTTTCTGGTTTGCTTCTGTTCTCCAATTCGCTTTTACTCCCGTATGTGTTCAGTTGCTCCCTCCCTCTCCCTCTTCCTCCTCCAACCCTCTCTTGTCTCTGACCTCATTTCTTTTAAGGTCTTTGAGTTTCAAGACCTCATAGGATTTTTTTGCATCTGTGTGTCTCATTTTCCCACCACTGTTACCTTGGGGCATGCAGAATCTCATTTGGAGCTTGTCAGCATCCATGGAGAGCCTACACAAGCTGGCACTTCCAAAGGTGTACAACAGTTAATCATTTCTTGGCTCTGAGGTCTTAGACAGACCAGGCTGACTCTGCTTATCTTTATCTCCCAAGGGTTAACAGAAGTCTGAACTAAGTGGGCATCCAGGAAAAGCTGTTGGAACCCATATGCTCTGAGGAGAAGTGAACTGTTTCGGTGAGACCCTGAACTTCAGTATCCCCAAACTCTCCATCTCAGACATCTGTCCAGTCACCAGGTGCTCTTTTCTCTCACTCCCAAGCTCATTTCTTCTTTCCTCCTTCAAAATAGACCATTATTCATCCATTTCTCACTTCTCCACAGCAAAGACGCACTCCTCCTAGGAGTAGTTTTTAATGTCACTTTTAGGTTTGGGTCTTTTCCCTCCGCCATTTGTTGCTCTACCAAGATGTTCATTTATTTATTCATAGATTCTTTTTCCTTCCACTTGGCGCATACTTATGGAAACACACTATGTTCCTGGAACTGAACTACTTCCAGAGCTATGGCAAGAAGAGCTGCATTCATGAGATAATAGAATCTAAAGAAGACAAATAATAGAAAAATACTTATGCAGAGGCACATTTACTTTCATGTCTGTGCTGAAAGAGCACAAAGTGGAAGAAGAGAATATAACAGAAGGAACAAAATGCTATAGTCATAACTTGTGGCCAGACATCTATCTCTCAGCCATCCTTGTTATTGCTTGATCGATGCTGCCTCAGTCTCTCCTGTCCTCGGCAGCACGCTCAGTCTATAGAAAGGAGAGCAGGAGGGAACCAGGAGGCTTTCTGTTTCCTTTTTTCCTTCCTCTCTCCTACGCTCCTCTGCCCTTCTCTATGCTCCCTTCCCCTCTCCCTCCCTTTTCTTCTGTTCTTGCTTGGACGCTGCCACAGGTTCCCAGGTGATCTTGGAAATATCCCTTCCTTTCCGGGCTCAGAATCTCTAAAAGTGAGGAGATTGGAATGACATCATCTTCCCTGCGGTCCTTCAGGCTCTGACATTTCGTGCTTCTGTGGCAGATGCCTTCACTTACCGTGAACAGCAGGCATGTGTGACTGTGCTGCTATTTAGGCCTAAAGTCGCTTAATTAGGCAAGGAGCACTACATACATTTTACTTAAACTGAACTTTAGATAGTTTTTGCTGTACAGTTTACTGTTTCCTCCTTACAATTTCCTTATCTATTTTAAAACTGATTCACAAATGGTGGCAAGAATTTAGGGGCTTACATTGGCTGTTTTGCAATTCAGACAAGTGATTAAAATATTCCCAGCACATACACTTAATCAAAACAAGCCCAATTAAGCTCACTACTCCAGATTCCACCTCATTAGCTTTCTGTTCCTAAAATATAACAGATGTCATTGCTGCAGGCCCGGAGGTACAGACACATTTTTCAGCTAAGCACTTACAATGCAACCTAAGTTAGAGGAAGATTTAATTATTACTTCCATTGTCATGGCTTCCTGTAGAAGCTCATTTTTCACTTAATAGCAATCTCTTCCTACCTAGTTGCCCACTGCCACCAAAATAATGTGTCTTTCTCCTAAAGTTCTGAGTTCATAAAAAGTATCATTCCTATCCTTTCCTTTTTCCCCTGGTAAATTGATTTTGGTTGCTCCTGGATTTATCCAACCCCACACTTCTTAGTAAGTGAACGAAGAGGAAGAAATGGAATGGAATTATTTTCTCACCTTTCGTAGTAATACTTGGGCTTATTTATTAAATAATCAAAGAAGGGCTGAAGTCTCTATTGTTTCCTGACTTTGAACAATATTATGTTCTAGCCGTGGCTTACCCTGCATTTCCTCTCATGTGCTACATTTTCCCTAAAATCATCTTTCTAAGCTTGGCTGTTAATCTTATTTTTCTTCATTTCCCCAGCTCCAATCACAGACTGGCACACATCAGGCAATTTTTTTTTTTGGCTTTAGAGGATGAAAAGAACATAAATAAAAGAAAGAATTGAAATCAAATACTGCCATAAGTAGCAAAATAAACAAAAATGCTTTATGTAAAAGGGAAAAAAGTTGATAACTGATTATTATATGTGGAATAGTGTCTTAGTCACTTTCCTGTCACTGGAACAAAAATACTCGACATTCACAATTTAAAGGAAGAGCAGTTTATTTTGGTTTGTGGGTTCAGTCTATGGTTGGCTGTCTCTGAGGCAGAAAAAGGATAGCACACAGACATGATGGAGAAAAAAGTGCTCAACCTATGCAAGTCAGGAAGCAGAGAGAGCAAGGTGGAGCTGGGGATAAGAACACCCTTCCAGGTCATGCCCCAGTGACCATCTCTATCCAGCCCCACCACCTAACAGCAACTCTTGACTTAACCCATCAAAGGTGAGTCCATTGATTACACTGGCACCCCCAACACCCAATTGCCTTTCAAAAACCCCACTTCTGAACATGGAAGTCTTTTGTGAGACATTCTAGATCAAATTTATAATAGAGTTAGTGCCTATTTTTCTACAGAGCAAACAGCTATCAATCTCACCTTTATGGCTTCATAAATTTTTCTGAGCAACATCAGCATTAGTTCACTAAGCCTTACTTGTTATTTTTTATTATCACATATGTTCTTAATTATTGCAGACATGTCATATTTTTGAATTCTAACACTCAGAGAAGTAGTAGTAAATACTCTAAATTGTAGATTATATGAAGCAGCCCCATGTTTTCTCCTGAAACCTGGGAGAACTGTTAGACAGACCCTCCTACTCAAGGTAAATTCCATTACTTAGGTGGTTTAGGATGGAATTTCACCCACAATTACCTCTCTTTCTCCATTTTTCACTTTGTGTTTTCAGATTAGCAGTTATTTTGAAGGAGATTGTATAGGGTTTTCTTTCTGACACATTAAATAATAAAAAGATTCTAACATAGTCACAACCCATTGGTGCAACCTTTTCTTTAGTCTCAGGGATGGCTCCAGACTTAGAATTTACAATCATGAGGCGTGTAGTCAGACACATACCATAAGTACACACACAGGTTCACACCATGAAATCTCCAAATTATGATTTGTGATTTTAAAAACTAACCGTAAGTCCTATATGCAAATATGTGCTTTCCTCTTCAAAAAGTCTCCTAGATGAGAAAATTCTTCTAAAAACCCTGCCATTGCTCGGCAGTTTGCAGAGCACCCCTTAGCACATTTCTGAAGGGCTGTCAAGGTATTGGTCAGCCCAAGCCACCACAACCAAACTCACCTCTGCTGAGTGGCTGACACAAAAGAAATTCATTTCACACAGTTCTGGAAGCTGAGTTCAGGCTCCAAGTGGCAGCTGATTGAGTTCCTTATGAGGCTTTCCTCCTGTCTGCAGACAGTGGCCTGTGCTGGGGTTCACATGACAAGGGCTCCGAAAAAGAACTAGAATGTTCTGTGTGTCTTCACTTACAAGGGCAGTAATTCATCAGGCCAGGGCTTTATCCCTTGGACCTCCTTTAGCATCAGTTACCTCTATTAAGGCCTTGTCTCCAAATAGAGTCACTTTGGGCCTTGAGGTGCTAACACATGAATGCGATAGGGACATAACTTTCAAGCTGTAGCAAACCACTTTAAGAAAAATTACATACATTTTCAATTAGATTACCCAGAAATCAGAGACCTTATGCATCAACAGGAAAGAACACTGTTTGTTCTCTATCTTTTTTCTTATGTGACTTATTCATATGAATGTGTTACAAATAATTTTTGCAGTTTCCTATATTTAAATTCACCATCAACTTATAAAAAATTGTCACTTTTGAGGTAACATAAAGAATGTGATACCAAACCTGAAGACAATTTTCAAGGAGGAATCCAATATTTAATTTGAATGATTATAGTAATATTACAATTTGAATAAAATTACCCAGTTTGACTTCTACATAAGAAAATCATTTAATCACACTAAAAATCTGGGATACCAGATCTATCAATGTAGTCAGTGGCCTATATGTAGCAGTTATAACACATCTCAACATACATACATTTAATAGCATCATGCCATTCATGAATCAAAAGATTAAAGCTGATAGGTTTTTAAAAATTTTTTGAAAGTAGATAAATGTTTGTCTTCTGTATGATTTTATCACCAGAATGTAGAATAATACCAGACATAGAGTAGGCACTTAATATATGATTACTGAATTGAATTGAATTGATAAGTAGTTTCCTAAAAGACAAACGAATCATGTTCTGCTAAACCTGAAGTCTCTAGTGTACAGCAAGAATTGGTAAAGTACAACTCTTGGTCAGAACTGACCCTCCTCTTGTCTTTTTAAGATCCATGTTCTAAGAATGATTTTTACATTTTAAAGAGATTAAAAAGAAGAATAAAATGCGGTGCTGTTTTAATAGTATATAAAATTAAAATTATATCGCTCTTTATTAAAACATGTATCAATGTATTTTTATTGAAAATATAGATGGTGAGGAGAGATATTATCAGAAAAATTATTTGATGGGAGGAAGGAGAAAGGAACCATTGCAATAGGCAAAGGGGCACCAAAGCAATACAGATGCTTCTCTACTTATGATGAGTTATATCCTAAAAGCCCACCTTAAATAGAAAATGCGCTTAACACACCAAATCCACTGAACATTATCATCACAGTTAGCAACAGAATACACTAGACTATAGGTCGCTTTCTCTTGTGTGACTGAAGGGGAAGGTGTCTTGTTGTTCCTGTGTAGCCCTGAAAGAGAGATGATATATGCTAGCCTAAGGGAAAAAGCAAAATTCAAAATTTGAAGTACAGTTCTACTGAAGGCATACCACTTTCACACCATTTTAAAGTAAAAAAAAAAAAAAACTGTCAGTCAAACCACCATCGGTCAGGGAGGGTCCACAGAAAGAAGGCTGTACTAACACAACCAGTGAGCATCTCAAAGGGCAGGCACAAAGGGATTTTCATTCCTAGCAAGGAGTGAGCACTACTAGAAAGAACCCAGTGCAGGGAATGTGTATGCAAGGATAGTGCAAGAGGAAATGGGATGGTTTTCCATTAAGGTAGCAAGCCTTACAGTAAATTGGCTCCGGATGAGAGTGGGCCAAAGTTGAGGGAACTGGGAGAAAAGAATTAACCAAATTTTGGTTAAAAAGTATTTAATTCCCATTCTTCCGTGGGACAGTACAGTCCCTAATTAATTATGAAGGAAAGAAAAACTGAGAGAGTGAGAGACAAAGGTAGAGAGAAAGGGACAGAAAGAGAAACAAAGAGACAGACAGAATTTGAAAGGCTTATACCTCGCCCCCAAAACAACAGGGTAATATACAATACACAAGTCTTATCAAAGTCACATGAGCTATGCAGTTGGTTCTTGCTGTAAGCCATTCCTCAGAACCTAGGGGTGGTTGCCCATTTTTTCTGCTTTTCAGAATCCTAGGGCTCAGTGCAACCCGACCTGGGGGGCAGCCACACCCCGTTGTTTCTCTGTTGTCTGTAGCTGTTTCTCTGTTACTAGGGCCAGCTGAGTAGACCTCACAGAGACTCCATAGCACAGTGCCAAAAAATACTTTCTGCCCCATTTCAGAGCTAAGGTGTTGAGTTCAGACATAAAAGATTAGGAAGAAAATGTATGGTTGAAATAGAAAAACTCCTAGTGATATACCATACTATACGAAAATGTAGTTTAGCAAACTCCAAGTCTTCAGCAAAGTGCCAGAAAGATGCTCTTTATCGATTGATTCCCTTCCCTTCCCGCTACATCAGGACACCAGGAGCCCTCTCTAGATAGCTAAGATGCCCTCCTGGCCTCTCCCTGCATTCACTCTCTGGCTAGCAAACTCCTGTCTCTCTTCCAAGCACTTAATTTCTATTTTTCAGGGCTTTATTTTTTTTCAGTTCTTATTTCTTTATGAGTACATGTTTGCAGTACACAAAATTATGCTTCTCACTGGGAGTATGCGTCTCAGCTCCATTTCCATTCCCTTCCCCTCCTCGCCTACTTCCTTCCATCTCTTGGCTCTCTCCCCATCTGCAAAGGATCCGCCTCCCTATTTCCTATTACTGTCTTTTATGTTGCTTTTTATTTATATTTTGGGTTTCTCAAATAAAACAAACCATGTGGTATTTAAGCTTGTGGGTCTGATTTATTTCACTTAACACTATGATGTGAGGGTGCATCTATTTCCTTACAAATGACCCAAGTTTATTGCACTTAATTTCTTGAGAAAGAACATGACTTTGCCTTCTTTGAATTCATATCGCTAGAACAGTACCTGAAAAGCTGGAGAATGAAGGAAACAACACATGAACAAACAAACTTTGATATTCAAAATCATTAAGAGGATGCATTGCCAAAGCCAAGCCTGACTCCAGGGAAAGGGTAAGAGCAATCTTTAATCACACCGCGCCTATGCAAACAGCTGCTGTTGGAGTGCAGAGAAACACTTTGTTCTCCTTAGCAGGTTAAATATGCCTCTTCACAAATGTGTTAACATCCTTCCTTTGCGTAGTAAATCCTCTTTTCATGAGCTGTTCAAAGATAAACTTTATCCCCAGGTTGGATTATCATAACCTCTAAATCTGTGTGCCTATATTAAGCTTTCTCTATCTTAAAAAGAAATTATGCTTCAGTCACCACATTCGCAGCAAATATCACCTAACTTTTCTCTTCCTTTTCATAGTCAAACATCTCTAACCAGTCATTGACATTCTTTCACTAACAACTCATTTTGGCCCCAAATGATTTTCTTGACACCGAGTCTCCTTTGGGCGTTCTTTCTCTGCCCCACCTGTCAGTGGAGTGTTTTCTCCCAACTTCCACAAAGATTCTGTTCTAAAGAGAATGTGTTACTGAATGAGCTCATTCACTTTCATACCATCTGTGACTTCATCACAGACAATCAGCTCATCTAGCTCCAGCCTCACTGGTGAGTTCCAGGACTCTAATTATATACTGTCTGATAGACACAATTACTTCAGTGGCCCTCAGGATAGTTAACTGCTTATGTCTCCTTGAGTAAGAAACCCCCAAATAAATTGGATCAGCATAGCTCTGGGTGTGGCTGAAGGGATTTACTGAAAACAGAAGACCCACCCTGGGTAAGTTTGTCGCCTGAATAGCACAGAAGAAAAATGGAGAAGGAAATTTCACTTCTATTTCTTCGGAGGAGCTTCTATCCTCACCTTCACCATGGACGTTCTCTCCTGGCCATAGTGCACACTCTTCAGCCTCCAGCACAGACCCTCCAGCCTTCCACTGCAGAACTTTCAGCATCCTGATACACCTTGAGCCCCAGCCCTCCAGCCTTCAAGGGCCTGTTTGGATTGCCACTGCTCAGATAGCCCTTTTGCATTCTTCCATATCTGACTTTGCAGGTGGCCGCCTAAAGCTTACCTTGAAATCCTTGTATATTTCTATATCTTGCATAAAATCTGTTTCTCTAGTGAGCACTGCCTGATGCAGCTCACAAGCACTTAAAATTTAACATCTCTAAAATATAACAGAATCCCTCTTCCCAGCCTTCAAGCACCCCATATTGGGTTTTCTGTCTCAGAAAGCAGCATGATTATCTAACATAGTCCTGAATTAACCACAAGGTCCCTCAGAGACTGGTCATTAATATCTACTGATTTTACCTCCTAAAGAGTTCCCTAAGGTCTGCACATTGCACAGTTCCACCTGCCTCTATCTTCTGTCTCCTAACAATGGCTTCACCTAGTTATATTCCTGAATCAATTTCTTTATCAGTTTCCTAGTCCATTTCCTACTCCTCAGTTTTACCTATGGTAGACAGATCACCTGTCCTTCATTCTCAAATGTAAATTTGATCAAAATACACAGCTGTTTAAAAATACTTTAGGACAAAGGCAAATTTCTTTCTATGGTTTGCATGATGTTTTTGTGATGCAGGACCTCCAGATGCAGATGCAGATCTTGTGCTTTTTCTGGTTTGTTTGTTTGTCTTTTCTTTTTCACCAGATCCCTTCCCTTGGTCCCTCACACATACTGGCCTGCAGCTGTGCAAAAGAATTTTGCTTTCTAAATGTCTCTTTTTTAGCCCTAGTTTCTAACATTTTCATAGGCTGTTTTATGCTCCAGAATATACTTTTCCACCTGAATCTTACCCTTGCTCCAGATCACTTCTGTTCATCATTTAGATCTCAGTTTTGGTGTCCCTTTCTCTAAGAAATTTCTAGTATTGCAAACTCTTTCTCACTATCACCATCAGCTCTTTGTGAAGGATATTCCCGTCTTTCCCTTTGGACTCTGTATTCTCCTCTCACAGCATGGGAAGCAGGGATTTAATTACCTCTTTCCTCCATCTAAATCACACAGAATTTGTTTGTCTTACAAAGTCAGAACACATGTTAATCCTGGTTTATCACATACTTCCAAAATCTATCGCTCCGTGTAGCACTTGCTTGGCAATCAATAAACACAGAAGAAATAAATAGAAGAATGAAATTTTTTCTGTATTTCAAAGGAAGCTGGCAAAAATAATCCTCGCTTTTGTTTCCTTCAAAATGGTTGCCACAGGTTAATGAATGTCATAGTTTCGTAAATAATTGGTCCATTGATAAGTCCAAATCTATTCAAGTAATTTGAAAACCTGAAAGACCTAGTGTTGTATATTGATGATTTTACCAAGTTGTGTAGTTACTGTCATCCTTACAGTTGTATAGTTATTGTCATTGTTTGTAGATTAGTCTAATGGCATTTCTTTGGTCAGACTTGTGACAAAGAGTGAGATTATGAATGTCACCAGATTTTTACTTTGAGGAGTGATCTGAGATTGTCCATAGATGGTAAGTGGTATGCCAATACACTTCATAGCTGTAGCCATCTATGAGCTATTCATCTAACCAAGAATCTTCCTCTCTTTTCTCTCCCCCTCTACTCTGCAGTCTTTGAAGACTACCTTGAATGTAATTGTGCCTCCTCCTCTCTCCCTTCTAAACGCACATGCATGTCATAGACATGTTCCTCCATCTTAGCAAATCTCTGGAAAACTGGAAGACAGGTTTTAAGAAGAAACAAATCACTGTGGGTTTGGCATTCTCTACAATATCCATTTCAGTGGATTCACTATTAGCATCTGTGATGAGCTGAGGGGTGGCTGCCAAACCTTGAATGTCACTGGGATGAAATTTAGTTGGTGGGGCTGAGGCCAAGCTCATTGCTGTGCAGAGTGAGCGTCACAATTGTCCTCTCTTGTTACCATGCCTCCATTTAGTAAAAAAAACATAGATTGCTTTGCAAAATCTTTCTTAATTAATCACAAATAGTGCCTGATGGGAAGATTGCTGCTTTCATCTTAGTTAAATAAAACACAATCACTAAATCCTTTGCTTGCTCCAGGTTTTCACAGTATTGTGCAGGTTGCCTCCTTACATATTTGAGATGCTGCAAGGTCTAATTGCATCAGTGTGTTACTGATAGCCTCATTAGGCTGTGCCATCAAGAGCTGTCCCTCGCGCCTTCTCTACCAGCAGAGCCAAGTCCCAGTGAGTTAAATGGGGACACTGGAATGGCAAAACAATTCCACTCCTTCCCAGCAGCTAATTAAGAAGGAGGCTAAAGCATTGTGCTAAAGACTTCAGTGAGTTTGCCTAGCAGCTCTTCAGGGGTGACCTTGTAGCAATCGGTGAGAGTACAGAGGAGAGTCACTGTTGCGTGGTAAGTGATCATCAAGAAAGTTCAAATGCAATCGAATGGGTGGCTAAGTATGCTGGCATGTGCTTACTTTGTTCTCTGCCCCTTTGAACTCACCGAATTTCCTTTCTGTACAAATATAGAAAGCAAATAATGAAGAACTTAAGACTCTACTTAAATGAACAATACATAATCAGCCTATTGCACCAGTTATATAACTGCTACACAGAAGGGTTACATGCAGCAGCTTACTGTATGGCACACATGTAATGCAATGAGCTCCTGTATCTCCATGATGAGTAGTGTAATTGCCCTTCTCTCTTTCCAGCCTTTACTTATAGAGCTAAACAGCATATACAAACTCAATTTCCCACTTTCTTTGAAGCTTCAAATCAAACATGATGGCACAGTTCTATGAAGTAGAAGAAATCTGCTGGTATTCCCACCTTCCTGTCTGGAAGGAGGATATGCAGCTGTACTTTGGATCAGGAAGACAAAGGCCACATTCCAAGGAATGCAGGGCAGGAAGGTAGAGGAGTCTGATGTCTTTACTCTCCCTTGATCAGCCCTGCCAACTCCACATTGCCCAGCACTGGACCTCTGTGTACCTCTCATTGTCCACTACTCAGGTCTTCTGTTCCTAATAGAAGAATCCAATCCTTGCTGATAAGGAACACCAACACAAAAGACTTTTGATTACTTCTTATTTTTTCTATTAGGAACTTCCTGCTTCTCATTCCTTGTGTCCAGACTGTACCTGAGCAGAGATTAGAGGGTGTCACATGAAAAAAATATCAGACTAGATTCATCTTCTTTAGAAAAATTCAAAAGGTTCTTAACATTCAGGAGTTAATCATTTCTCAAATTCATAAATATTACTTATATCAGCCAGCATTCAATCAGGGAAACAAAAAAGACATGATATGTTTCAGTACAGAGAATTCAATATAGGAAATTTAATATAGGAAAATGAAGAGACACTGATAACCCAGAGATAATAATAGCAGAAAGTTATTCCTTCTAGAGGTGGGGGACAAATGAGGAGGAAGATCTGAGGGGAGCCCAGGAGCTCAAGAGAGGATCCTCAGAGCGGTGGCCAGGTCTAGCAAAAGAGACATCTCTTGGGGAACAGCCATGCTTAATATTCCAGAGAAGCATGGGTGGTGCTGCCAGGCTGTGACTGACACCTACAAAGAGACAGGACAAAGCTGCTTCCATGAGAAGATTAGAAGGTAGCGTGCAAACATGAGCAAACAGAAACTACCTGTATTTAATTTCATCATCTTCACATAGATGTTGTGAGAAGGTAAGGTTTACCTCTTTAATAAATGAAGATAAGGGGCTGGGGATTTAGCTCAGCGGCAAAGTGCCTGCCTGGCAAGCTCAAGGTCGTAAGTTTGGTTCCCGGTACCAGAGAAAAACCAAAATAAATAAATAAATAAATAAATAAATAAATAAATAAATAAATAAATAAAATAAATGAAGATAATACTTTCTATAAGCATCCAGGCATTATTGCATTGTATCTTTGAAAGCTCAAATCCACTCTATTAGTTAAATATTAATGTAAGATCTTGAATTTGCATATGTGTAACCCAGGGAATTGAAGACACCCCCCAAGGTTACACCACTCACCAGCAGTGGAGCTGGGATTCAAATGCAGGTGATCCAGGTCCCGAAACTGCATGACTGACCATTATGCTATATTACTGCTTCCCCCTGGTTATCCCTGGTGATTGAGCTTTGTCTTTTGGAATCATATGCAATATTTGATATTGCCCAAAAGCAATGGCATCAACTAGCCATGGACTAGGACCTTCAAGTAAGTTAAAACAACCTTTTTCTTTTTATAAATAAATTGACTATCTTGGGCGCTTGTTACAGTGACAGAAATCTGACTAAAAGTCTTTACTGTAATTCTGTGGCATTTAGAATTAAGGAGGACCTTTCAGCCATTAGGCTCATGTGGCCAGAGAAACAAGGATTATCTTTTGCACATAAGTTGTGGTGTCTTAAAATCAATAAATATGAAGCACTCCTTTTTTTTTTTTAACCAAGACTAGAGATTGAACCCAGGGCTTCATGCTGAGCTATATCCCTAACTATATTTTTTATTTTGAGACAGGGTCTCACTAAGTCTTTAATTTGCCAGTCCTCTTGCCTTAGCTTCCCACAGTGCTGAGATTACAGGTGTGCACCCCCACATCCAGCTAAGTGCTCTTCTTTAGCTGTCATAACTGTCCACATTATAATAAACCAGGTCACAGTGCCAGGAAAACGGCCCTTCAGTTAAAAGATAACCTTTAAAATAGCACCATAACTGGAGTCCCAATGTCAGGAACTCTCCTAAGGGCAATCATAACATTTGCTCCTCTCCCTTCCCTCCTTTCCCCGTAAGCATCCCATTTCCCTTCCTATTCCAAATCGCATGGTCACCAGTAGAGATCTGCCAGGGGCCTCTTCCACATTCTTTCTTAGGAAGGATTTTTCCTTCTCAGAAACGGAGTTGCCAGCTGGCCAGGCTTCCTCAGACTGACTTCATGAAACTTTTCACTTGTATATGAAGTCTATTCTGGTGTTATGTCCTGACATAAATATCTCTCCCCATATTTTAATGCTCATTTATCATTCCAATAGAAAATCAGAAACAAACTTAAGTGCATACAAACAAAAGGCCACATTTACCAGAATAAAGACATCAAGTAATATGAATTCTTTGATACATCTTTACTCTCCACTCAGAAGTTCACCCAGGACATTTTCCACAAATAAACAACCTGAATCACTCTTGGAGTTAACATTTGTATAAAGAGATATATCCCCATCTTCTAGCAAAAAGTATGTGACTCAGAAACGTCTAAGCGTTATTGGTCACATTATTCACTAATAGGCACTTTGTGAAAGTAAATACATCATGTATCTCTAAGCACATCCTGGTTGGTGGTAGACCAGTTGCACCTATAAATGTTAAAGTTCTATCAAGGAAAGGAGGTATACACCAATAGTCTGGACTGGGAAATATCTTTGATTGTATTAGACTCAAATTTTTGACATAACAGGTTGGATTAATCTGTAGGTCAAGTGCTGAACACAGCTTTTAGGGTGATATAATTGGCTTTAAAGCAAAGAAAAACAAAAATATACAAATCTTTGTAGCTTATGCTAATTTCACTCAAAATCAAAAGTAGTGCAATGTCCACTAAAGAGTGCAATTTACATGCTGGAAAACAATAAAAACTTGGTTGGAAAACACCAGGACTTCACTGTGGCTCCTTGAGAATGACTCAGTGGCTTCCATAGCTACATTTGATGGCCTCGGACCTCTTTGCACAAGATCACTGACAAGTGTAGGTCATGAGTTGGATTCCCGGTACCAAAAACAAAAAACAAAAAACCAACCCAAGATAAATGGACTGTCTAATCATGGAACTGTCGACGTGTGTGAACAACTTAAGTTCTGAAAGTCCTCTCCTTGCCACCAGTCAGTAACTTTATTTGCCGTCAATCGCGGCTGCTACAAACCACTAGGTCGTTATTTAGGAAACAGAGAAAACCAAATTTCTTTAAAGCTATTAGTGGAAAGAACCTTTGAGGATTTAGGTAAAGGGAGTATGACAGCAGCCCGCCAGGTAAATAAAAGAATCTTTCCCTTCTCATTTTCCAAGTTAATGCACATGCTCAATAAAAAAACACGTATCTGTCACCAGAATTATAATAAAAATACACCAAAATAACAAGCTTAGTAAGTGATGGAGATTTGGCCAAAGTTGGGAAAAAGAGTGATACTATAAATAGTACAGTAAGAAAGGAGGACAAACTTCAACAAACAAAGATTCAAACTGGGAAAGTCACCTTTTGCTGTCAATATTAAAAATGGGCCCGTCAAAGAATATGCCAATGTGTAAGTGCAGCTCTTCATCAAACCTGCCAAGCCAAATAGGAGGCAGTGTGATGGCTAGATGATGGGTACAAATCCATCTCCATCACCCACCTGGGGGTCTATCAAAAGTGACTTGAAAGAATTTCTAATCCGCATATGTCAATAAAAGATTACTAAACAACTGGTTACAACATCCAGAAGAGGACATCGGCAGTGTTGAGGTAAATTCAAATCCTTTCTCAACCCTGAACCTGAGATTTGAGTTAAAGACCAGGCTGGAAATATCCTTTTTTAATTCTTCAGTTGATTCTCAGACAACTTTGACACTCCAGGAGGGCAGTGACCCAAGCAATTACATTAGCACTTTTATTAGACACACCTCATTCTCTGAATGGATTTGGGTTTCAATGTGTCCTTTGGTCCCTACTGCTAACACTCTAAGTGATAGAAATCAGGAAAGAGAACAACTAGCAAGGAATAAGGCAGCCTTTCAGTGAACTAATATGTTAGAACCAGAAACAATAATCCTTTCAATTTGGGTTGTAAACTTTATCTACTTGTCCAGTGCTTCAAGGAATCTACTCAATATGCTTCCATTTGGACAGAGTGTTATGTATTAAATTGAACAGATTTGCTTTGCATTTAATGTAGATCATAGTATCACACATTCAGGTCAGATGGTCACCTTCTTTGAAAGAAATTGTTTGGTAGATTGGGTTTGCACAGAATAATCCTGCATATGCAAGTCCACTTAACTTTAATTCTAAGTCAGCATGTTACAATGCATATACAAGAACTATACCGGTCAAAACCCTTTTATCCATTTTCCCAAGAATTTTCACTCAAAGACAGATATACATATATACTTAGAGATCTTGGGAAGGCCAGAGCCTAATTGGCATAATAAAAAAGATCATTAGAAGAAAACAAATCATTATAATTCACTTCTTAACTTGCAAGTACACACTGCACATCCTGTAAGAGTTTGGGGGGCAGGTTTGAATAACCAGGAAAATCTGAATTGAGGTGATGAAATCTGAATGAAGCCTTGATCAATATGATTTGATGAAAGAGAAGGAGGAAGATATTTCAGGCAAGGTAAACACCACAAACAAAGACAGATAGCGCTGGGGAGAGGAGTACTTTTAACTACATGAATAAGCACTTCTTTGCCTCTTGACTTTTCAGTGTTGGTTTAACAGCCATCTCTGAACTAGTTGAATGAGGAGTGATCCAGAAACAAAGGTGGAACATACAAATGAGCAATAGTGGATTTTTTAAAAAAGAAAATCATAAGGAATTGAAAACATAAAAGAAAAATTAAGTTGCTAGAACTATATAATGATTCAAATTTGCAATCATAAACTGATATATGCAAACGTGTAACTTACTTTTCTGTAGTCAAATATAATTTCTATCATTAAGCTCCCATTTCCACTCAATAGCTGAAAACTGATATCAAGTTGCATTCAGGTAAATTTCTTCCCATTTAGGCACTTCTCTGCCAATTCAGGTTTAAATGTAGCTGCATTCAGATTTTTTAAATCACCCCCAAATTTTATTCTCTCTCTCTCTTTTCCATATATTGATTCAAGTTTCTAGGAAAATTAAACTGCCATTACAAAAGCAATAATGGAGAAACAAAATCTCAAAGCTATAGTCTCTTCGGAGTTGCATTTTGAGCTGGTGGTCTTTGAGGCAGACTTGTTCTCAAAGGTCTACATATGTCTGTCCCCCTCATGCTAACCTACATTTTCTGGTTGAAGATTCTAGATGAAGATCTGCTCCTGTTTCTTTACTGAAGTGTCTGAACCCCTGCCTTAGACTTCAGCTTGTAGTATAATCAGGTTACTTGGATTCTACTTTGTTCACATCCTCTGGTTTTTCAAGCATGTTCAGCCCTTCTTGACCTTTCTTTTCTTTGCCACTATTTATTTTCTTATTTGCAGATGTTCTTATGATCATTAAAAGGCTAAGCTGTTCTGTTATCACCTTCTGAGGTCCTCAAGGCTCTGGGTTTGCCCGTAACCCACCTATGAGTGTCTTTCCTCTGGAATTCCTTCATGATTATATCCAAGAGACTTTTTACCAATCACCTACCTATCCTGAGGACTCTGAGCTGGACAGCAAAACTCAGCTACACTGTGCCCCTGTTCATATTTGTCCACTCCATTCCCACCTTCAAAATCCCACAAGGGATTATACATTCATAAATGCAACAAATGTTCTTTCCGTTTCTTTCCTGCTTGCTCTGATCAGAAGGTTCAGTTCCGGGAGATGGATAGGAAAAGGAAATTGGAATAACCTCACCAGCCCTATTTTCAAAGTTCGCTCCTTATTTCTACAAGTGCCTTTTGAACTTAAACTTGAGCACTATGGAATGAAGAGTAATACATCAAAATTATAATTCAGCAATCAGTGTACCAGAACTAGAACTTTGGATGTCAAGAAGCAAAATAAGTAAACTAAAATGTAATGTTAAACTTAAGACTCAAGCAAGCTTTTACTGTAATTTCTATTACTTTGGGACAGAAATCCCACTTACTTATTCATTTATTCATTTAAAAATATTCATTGAACCCCTACAAGTGGCAAGGTACCAAAATATACAGCAGGCAAAGTTCCTGCTCTTACTGAATGCACATTATAATGAGGAGATATACAACAGACAAGTAAACAAATAATTCCTCACAATTTCTAAGTGCCATAAAGGAATCAGGAAGCTAGGCTAAACCCCCAGAACTGGGAGCTATTTTAGTCTGGCAGCTGAAGTGATAAGAATTCTTTTTTCTCTTATAATTTTTACTCAAGTCTGAACCCCCCCTCAGTAGTGTCTGAGAAGGGTGTTTACTGCCTTACTGAGCTAGAAATACAACAACTAATGGAAACCAGCTCTGCAGGCTCTCCTTGCCGGAAATGCAGCTCTAAAATGCTTAAAAACAAGAGAGCTCCAGACTCCCGTTGTTGTGTAGCTTTTGTGAGAGTTTAATTGCTTTTGAATGCATGTGAATGTCAATTAGAGCCAAGCTAAATATGTCTTCTTGGAGACAGAGCATTTGGTCTTTCTTTCAAGTTCTTTTGTTTGCTTGAATCGGCTTTGTAGTTTAACAGATGTTTTTGGAGGAAATGGAGACATAGCTTTTATAATGCTGAACATTAAATGAGAAACAATACCTTTCACCTTCCCCTAAAACACACACTACAAAACTGGCAACCACCTTATACCACAGAAAATCTTTTCTTTTAGGAGGCACATGTTGCTAAAATGAAAGATATATTTTTGTGCACCTGGAGTTCATTAAATATCATTCATTCTTTGGGGAGATACATAATTGAAGCCTTAAGTGATTATCCTCTTAGCCTTGGGAAAGGATAGTATTTTCTAGATTCATAAAATATCCTCCCTTTAATTAACACTAAAGTAAAAAATTAACTTAAGAAAATAAATGCAGTGATTGTCTGGGCTGAGCCTATCCCTCCAACCTTCCACTCTGCTACAGACCTCAGTTCCTTGCCGGTGCCCAGGGACATGCACACATGCTCCCCATGTTCTTGCTATCTTTCCTGGTATGATGACTTCACTCATCTGGGACTACTCTCCCTTACAATCAATGTTAGTTGCACGATAGTCTTGCTTTTGTAGCGCTATTTATTGTCAAGTCTTTCTTGTAGGAAAATATAATAAATAGATCACCAGCTTTGGAATCAAACAGATGAATATTAATTTTAACCTATAATTTGCTACACATGTGATCTTCCACTGGTCAGTTCATCTCTCTCAAGCTCAGTTCTCTATTCTGTGAAATGGGAACTATCTACATAAAAGTAGCTGGTAACCATCAGGTTACATACTGTGTTTCAGTGGCAGGAGCATGGCAATCAGTGAAAAGAAAAAGCTGGTCCTCTTAAAAATGGAGGTCATGGACTTTTGGTATCTGGCTTAATATGTAAAGAACATGGAAATTATCACTTCCATCACCAGAATAATGAGAAAGCTGAGAAAACTGAAAATCAACAATTCCTCTTAGGTACTTCAGAGGACTGAGATTACGGGGCAAACAGCTACCCTGAAAACCAGATAGACAAACAGGCAGACACACAGCGACAGCTTACTGGGTGCAGAAGCCTGCAGATGAAGGCAGATTAGTGGGGCCACCCTAAACTGGATTTGATAGTTCATTGAAGGTTTTCTGTGGATGCCCATGAGAGTTGAAAACACTTCCAGGACCCATGCTTAGTGAAGTCTCCTATTGAAGTTTTATCTCCAGAAAACCTACCGAGTTTTGCCACAAACATTGGAGAAAAGATCCTTCAAATATCCAGCAGAGTGAGAGGAATATACTATTTTTAAATATGCTGAGGACTCTGTTTCTCTAACAAGTCCTGCACTCAAGAGAAAGTATTTCACCAGAGTATAAATGACTGGAGGTTTACTGGAACCTAACCGACATGGAGAGAGTAATACCCAACTCTAGCCCCTTCTAGCCTTTGGCATGGAAAAAGAAACCGTGAGAGACCACAAACTATAGAATGCTCCTTTCCTATATCATAGCAGAGGGCTACACTTAAAGGAATTGTAAATTTTCAGACTCTATTTAAGGAAGAATCTCCAAGGATACCCAAAGACCATGTGGACAGAAAACCAAAGGCACTAGAGGACATTTTGGCTTCTGAAACTACAGCAACAGCAAAATACACACATAGCTTAGTCTCTAAGTAGACAAAGGTAAAACTTTACACTAAAGGCTGATCTATTTCATTTCCTTTTACCCAATGTATCATACCTGACCTCCAACAAAAAATTAGAAGACATACTAAAAGGTGAAAAATCACAATCTAAAGAGAAAAAATAAGCATCAGAATCAGACTGAGATATGTCATAGATGTTGGAATGATCAGATTGGGAATTTGAAAAAATTTTGATTACATAATACACTTTGGACTGTAATATAAGAAGTGTACTACATGGAATGAAACATGTATAAAAAAGATATGGGGACTCTAAGGAAACAATCAAATGGAAAAGCTAGATATCAAAAACACTGTGACACAAATGAAGACTTTTGGATGATTTCATCAGACTGGATAAAATCTAAGGAATAAATCAGCAAGCTTGAAGAAAAGTCAATAGAAATCTCCCAAACTGACATGTAAAGAGAAAAAGAATAATAACAAACACATTACAGAACACACAAAATCAAGATCTGTGGAACAGCTACAAAATATATAATATAGTGTGAATAACACACGGAAAATCCTTTCTCAGAACACATACCCAAACTGAGTATGATATAGTGGCTAATTTTGTTTACAAAGGCAGTGTCAGAAACCTGACTTGAGATTGGCCCAGTGACCAGCAATAGTCCACTAGTAATAGCTACCACTGCAGCAAAATGGGACAAAAGGACTACAACCCAATCAGGAGGAAACGATGTGCAATAAGGCTTTGGATCAGTATACTGAATCTCACAGCAACGATGAGACCATGGTAAGTTCAGTTCATCTTAGAACTGAAATGCCCATCGGTTATTTACAAGCTTTTCCTACAGTAAAAAAGAAAGAAACATGGTCACTCCTCACTCATCAATATGGCTTTCTCCACCTCCTAAGCTGCAGTATTTAAGGTTCAATAGATTAAAGAAAAATTTGCAAAGGCATTAAATTTTGAAACAAAGCCAGGGAAAATATATAATACATTCAATGTAGAGAAAATATTATTCTCATGGTGTCATTAATGTTTATATTTCATCATGGAAAATATACCAAAAAGCCACTTTGTCTGCTTTGAGATTTTTTAAGTTCGATGATCTTGAAATCTTCAGTACCTGGTTTGACACCATATATAGGTCGTATATAGTAAGCTATGAAAAAGCACAACTCGGTGTTATTGAAAGTAGCCCATGAAAAATATTCACAGGACAGAGAGAAAAACAAATATATACCAACACCAAACATGTACCAAGTAAATCCCTACAGATTTGAGGCAAGTGACCCAACACGTTTTATAAAAGAGAGCCTGTGTGAGTACAATGGCAAAGGCTAGCCAGAAAGTCTAATGTATAACAGCCAGATTAATGTGTTAAGAAGCACTTACTGTCTTCAGAAAAGGAAGCAAGCATCAAAAATTCAAAGAGTTGCCACTGAAAATGTTCTCTTTTTCTTCCATTTTTTTTTCTGCTTTTCAAGTTGGAAACCCAATGGTATTAAATATTTAGGGGTGACATTTCTTATAGACATTCAAGAAACCACATTTCATGAACACAATGAAAAAGAATAATTCTTAGAAATATAAATAGATGGTCATTTTCTGTCTCTGTTGGTGGTGGTAAAATTATTCAAGGCACAATGATCCTTTGCTGAATGTCTCTCTTCATATACGAGGAGTCTTTCAAGCACTGAATGCACATCTGAACTCTCATGGAGCAGGGAAAGCTTCCCTTGGAAAACTCAGGCATCATTATCCCATTGTCTTGATTCTATGACTCTGTAAGGCTCCACAAGAGAGACCTTAGGGAACTCGCCATGATAGGATCTTTTCTCACTGCCTGTTTATAATTTGAAAACTTTGGGAATAATCTAAACCCATAGAAGTGTTTGCTTTTATTTATTTATTTATTTATTTATTTACTTTTGAGGCATAGATTCAGCACGTTCTGTTGGTCCCATTAGAAAGCCTTTGCCTTTGTCCCTGAGTGAGCCCCGGGTGTCAGTGAATATGGCACATGTAGGCTTTCCATAAGTGTCCCCTCCTCCTTGAGAGTTCAGCAAGGCTGTATGTGGCAGCCCCAATCGAGACATTTTGCAGGCAACACATAAATACAAGCCACCCCTCTGGCCCTTTGCTTGCAGACTGTAACTCAAAATGTACAAGACAAAGATAATGTTGATATGAAATAGCTCATCCTAGTATCCACTGAGCTCTATAGGCAATTAACATTAAAACATACAAAACAGAAAGACCAAACCACACAGAAGAGATGAGAACAAGAAGGAGAGGGAATTGAATTTACAACTTTAAATTTGGAAATATTATCTTTAGATTCTTTATGGGACTTTCTGAATGTGCCTATATATACTCTTCTTCCCCTAACATGTATACATACACAGCAGCAGGCTCGTCAGGTAGGTTTATATTGTGTGTCATAGATATATGCATAGGGACTGAGTCAAGGGAATTATAAAACCTCTAGAGTTCTATTGTGTCTCCTTGATATTTCAGACCTTACCAACCCCTTACCAACCCATTTGGACAGCTCAAAATCAAACAGAATGAGGTGATTTTTCACATTCTAAGATCTAAACAAATGTTCACCACAACAAATATTTGTTCTTGAATTCCTATATATGTAAGACACAGTCGGGGCTGGGGATTTAGCTCAGCGGCAAAAGCGCCTGCCTGGCAAGCGCAAGGTCGTGAGTTCGGTTCCCGGTACCGGAGAAAAACCAAAACCAAAAAAAAAAAGACACAGTCATATTTAAAGTATTTGTCCTTATTCAGAGACCTTTCTTGAAGAGAAAATAGGTAGCTTCAACATGATGTGCAATGGTAGAACTATGGTAGGCAGCAAACGTTAGCAGAGTACAGAGGAGGCCATTTATTCCAGGGTGGCAAGAACAATAGGGTTGAACATTTAGGAGCTGTCCAGAGAGTGGAAAAGATAAGAGACATTAGCAGGAAGGAAAAGCGTAAACAAAGATACTATGGTTACTCAATGAGTATGTAAAGGATGATGGATGGATGGATGGATGCATGCATGCATGGATGGATGAACAAACAGGACTGAGGAAAGGGAGGCTGATCTATGGAAAGAGCATAATTTAAAGAAAAAGCACAGAGACAAATTTCACCACATTAGAACTTTGAGGAAGAGAAGCTTTGGGAAGAAATGTAGACAAGCAGATTGTGATAAATTGTGTAGAGTTCTGGTTCTCTTTGTGAAATCCTCTTTCTATAGAAATTGTGCTCCAGTACTTCTTTCTTTCTATTCTTGATTTATACAGCCAATGTAATACCAGAGTTGAAAAGCTAGAATTGATCAAGCCTTGTTTCCCTCTCAAGGCCAGTGTTCTCAACTGAGATCTGATTTCTATCAAGAGCTGATCCATTAGTCTACAGAGCATTTAGAACTGTGCTGAGAAAAATGATCCTAGGCTGGAGAAATGTCAGCTGCATGTAAGAGCACACAACTAAATGCACAAATAGCCTTATCAACATATCCTACCTTATCCTAAGACATCTGTGATAGTGGAATTCTACTTGGAGCAGAGGATGCAAATGTCACAAGACCAAGTGAATTTGGTTTCTTTGTAACATTTTATATGAAACCAGGAGTATGGAGATTTTAGATCTGTTTTGCAGGCACTGGGGACTTTCCAGTAGACTCCAATTCTCATCTAGCTAGGAAGTGATTATAATGAATTAGACCTCCAGGGATAATGTGGACAGCAATTTGCCATGAAAACAACAATGCCGTTGATTGATCAGCAATGCACAGTGGCCAGAATCAAGTATTTGGAGTCTGACAACTAGGATTTGGTTTCTCATTCAGCTCTTTATCCACTCTGATTATAGGGCAGGTTACCTAACATTTGAGCTAGTCTATTCATCTGATGAAGGTCACCAATTATGTCTTAAAAAAGAATTTCCAAAGAACCTGTAAGCCTTTGTCCAATGGATAGCCTCTAAATACTTCCTTTCCTTCTCTCTCATTTCTAAAGTAATGCTATGCATTGCCAAGTGTCCTCTCTTGACACTTTTGGTGTCTTTCCTTTGCTTCATTCTCTCTGCCCACTCTTTAAACTTTTATGTAATATGCAACTGTGACCTTCTCCTTTCTTCAGTCTTCCTAGGGAATCCCATTGTTTTTTATGGCTTTTATGGTACTTGGAGAAAAGTGATTCCTAAACTTTGATTTCCAAGCTCTAACTCCAGACTCATACAGCTGTCTGTCTGCAGAACATCAACAGAATCACAACTGACACAGAGACGTTCATACTTAAATCTCACTGTTCCTCCAGGTGTGATTGGAGCAGGGTAGAAGCAAAAGCTGTTTGAATGGTGCTGGATTCATATACTACATTTTGCACATAGTGTGGATGGAAAAGCAGGGAATGAATCAAGGAACTCATAAATAACAGAGTAAATAAGTACATGTGAGCAACACTGAAGATAACAAGGACAATGGGTGGAAGCATTTCAAATATGTTAAAATATTTTTAAAATCCATCATTGTATTTAATTTTAAAAACTCATGGTCATCTTTAAAAGATACGCAGAAATCTAATAATTGTACTAAAAACTGATAAAGAGGGAAACTTTAGTATCACTCTTCCTTTTCCAAAAAGAATATGCCAGATGGAAAATAGGAGTTGATTAATAAAGAGGGAATGGGAAAAGTTGGAATGTCAACATATCATATATAATGTACTATAATGAAACCATGGACTTAAATGTCAACAATCAGGAATTGCTAACATACAAGTAAAACTAAAGTAGAAATAGATGTACTATGCCTCCTAGTGGAAGTAAACAATTTTACCTCTAAAACGTTCTTGCTGATAACTAGGAGTGAAAGCTGATCTACTAACCCTGATGTCAATTTATAGGTATATTATTAATCACCTTCCTATTCCTAAGTCAAAACATTCAGTGCCCCTAACTTAATGGTTCATGGTTTCACAGGGTTTAGTCCATGCATGATTGGCGGGCTTCAAGAAAGAATCAGAATGTTCTTCTCCAGAAGAATTACTCTGCTGTCCACAAAGTCTTGGGACATTGGCCAAATGTAGACTGATAGTTGGCAAGATAACCCCCACCCCCTCTGTGGGAGATTTAAGCTCTTTTATTAACAAGTTAATAAAAACTCCTTCCTCTGCACCTGTTCCCGTCCAGTTCCCCTTGACAAAAGCCAACCTCACCCTCATCCACCTTGGCAGAACCAGACGTTCAACTCTGACAATTGACATCTCCTACTCGGGCTGTTCTGACCTGCAAACACCCACTGCTTGGGCTGTTTTGGCCCACGGACACCCGGTCCCAAAAAATGTTCTGGCAGACAGTCACCCTCCTCAAAGTACAGCTTTAAAAAACCCCATGCTTTGCTCAGCTTGGAGTTGTCCTAGTCCACTGGGCAGCCCCCTATGTCACCCCCCAATAAAGACTCCTCTAGCATCAAAAGGTCTGGTCTGGTTCTGTGTGGGTCTCGGCCCGATCATATCATAGACAATATTCTGCCAGAGCATAACAGAGATGACATCCAGTCCATCTACCAATACAGTTCCCATTCCCAATTGAAACTTCCTGAGCTTGGCCTTTACTTTCCACATTCCTATTAAGCTTTGGGCCTTTACTTTCCACATTCCCACTGGTCTTTGGAGTACTGATCAGTGTGACACATCAAGCATTCTCACAACAACACTGGAATTTTCAGCATCTCCAAATTCTTCCAAACTCCTCCCACAAATAAGTTCCAAAGGTTTCTTAACTATGTTCTGAAGCACAGTCAGAACAACAAACCCACTTCTTTGGTGGCAATTAGACTGTTAGTCACTTGCTCATCCCTGGGACAAAATATCTGATACCCACAAATAAAGGAAGAGAGGTTAATTTGGGCTCACATTTTCAGAGGATTCAGTCTGTGATCATCTGGCTTCAAGGCAGAAAAAGCATGGTGGAAGGACATGGCAAAAGAAAGCCACTTAACCAGGAGCAGCCAGGAAGCACAGAGAGATGGGGGGAAAGTCCAGCCTTCCAGGTCATACTCCTAGAAATGGATATCTTCCCAGGGGAGGTGAGTTGCTCATCTCCTAACAGCACATTCAGCTATGCACTCATAAAGGGGTCAGTCCAAAAATGAGTACAGTGCCCCATGATGCAATCACTTACCAAAAGTACCACCTCTAAATACATGAGAGATTTGAGGAATGTTTTAGATCTAAATTATAACAACAGAGAATGAAAAGAACAGAGGAAATGCAATCTCAACATCTATGGTCAAAGTTACAGAAAAAAAAATTGTTTCTTTAATAAGTAAATAGGAGAAAATAAGAAATGGATATGGGACATCAAACAGACCTAAGAGATATATCAATCAAATTCAATGCATACTCTTCATTTGGAACATAATCATTGTATCTGAGATAGATTATAATAGATAGGTAGGGAGATAGATAGATAGATAATAGATATTTGATTAAAAAGAACTTAACACTTGCTGGAAAATTGTTTGTAGCAAGGAATTCTTCTTTATGTATGTAATGATAGTATTTTTAAATGATTTATTGTATGTTAAGCAGTCATGATGAAATATTTATGAATGAAATGATACATCTGAGATGTGTTTCAAAATAATCACAAGTGAGAGAAAATGAATAAAGTATAGATGAAACAAAATCAGCTATGAATGGTTAAATTGTTGATGGTAAGAATGGATATGTGAAATTTTATGAAACTGTAATCCCTTATTCTGTTTGTTTCTAATTTCCCACAGTAAGAATTTTTTTCAGAAAAGGGAAAATGTGGATTGAAGCTAGGTTGTGATGCACCCAGAAGCTTGTTGTAAAGTCAGCGTGCGAGTAGAGATTAGTTCTAGAATGTAAACGTCCCTGACATCAGAGACGACTAGTGTCTAGGTACAGATTGTAGTGCAGTTCTCATGTAGCACTATGAATCATTGAGGAGAAAGAAAAGAGATTGCCAAGGATTAATTGAGGGTTCATTTAACCCATCAAATTAATTATACTTTATTAAACATTCTTGTTGCATAAGAATTGCCTTGAGAACTGATTAAAAATACAATCC
This sequence comes from Chinchilla lanigera, assembly GCF_000276665.1. Lineage (NCBI taxonomy): Eukaryota > Metazoa > Chordata > Mammalia > Rodentia > Chinchillidae > Chinchilla > Chinchilla lanigera. The sequence goes on along the minus strand of NW_004955469.1, from coordinate 3,957,145 downwards.
TATGGTCCCATTAAGATCTTCTGGCAAAGGGGTTGGGAAGTTATGAAGTGTAACAAGTTCTCTGGTATGAATCATCACCTTTTAGGAATCAACATGTTTAATTTCAGTGTATAACAGGGCATTTAATCTGAGAATATCTGGTAAACAGTTGGCAGTTGGCAGCAGTTGGTCTGGAATTAGATGAATAATAAGCGATAGAAGTTTGGAAATTATTTTTATATGTTTTCAAAAAAGAATTCAGTAAAGGCACTCTCCAAAGGGGGAATAAGAAAGAATTCATGAACGTTAAGCACTACTCTGGGTGACAATCACCCATCATTCTTGCTTTCTACTTCCTGACTGATTAAGAACTATGCATAGAGACCTGTGGGGCTTGAAATATCAACTGTTTTGATGGAAATAGGTCAAACAATGTAGCTTAGACCTGGCACAAAAATGGAATTTCTGCTCTTTCCCCACTAGAATACAAATTAGTCACCAAGATAAGGGACTCATTTGCTGTATGTTCCTGTTCATCTGGACCTTCAAAACATTGCCTGACCTAATATTTCTCTCACCACTCAGAAGTGATGGATTAAAGCAGTGGTCCTTCAAATCAATCAATAAGTGAGCTATATAATATAGATAAAGACTGGGCCTATGTTTTCTGGCATCGTGAGTCCACTTGCTGCTAGAATGGCACATTGCATGTTGTGTTCTCCCCTAGGAAAGAGTAGGTAGTGAATGGCAGAGTTCAGCAAAATCCCTGCCCTTTTCCCATGGACCAAGCAGGACTTAGAGATTCATAATACTTGCTTCTGGCATTATCTTTGCAATCCATCTGTGCTTCTTTGATTTTTACTCAGTTTCCATAAAAGGTTGTCTCCAGCTCTTAGCATAATGAAAAGAAACAAGGTTTCCAGGTTTATTCAGTCACTTTCTGCACTAAAGGAAGCTACATGAAGGTGACAATTTTACTGAAAAGAATTTTCAGACATATTGCTTTCCACTTCTTATTTATGATAGATATGCTGTATGCTCAGAAGACAACTTAGCACATAGTAAGACCTTGATAAATTTTGTTGTTTTGAGTCAAAGTTGTTAAGGATGTACCATTCATGTTACGGGAATAGGTTTACCTCATTAAATCTACAATTGCAACATATTTCTATTTTAAAATGTTCAGTTTGCCTGATTAGCCCCTAAGAGGATGTGGACATCGGTATGGGCTCATAAGTACTGTTATGGTTTGTGTGTAGCTATCCCCTTAAAGCTTCATGTGGTCATAGGGTTTTTTCAGGGGTGGCTGAATCTAGAGTGGGTGATGCTATGATTAAGGGTGTGTGATTACTAAATCAGTCAGCTGATTGGTTTGGCTTACCCTTAATCCTGGTAGTCTAGATAAGATAAAAGGGACTTCCCTTGTTGTTTTGTTACATTCTGTCCACCATAAACTCTTCTCCTCTGCTAAACAACTCAGCCTTGGAGCCAGCCAACTATGTATTGAAACCTCTACAAACTGGGAGTTAAAGAAACCCTTCCCCTGTAACTTTGGGTGTCAGGGTATTTTGACCCAGCAATGAGAGAAAAGAAGCTAAGACATTCGTTTGTTGCTGTGATGGATACATTTTTAACATATTTCATTTTATTAGTCATCAGTGGAAATGCCCAGGATTTAGAATTCAATACTTGTGAATTTAAATCTTGGATCTACATTTATAACCCATGTTGCCTTATGCTACTGTGATTTGATTTCTCTGATGTTTAGATTCTTTATCTGTAAAGATAGCTATAGTATCTCACATCACTATAAATAGAGATGATAGTATTGTATCCTTAAATGGGTCATTAGAGCAATACATAATTAGCTCACAACTGTAAAGTGTCTCCCTTAAAATACAATGCTTGTGTGTGTTATAAAGTGGTCTTCTGCCTAATTACCTTCTCATTTTAACTCTAACCTTTCCAAACTTCATGACTAAAATAGGGTATATATTTCTATGTATACTTTACAACTGTGGAGACCAATATTAATTGAAGCACTTACTATATTGTTTTTCTCTTGATGTGTAGCAGTATTCCTGCACACTTTGCAGCTCCAAATAACAGACATATTTTTTAGTCACAGTTTCTGAATCAAAGATCTGAGCAGTTTATCTGCCCTTCCTTAGGGTCTTACATGGCTGCATCCAAGATGTCTACCATGGCTGCAGCTGAATTTAAAGCTAACCAGGGAAAAACCTACTTCCAAAGTTCATCAGATATTGGAAGAAATGGGTTCTTTGTGTATGTAGGATGGAATATGTCCATTTCCTGGGGCTTTTAATCAGAACCCCCTCAATGCTTATTCTCTAGGACTACAAAAGATGCCCAAATAATTATGCAACAAGAATAAAAACATTAGGAAAAGAGGGAAAACAAATTAGGATTGCTGTGCTTAGGCAAAAACTAGAAAAGTAGTTTCACTGAATAAAAAAGTAGTGGGTTTGTAAAAATGGAGTAGATGAGGGTAAACATAAAACACTTGACTTTGTTTTATAAGCAATGAATAATAGAAACATTTTTGTTTATATTTCAATATTTGTGTTTGAAGAAAAGTAGTACCTTCTACGTGCAGTTTTGGTTCTTCTGAAAATAATGCCGCTGAAAATATACTGGAAGCAAGTCAAGTTAACTTGGCTACAATTGTCATTTCTTGTTTGAAGACATTTTCTAAAAATGAAACTAGAATTTGATAAATATTGGTTGCTTTACTTCTCTGCAATGTCCTGAAAAAAACCTATGATAAACATGGCAACAATGCGACAGTTATTTTCTCTTCCATATATAAGAGCTAGAATGTCTTAAACTGTTATAATGTTAAGTCTTATCAGTAGAGGTATAGAATTGAAAGGCTTAAAGCTGGGGAAAGAAAAATGATTTAAGGGTTCGGATGAATTGCATAGGCCCATAAAATGGTATTAAATCAGTTTTGAAGATTTGAAGAGGACATAGCACCCTGTAAGTGTGTTACACTTTGGTATCATTAACGAATGATTGCACAACACAGAAGAGGGAAATGTGAGATGGAATATCAGAATCACATAAGACACTTAAAGTTTTAAGAGGCATCTGAGCCATGATAGCTGACAACTAAGTTGTTGCTCCTTATCATACCAACACTGATCACTGTAAAAATAACATACAAAGGTTGTTCTCAAAACAGAACTTCCAAAGTCAGGATGGTAGAGACACAGACTACATTTTGTTTTTATGTCCCGGATCAAATCAAGAATGCTGTGGCCATGTGTAAATGTGACCATGGGGAGAAAAATAAACTGAAAGTCTTAGGTAAGCTAGTTTATCAGCAAGAACAGTATTCAGCAAGACTAGTTAGGCATTAACTACTTTAACATCTATGTCCAATGCTCTTGTGTGGCCCCTTAGCCCCTAGAGTACCCATGAGTGGGATTATTGTCATCCAGAGTGGTTGTTTCCAACCCCTGAACAATATGCTTTTCAGTGGGGAAACAGAAGGAACTATTTCAGTGAAAGATAAAAAGTTCACCTGGACTCCTTCCTGCCCATACCTGCTGCAGATGACAATGGCATCAAAAGGGATGACAGACAAGGACATGTTCTCCTTAATGAGCATGAGCTGCCTGCCTACTTTCAAGTACTTTCTATGTCTTATTTATTTAACATCACTAAATCTTTATCTACAGAAAATAAACAACTTATTCAAACTCAAAGAAAAAAGTTAGAGCCAGAAGTAAAATCCAGTCATCAGGCACAATCCCCTACATCTTTTCCACACTGCTCCAAGGACAGTGACACACTCAAATCTCTTATGTCTAGTAGTTACAGAATAATGCATCACACATTCAAATTCCCTATAAATATGTAGCCAGAATTATCTTAAGTTTTTACTTTTAGGCCCAGAGACTAAACCTTTGAGGTGTTGAAATACTTGGGCCACCTAGTTCAGTTTTATTACGATAAAAGGAAAGAAAACATGCTGCAGAGTACAGAATCATCTACTTCTACCTAGAAGTAAAATGAATGGCAACCGGTGCCCAAAAGATGGACCCTCTCAGGGTGGCTCCTTGTGCCGTGATCTTTTCCTTAATATAGACTCATGTAGTAATTGACTAGTCTGGGGCTCATTCATCAACGACTCCAATTCAGTACCTGAAGCTAATGTGACATTTTTAGAAGCTAAGATGTTAATAACTACTCAGCACCTGGAATGTTTCTTCTAAAGTGCATTTACTGCATAAGAGCATACACCTGCCTGTGGCCCCAGCTAGATCATGGGGAAAAGGTCAAAACCAGGCTGGATGGGAGTTAAAGCAGGTATGTCTAATTTAATGAAGTTGCAGCCGTATGAGAGTACAGTCAAGGTAGGAGAATGTGTGGAGACTTACTGAGAGGAAGAAGATGCAGACTAAAAAAAAAAATATCAGGGGCACCGTAGTTCAGGACAGCAAATCTCAGTATCTGCTAGTCCTGTTGATTAGCACTCCTCTAAATTTAATATACTTAGGAGTCAACTGAAGCTGCTGTTAAGAAGCAGATTTTGGTTCGGTAGCTTCAGAGTGAGCTCCATGATTCTATAATTCTAACTATTGAGAAAAGCCTGTGCTGTTGGCTTGCGTATTATACTTTGAGTAGCAAACATCTAATACAAACAGAAAATGGGTAATTTTGATACTGGATCAGAGAAAGCAGAGCCAGGCCAATCCCCTAGCCATAACCAGAAGGGTGAAACTGAATCAGTATTTCAAGGCAGCAGTCATAGGACTTTATTCTCTGAGTCAGTGTATATTTATCTGGTTAAATTTACCTCATCATCGACTACTAAAGGTTATGAGAAATTTTGTGCTGGAACTCATCTTTGTCTTATGGGCCAAAAAGTGAACTCCGTCCTCCATGTAGAGGAGATATTATGAAGAATAGTCAGAGTCATATCTCTAGAATTACAGAACCTGAGATCAAATGGCATTTCCATGATTTATTAGCCATTTTGCCTTAATCAAGGTTTTCTTTTCTATAAATAGTTCTTTCTTTAGTTGTAAACCTGGAAAGATAATACTTCTCTTGTTATATTAAATATGGTAGAACAATGACTTTAAGAAATAACTCCTAAAATACAATAACATAATGCTCGCATGACAGTTCAATGATGATATTTGGCAGGTAGATTTTGAGGTTATCATGTGGGGATTCAGGATTCTTCCACCTTTGGACTCTGTGCTTTGTCATATTTCCAGAATTCTCCCAGTTCAGTGCATGGATGGAGAAAGCATAGAGAGAAACATATATGGAGAGCTACATTAGTCAGTTTGAGAAGCGGTACCTCTCCAGCAATCCCAAGGATATTCTACTCAGTAGAACTTCATCACTTGGTCCTATCTCTCTTCTACAAAGACTAGAAAAAAAGTAGTCTACATTTATGGCCAAGACAAAGAGGGAATGTTTGGTGAATATCTATCCTAGCTTTGCTCAGCTAGAGAATTAAGTTTTAATGCCCTAAGGCACCTATAGCTTCCAATACATTGTCTTCCTCCATGCATGTAGAATAATGTTATGCACTGTACTAGGAAAAACTGAAAAAAAAAATCAATCAAATAATTTACTGTAGTGCTTGGCCAATTATTCCTCAACCCACACATCATTGAAGGTGGTCCAAAGGTCAAATAACATAGTACGTACAAATATTCTTAAGGCAGGTAGAACTATGTGAATAGATAGAGCATAAGTGAGGCAGGCTAGGGTAGGAATGGGTGGCAGAAGCTGTAGGAGGAGCTGTAAGCACTGTGAGGTATGCTTGCTGTATCCCATCTGCAGAAGTGCAAACTCTCTGGTCTACCTGCCAACCTCTTATTACTTTTAGAAGTCTTACTCTGAAATTACTTTCTCCATATAGTTTTGCAGATCTTTTCCTTCACACGCACTGCATCACTGATTTCTATATAAACCTCAAGCAACATAATGTGTTCCTTAATTGGCATATTGCATGTGTGCAGTTATTTATTTATACACATGCATTCCGCTAAGAACAGAAGCCACTTTGGATTTTTCCCTCTTTCTTTGGCACATAAGATTAAGTGCTGATTCATGTGCTCCGAAAGCTTTGGTTTCTTTTTGTTAATTGTTTGTTTGTTTTGTGGCTTTTGTTTGTTTTGTTGTTAGAGAGGAGAGTACTGTTGTCTTTCTGTACTAACTGGAAGCCCCACAGTCATGTTCAGTTCTTCCAAGTTTCTGATGGTTACATGACATGTGTTATCCTGACAGTTTTGTTTCTGGTGTTCATCTTTAAACACATCCTTCCATAGGACCAAGGAAAAAAATAAGTAACACAAAGGACCTTTGTCTGTAGGGTTGACTGACACAGTGATGATTTCAGAAACTGGGGTAAGCCGATGGAAAGGATCCTAGGGCCTATATAGGTTTCCTCAGTGCTCCCCAAGTATTCTTCATAGACATGTCATACAGCATTAAGTTTGGGAATAAGGTGGCTTATTATGATGGAATACAGTCCCCCATTATTCTTCCTCACCTGAGGAATCAGTCTTGTTGCTTTCCAGAATGGCTCAGTGCACTGGTCTGTGCCTCTAGCACACCCTTGTTGACAGATGAAAACACAGTTCTGCTTTCTCCATCACTCACTGCTAAATAGAGGAGAGAAGAGATCTGTCTTGTATAACCACCTCTTTCAATTTAGTTATACTTAAAAATCAAATGAATGCACTTTGCTTAGTTAATCTCATGAATTCTATGCAAGCTTGGTCCAGTGGCTGACTGTGACAAGCTATCAAAAATTTCTTCTTAATTTTATATGTCCATGTTTCACAATAACTTAATAAATTATTATTCCTGACAACCTCTAATCCATGTAAAAATGATCATTGGCAGTGAGGGCTTTGGAAGAACTGTGAGCATGTTGTCCTTCTGGAACATTCTGTTATCTGCTTTTTAATCAACAGATATGCCACACACTGACGGAGTCTTTCATTACGTGCTCTATTCAGAGCTCTGGTATTTTTTTTACTGTTGGTACATGATAAACAGTAAAGATGCACCCCTACTAGAAAAACAGATTTATTAATAAATAGCTGACACTTGGTACTTTTACAGAATACCAAAGCAATTAGTGACAACAGTAGAGAGATCTTCAATACCTACAAAGCTAAATATCAAATTGATTCAAGCACAAAGCATTTTCTAAGTAACAGCCAAGGAATTGTCTATTGTACTTGGTCAATTTCTTTAAATAACAGGTAGAAAAATACATTAGTAAAACTACTTTGAACATCTTTCCCTTTGGTTCAACTCTATATGAGCCAATTTGTCAATACTGAATAACTACTGGACTACTAGGGTCAATAACTCTCTTTGTTTTATATATGAATACATGCATTTATGAGTGTGGTATGTAAACATCCAAAAGATTCATCATCTCTAGATTTCATGTAAAATTGAGATATGCAATTTGATTTGAAAGAATAGGGTTCACTTTGGAAGAAATGCAACATTTAGATCATGAAATCTTAGAATTATAAAGTCATAGGTAAATAGACCAGAAGAAATTGAAAGAGATGGGCTAGTCCAATATCTTCCTTGGGAAATACAACATTATTTTTACTCCTGACCTCTCCTAACTCAATGCAGTATTCTAGCTAACACATAGAAGCCAGTGGAGAAAATCAGATTATCCAGCAAATATGCATTTGTTTTCAATCAAGAATTCTGCACTTTTCAGTTCTCAGCATACTTCTCTCATGGAGCATGGCTTCGTTTGTTCATTTATTAATTGCCTACTGAGTCTTGGGCACTGTTCTAATAGCAGAGCACGAACATACACAAGATAAGATTCTTCCCTTCATACACCTGACATTATACTTGAAAATAATCATTTAAAAAAGTGTGAACAAATGGTTGCAATAAATTCTTTGAAAAAAGGTAGGGTCAGCAGAATGGCTTAGGGCATATAGAGGAATGGGACATGAATTGCTATGCATTGAGTATGATGGTCAAGGAAAACCACATTGAGGAAATGATAAATGAGCAAGAACCTGATGGAAGAAAAGAAGGGAGTCATGCAGCTTCCTAGCAGGAGAGCACTTTAAAAAGCAACCCAAAGTGGAAGCACACTTAATCCACTCACACTGCCTGCCACATGCTGTTTTTCCTTCCTGTGACTTATTTGATCATATTCTATCACCTCCAACTTCTTCATAGAAACTGCCAATCTTGTTTCTGCTGGAGACTAAGATAGCTCCACATATCATCTCCATTTCTGCCATGGCTCCCAAATCTTGGTTCTCTGCCATGGGCTAGTCACTGCCTATGTTTCTGTCCCAGCCTTTCAGTGTAATTATCAGTCTCTCCCTCCTTTGTCCAGGCCGTCTCAGGACACATCATCACTCCTCAGCTGGGGGAGTCAGTCTCTCCTGTCACATTCAACTCCTGAGCTTATTTGACCCAGTTTCTTCTCTGGAATTTTAGTCCCATAAGCCTTGAAAGTACCATGAGGTGACGGGACTCCAGGAACACAGGTTATATCACAGGTCTACCTCTTAGGTAGAAACACACACATAAAAGGTCTGTTATTTCACCAATTACCTTATACTCACTCTATTAGGCTTCCTGCTAGATGCCAGTGACACTGTGCAATCCCAGCTCCTGTGTGTTCACCGGAGGATGCTCTTCACCATGTTCAGGCTGCATGTGTCTGGGGCAGCACCCAGCTCCAATCCAGTCTCCTCTCTGTGAGTATTGTTTGCCTCTTTGTCTTGTGCATGTGTGCACACTTGAGTGTGACCAGCACTGTATCAGATGCTACATGTTAGAATAAAAAGAAAAACATGACTTTAGAAATAAACAAGATTTCACCAACAAATTGACTGTGTAGTTTTTATGACACAATGTGAATATATACCTGTAAAGTTGTATAGCTATATACCATGAAAACGACAGTTTAAATCCATAAGAAGAGCATCATAAAACAAAAATCACCAGTTCTTATCTTCCAGCCATTCCCCCACGTGATAGCTAGCTACTCTATGGTAAATCATTAATATGCAAAGAAAAATCAACATTACTGCCCACACAGGTTCAGATGTCCTATAAGCAATTTCATATTTTGTCATCAATAGCAAAATGAATTTTCTCATATATAAAAACACTTCATGGCACAACATAAATATGCCAATTTTTGTATTAGTTTAATTTTTAATGATTGTTTAATCTAAAAGTAAATTACAAAATTCAAAAATATTCTATGAAACCTGTTTTTTTGAAATATCAAGGCATGTCACTCTTCAAAAATCTGGAGTCTAACTGAGGCCCTCAGATCTATCAGAACCTGTTAGCCAATTCCATTTCCGCCAACAATCCAACCAATACCTGTATTTGTGTCTTTTTCAAAAATAATGTTGGACCCTTACTATTTGGTAAAAGTTGTAAAAACGTGTCTTAAGGACATGTTACTATTTTTTCATCTGTTTTCCTGTCTAAGAATCTTGCTCTGCCATTTACACAAGTTTTATGCAGGGGGACATTGTCACTCTGCAGCTTATTGCTGTTTTTTTCCTACCACCACCGTGCTTACCCCTGTTAGTATTGCATGCAGGTAAACAGTTCTGCTATGCCTTGGTCCTGTTAAGTTTGAAGTAATATGTAGAATAATATATTCAGATATTAGCTTTTCTGGTGGAAAACTCTCTAATGAAAAAGGAATACCTATGCCAATGCAGGAATATTAAAGTTAGGAATGGAGAGCAGCCCTGCCTATATGGTGAGTCCAATTTTGCAAAAACGATAGGATTTCAATAGTTACAGTTTTCAGGAGCCATCATTTCTTTGCTGGTTAACTAGCAAATGTATTATTTCTTTATCCTTATGTCAAATTATTCTCTGTGATGTGATTTTTTAATATCTTGGGCAATATTAAGTCTGAATTCTTATCTGCTAAAACCCAGGACCCTGCATGCACAGTCATCATTAGTTTGTCACAGAAGCAGAGAAGATGATGTGAAATCATCAGGGCACTGGATCCTGCTAGTGTTTGTCTTCCACACAAATCCTAAGGATTGGCCCTGTGTGACCAGTGAGAGCCTGGACAGGTGATGGTGACTCTCCATCAGTATGTAAAAGCCCCCTAGTGTTTATTAAATGGGTAAATTTGCATCTTCTGTTTCCCCTTTTATGTGCCTTTAAAAAAAGAAACTTTCCCTGTTTGTTTGTTTCAAATATATTCTCCACTGGATACATATAAAACCTTAGCAAATGCAGAGAAAGAACAGAATTCATCCTCTGCACCTAAGCCTGAGCATCACCTTCCTTGCATCACCTAAGTGGCGGTGGAAGTTTATTTACCTGTTATGAAAACCTGTTACCTGTTTCAAGTGCTCCTGTCCACACCACTAGGAAAGAGTGGGCTTTCTCAGCTCCAAATCACCAGCCAAGTTCTCCTGGACTTTTGAAGAATGAAGAACAGCTGCCAGTCTTGTGGCTCATGGATTCTACAGGACATTATCTATCTTCTCAACTTTCCAGTTTTATCTTTACTGACCTTTTCTTCTACAGGCTAGGGAGGCAGCTGGTTGACTAAATGGTAAATTGAGAGGGAGTAAGGGATGTAGAAATATTCCTGTAGACTTATTTAAATATTCCTGTAGAATTATTTACCTGTCTGTATATATCGTCACTTCCTTTGATGAATAACAACTTGCATGTTTTCCTCGTCAGACCCTGTGATAACTTTCATGGGTAATGTAAAAACTTGCAATCTGTTCCATTCATATCCACGTGAAGATGCCGTGGGAGCTCATCCTCATCTGCTGCTATTTCAACTATTTTCGTCAAGATGTTGCTTTTCACTCACTTTGTCATAACTGCTCTTCTGTTTGTATCCTCTCCTGCCTTCAAGCTGAGGTGCCACAACTTTGATATAGTGTGCCTCCAGAAGGCTGACAGATTCAACAGAAAATCTGTTCATTTTGACTCTATTATTAGTTTTAAAACTGCATAGTATTTAGTACCCATTTGGTCTTGAGAGACATAAAGGAGCTCAGGAGTTGTCCCTTCACTCTAGATGCCCATAATCTGGTTATAGGGACAAAAAATGCACAGGAAATTATAGACAAATATATGGAACACAGAGTAACAATAGGTGTGAGTCCCAGAAGAGATCAGACAAGGTCAGCAAGTGTGTGCCGGAGAGGTAGACAAGGCTGTAGGGAAGATTTGGGAACTAAAGTGTCCCTTGAGGAAACTATGTGAGTAAAAGATCAGCTATGAATTTTCTGCATCAATTAAACACTTAGCCCTCCTGTGTTAGTATGATTCCTATTGTTTAGTGAGATAAATAGATGATACCCACATAACTTATCACATCCATCTCAAAATGTATGTAACATGATAGAAATATAATGGCTGCATAACAGTATTTAAAATGACAATCATTTTCTAAGTCATGGTTCTTTCATCATTTTTGAAGATGTTACGCTTGGATTAAAGGTTGATACCATTAAATGTACTTGTTTGGTGCACACTTTGTAATTTCCAAGGAAGAAACATTCATTCTAACAGGTATTGATATGGACTCCATGTTTTATTCAAGAATATGCTAGTTGTTATTGAATGTACAAAAAATGAAAGTGCCAAGCTTTTAGTACCATGATGAACACCAAACTAGAAGAAGTCCTTAAGGTAAGATTCAGGCTTTTTCTCACAGTGACTAGTGTTACTTTCTTGAACAGATCATTTAAGACCTCCAGGTAGAGCTTTCTTATCTATAAGACAGGGACCATCATAGCAGCCTCACTTAGGACAAGGTTACTCAAGGATAAGATATAAATACTCTTGCATCTGTTAGCATACTCATAAAAGTCCTTCAGATTTCAAAAACCATTCCTACAAGAGTGAGAATAGAACTTAACCATTACTGTGGAAGGTAGTAAATTAGAATACAAACATACCCATGTATATATACCAAGAAAGAGAGAGAAAGCTGGAGAGAGAGACAGAGAGAATATAGTGAATATCAGAAGGAAATGTGGGGGGAAAAAAAACCATAATCCCTCCTGGCAGAGGCAAATCCTTATGGGCAAAGGGGGAGAGCTTGGCCCATCCATCTGGGAGTACATCCTACATGGTCCCCAAGCCACTCAACTATGGTTATCAATCCTGGGCATAGTTTTTTAATGCTCTTTGCAAGATGATTTTTTTTTCACCTTCCCTTTAAATAGAGAACTCTGACCATCAAAGAAATATTTATTTTATGTGTTCAAGATGGCTATATTCTTAGATAAACAGGGGCACAAAGGCTTCCTACAAAGTTATTTTATAAGGGCAATGTCACCCCAGTCTTAGAGGCCTAAGATTTAACCATCTGAGGTGAACTCATCATAACTCTATTCACTTACAAACAAAATGTCATTTCTCATGACCCAATAAATGAAATGTAATTACTGAAAGTACATAAATGACAGAACTGAAAATTTTCCCTCCTGATCATGCTCATGACAAAACATAATTTCACTTACTGAAATAACCAAGAACTGGGTAGAAACACCCCAAGACAGACCAAGCATTTTGGGCACAAAGTTGACATTAAAGAACATTTTAAACGATCAGTCTTTTGAGAGATGTTGCGCTTTTTGACAGCTGCTAAAATCCTAATGTGAGTTTTACGCTCCCTTAGGAAATATTTAACTTACATTGAAATTTATTTGAAGAGACAGACACCTGGGGAATATGATTGTAAATGCTTAGCATGCCCTTTGCCTTCTAAACTAAGAGCTTTGACCCTTTCAACTGCACCAATGACTTCCTATCTCTTCTTTCAAAGATTTTAATCCTCTGACATAAAAAGATTATAAACAAAGAGCCCTCTGATTGCTTATATTGAAACATTTATAAAATTCCCCATAAAATCGTCAAGAGAAGTAGAGTATACAATTCCATGCTTATCCAGAAGGCATTAAGTTAGTCCTTTATTTCTTTCTGCTTTGGGTTATTGAATGTTCAATTTTTAAGCATTATTATTAGAAAGAAATATTATTCCATCAAGCACTTCTCCCAGAGATCTGCCTAAATGACTTCGTATTCTTGAAATGATGCCGATTCCTTTTCTAAAACTGTATACACCACTCAATGATATATGATTAGAAATTATGAGGCCAATTTTCCAAAGGTGTTTCTTAATTTGCATCAGCCAAAAAAGGAGTACTCATAATTGTCCATGCAAATCAAGGACTTTCATATGCAAATGCTTGTGTGTGGATATAATTATGCTGCTCTCATACATGGATTGAAGTTTTAATCTGTGTTACAAATAAGTGTGTAAGTATGCATTTGTATTTTTAGTTGCACTTAAAAATACTGTCCATATGTGTAACTATTGATAGGAATAGAAATGGTAGAACAAGCAAGGGTCACTTGTTATGATCCAAAAGCACTTATTTTCACCAACTATAAATAGAACTTCTACTCCCCTCTACCCTCTGTGCCCTGTTGTAAAATCTTGATCATTGAGCTAACTTCATCTTCTATTATGATAGAGGGCTAACCACTTTCCTTTTTGGCATTTTGGTTACTGCCGAAGTCTTCTGCACTCCAACTTTGCAGACATGCCTGATCTCCATGATCATCTGAGTTGGTTTCTCAGTAAGTCTTTGAACCCCATATAAACCACACTAGGCAACTGGTGGTATGGTGTCAGTAGCTATTTCTAACGAAGTTCAGTTTTACACAGCTGGAATATCTGCTACACATTTACCCCAACCATCTCATCTGCCATATACTTTCTGAGAAATCCATTATTCCAGGGGAATAATTTTTAGAAAATCAATTCTAAACAGTTTTAGAAATTTAAACCATTAACCCATTGCAAAACTAAGTAGTCAAATACCACAATGAGCTGACAACTTTCACTTTGAAGAAATTCTTTCTCTACACAATGAAGCAGTAGAAAGAGACAGATCTCTTTATTAAAGATGGTGCTAATTAACAAGGTGGCTCATTTACTTTTACCAGAGTGGAGATTTGACTGGATGGGTAAATTATGCAGTTTTGACAAGTCTTCAGCATTTCTCCTACCTTCCTTGACTCCTTCGATGGACAGTGAAAACTAATGACTGGAATATATTTGCTTCGTTTGACTACAGATCATATTCTATTTTATGCAAATTTGAAAAGTGAAAGATGTAACAGCCAGTGATCTTACTAGGAAACGTGATTATATAAGCTATGACAATATTTTTATTGTAGTTCATGAGCTGATAATTACGCTTATCATTCTTCTAAGGGCAAGAAGAAACTGGGATTATGTGACCTGAATGAAAGATGTTAATCTTTCTTGAAAATTTTAACAGTTTAATGGAGACAGCAAGACAAGATAGCAGACATTCTTAAAGCATGAAACATTCTAAGAGAAGAGAATGGGTAGTTTTCTTGAAGTTGCTAAGGGTACCAGCTGATCCATGGGTCACATAAGACATTACAGGATCTCCCAGAATGATGAATGTACAACTATCTTTGTAATTGTCATTGAAATGCTATTTGTATCTCTATAATCGTGCTACTTGAAGTATGTGAATTACAATAATAACAATTTTGTCAACTTCCACTCAATCACTACAATTTACCTTCCAAAGTATTATCATGGATAAAGCGACATTGTTAATTTTGCTGAAATGTAAAATGGTCACTGGACATTCAGACCTGGTCCAATTTCAATCAAATTCAACCCTGAGCAACAGAACAAACCATTGTAATTCATTATTTCTGGAACAGCCACAGGAATTCATGAAACCCTGTAAATGTTATCCTATAAAAATATAGGAAAACAAAGCACAGAAGATGCATTTAAAATTTTTATTGGGCTCAAATGTTACATGGTTGCATCTCATTCTGCACCAATAGAAAAGGCTATCATACAAATTGCAGCTGGAAGGTCCTGTGTGGATGGAAAGGAAAGGATCAGGATAAAATCAAGGTCAGATGGCAAGAGATATAGATGTGTTTGTCCATTAAGGGATGTACACTGCACACACACACAAAAAGAGTTGAATCAGACACTTAGAAATGTACATTTTCTTTACACTGAGACTGTTTGTATTGTGGTAACTTGCAGGTAATATAGAGAAAGTAGGCAGAGTCTTATGTCCCAATTGTGTAATGTGCTTGCTCTCCATGGAACAAGGGAAAAGTATCACTTCCACTTTATTAATTTCACATGGTAAAATAATAAATTATAAAAATATAAGGCAAATCCTAATCACTAATGTCTAAAAAACCACCCTTTTTTTGAGGACATTCATTCTTGTCACTTAAGTAAATGCATTCAGATAATTTCCCAAGATTGTTGTTAATAGAACAATATAAATATCACTCAAAAAGTCATGAAATCCAATGTTAATCCCTTGTCTGATATAAGTTAAAAGACAGTTTGATCTTGCATGCTGCCAACCAGCTCCAGCCTTGCATTGTACCCTCCCTCTGATTTCCATCACAGACAAGTTTATCTCTTAGAAGAGCTTGAAGTATAATCACATTGTAATACAACGGGGGTTGTGTGTACTTGTAAGCAAATACTTTGCTTTGGGAAAAACCTTTCTTGGTCTTATATCCTACTGGGACTGGCAGGCCCACCAGCTCCTGCCACTCAGCACAAATACATCTCAGCATCAAGCAGTTAATAGATACTGACACATGAAGCACTTTGCCTTAATAGATCTGTATTTATATCTAGCTTGTTTCAAGTTCAATTTGCAAGGGAGCTTTATCTTGGTTGCTATCAAATATGCTACTTACCCTGCCATTTCCACCTGACAGCACCTGATGGTACAGATCTCATTGCAGTGAAACCCACAGCTGCCTTTACTGGCGCATGCTTTCTGGGCTCTCACATTTTCCTGCCTGTACTCACAGTGCTTCCTCTGCGCTTCTCATCTCCCTTACCACTCACATGTCACTCCTTGAATCAAACCTTTCTTGACCTTGAGACTTACTGTGCAACTGACTGCATCCTCCCTTGGAGTACTGCCTCTGAGCTCATCCTTGAAGATATTTCAAACTTAGCACTATGACACTTTTTTGTTTGTATTTATTTATAATCTTGTCTCTTCACTAATTAAGCTTTAAGACCTCTGAGGACAGGAGTCAGACTATGTCTTATTTGTATTTCTAGACCATAACATTATGCCTGACACACATTAAGTGTTTGGGTAATATTCCTCTAAAAATGTAGCGTGTAGGGGCTGGGGATTTAGCTCCGCGGCAAAAAGCGCCTGCCTGGCAAGCACAAGGTCGTGAGTTTGGTTCCCGGTACTGGAGAAAAAAAAAAAAAAAAAAAAAAAAAAAAAATGTAGTGTGATTGCATAGTGCCACTGGCCAGAAATGAAGATTCTGCATAAATGAGACATTTTGTTCACATCATCCCTGAATTTTAAAATAAATACCTATGTTAAAATCTGCTCACAGTTCAACAATTCTTACATACCTTTTCTACCTGAATTTTTTTGTAGTAAAATATTTGTAGAACAAATATTTCAAAATATTTGTTCACAAGTTTTCTCAAGATCCTTATTTGTTTTCATGCAGATTAGCAAGGCAAAAAGGTAAACTCTGGAATCATACAATTAGTTGCCAAAACCAGGCTTGTAATGAAAGTCATCACATACCCAAAAGTGCAATTATCATCCCTTTCATTCCACAGAGAGAGCGTTACTCTGAACCAGCAATGAACATATGCTTTCACTTCGTTTTATCGTCCCTTTTGTTCTTTCATTAAGTCAATAACTATCCAAGAATCTACTGTGTTTTGTGCGCTATGGGAGACACTGTAGTTCAAAGACTAATGAAGCACAGCCCCTACCTTAAAAGGTGATCACTGTTAGAAGAGTTTATTAACATGAAAATTTATGGTATATATGACAGAAATGATAATAGAGATAACACAAAATCCAAAAGGCAAGAAGCAAGGAGCTTGAGGAAAGCCTCCAGTATATAATACCAAGCAAAGTATCTATGATGGCATCTGCGTGAACAGCAGAATCTATTTCTTTGGGGTTAAATCTACTTTTCAATTGACACCAAAAGTTCATTTGTCTTTACTAAAATCCTAATGGACCATCAACATTAGGAAGTAAGTTTCATACCTATTGAATGATAAGGCATTTTCTCTGTCTTAATTCAGTTTATGTGATTTCTTAGCCCCTGTTATTTTAGCTGATCAATGAGATCCTCTTACACCATTTGCATTGACTGCCCCATTGGCTTGATCATGAAGCCAGATATTCTTAGTGCATTTGATTTCATTGTCAGATTGGATTGATCATGAAGCACTTCACCTGAATGCTTGATGAACAGTCACAATTTGAATGATTATTTTTCCAATATCTGTTTTAGGAAACTTCATGAGAAGGAAACTGTTACTATACCAGCAGCGTTCCAAGATATCAAGCTCATTACTGATGCATGTGCTCTGGTGGTGAGTCTCAGAAGCCAGCTTTACCAGTTGGTTATGCAAGGCTGAGACTTAAGTATGAAGAAATCTTACCTGTGTACATATCCTAAGAAAATAAATGAATGCTGTGATAAATGAAAGTGTGTGTGTGTGTGTGTGTGTGTGTGTGTGTGTGTGTGTGTGTACATATGTGGCTATGCATGTATTTAAATAAGACAGAAGGTATTCAGAGTCAATCTAAAATCAGAGGTTTAAAGAGTCTGGAAAGAAAGTGGAGTCATACCATATGGTGATTTAAATGAACTGCTGATATGGTTGGACTTTATGTTCTCTCTGTGTATTTGGAAATGTGATGAGGATAACCACTTAGTGATAGCTTCTAAGCAGTTACTCAGCTTTTGTTCCATGTCTTCTTGCAAACCTTAGTACTTTTTATTTTGTATAAAGTTCTACAACATTTAAATTGGCAGTATGGGTAAGTTAAAACTAAATGCAACTACTTTATTTCTTCCATTTGACCTTTTATGGTAGCAATTACTTATTTCAACATTTTTTTCTTGTTTAGAAACATAACAGAAGTATATTAAAATGGTCAGGCTGGGTTTAAGTTCCTGGTGGGAAATAACAAATTTGTGGAATGCTATAAGCATTCTGAATTGGTAATCCTTCTCCATCTACCAACTAGCACTGTGGGCTGAACTCTAAACAGAAACGCTGTTTAAATAATTAACCATAATTCACCTACTTTGAGTAGCAGCTGGAGTCTGTCTTAAGAAACAGAAAGTCTATAGATATGTCTGGAAACTGTCAAAAATAGACATGTATATACAACTTGTTCTTCTTTATCTCTAGGGACCATTAGTCTAGTTAGTTAATTATTTTGAGTAAAGACCAATTATCTCCAGATTATGTCTCTTGTATACTTTTAAAAAATATAAGAAAATGATCAATTAAGATTTTGGGAATCCTTTAGTTGCATAAGATAATACTCCTCTTCTTATTCCTTTAGTTTAATTCAATAACATATAAGAGTCCAGTATGAATCAGTGGCACAAAGAAAACAAAAATGAGTAAAAATCCAGCATGGCAGAGTCAGAACAGAGCTTAAAATATTTCTTCTCTAATAAGCAACTGTGAAGTTACACAAACCCATCCAGAACATAACTTCAGCCCTCTACAAGTCAAAGATAGGCTGCTCGTGGCTGGCATTTTTGATCTTTAGTTTTCAAGGCTGATTACTTTCCAGATACATCTTATTTTGGGAAAACATGGTAGTAGTAGCAGCAGCAGCAGTAATAGTAGTAATAGTACTAGTAGTAGTAACAGGGATCTGTGATATTCTAGTTCTAGTCCTGTTTGCCTAGATGTGATGTGTCAACCAGGTTGAAGTGGGCCATGCAAATCAGCAAGCTCATTTCCACTGCTGGAGGGAGAGAAATAGTCTTTTGATTTGGAGCAGTGCCAATTAATATTATGATCTTTATAGAAACTAAAGAGTGATGGCCAATAGATTCACAAGTCCAAGGTTGTTTTTGTTCTATTTAGAAAAAATAACATGGATTCACAAAGCAATTGGGGGTATTAACAATTAGATCACCTCAAGCCACTGACATATCCCTGGCTTATGGAACCTGATTCTATGCCCACAGGAGACATGAGACAAGCTATCAGAAAATCAAAGCAAGGAAGAGTTGAAATCAGTCTGAATTATTAATGTGGTCTCTAGCCCACACATAGATCCATTAGCAAAGAATGAAAAATAGAAGCACTTGAGCACATCCTCTTAAAATCTATTTGTGAAGATACAACCCAATACTTATGAATCCAAACAGGGAAATTAGAAGAGTAAAATTAAAATTGAGCAGAAACATCAACAGCTTCACATGGTGGGGAGACAGGCTTCCTAAATGAAGGCAGGGCAAGTTTAATGTTTACCAACATACAGGTACAGAAAAATAACCAAAAAAAACTCTCACAAGAGGGAATATATCAGTCCTCAGTTGCAATGTAACATCTAACATGTCCATTATTCAACAAAATACTAAGATATATGCAAAGAAAAAAATATGACATATTTAATAGGAAAAAAATGTGCCAATATAAACTGTTTCTGATTATCTTCAGATCTTGGATTTTAAATATTAAAATTTTATTTTTAAAACAATAGTAATCATGTTTATGACAAATAGCAAAGCTCTGCAAAAAAAAAAAAAGAAATTATTTTTAAGTTGGAAAGTCTATAATCCTAGCGCTTTTGGAGGCTAAAACAGGAGGATCACAAATTTGACCCCAATCTGGAAGAGAAAGGATGAACTTGATGAAATAGCAATAAAAATTATTTACTGTGAAGGACAGAGAAAGAAATTGAAGAAAAATAAACAGAGCCATAGCAAACTATGAGACCTGAAACACACCCACTGACAGGTGTGTAATAAGAGTCCCAGAAGGAACAAAGGAAAGCAAAACAAATACTGACAGTATAGTGGCCATGCACAGCATAAATTTGATGAAAATTACTAATTTAAAACTGTAGGAAGCTCAGCAAAACTCAAGTGAGATAAACATAAAAGAGTCGCACCTAAACACACTAGGGTCAAATTAAAAACAGTGACAAAGAAAAACCTTGCAAATAACAAAAGAAAAGCAACTCATCACACACAAAGGAGCAGCAGTATGGTAAACAGCCAACTTCCTATCCAAAACAATGCACAGCAGGAGGCACTGGAATTACACATTGGAAGTGCCAACAAGCATTTCAAAAGATATATCTTAGAGGCACTACATATGCCCATCAGCATATGAATGGAAAAAGAAAATGTGGTATTTAAACACAATGGAATACTCTGCCATAGAGAAGGATAAAACTGAGTCATTTGTAGGAAAATAGGTAAAACTTGAGACTACAATGTTAAGAAAAAATCTTAGACACATAAATTTAAATATCACATTTTTCTCTTAAATGAGTAACCTAATCATAAATAAGTAAAAAGCAAAATAAAAGTATTGTAGGAAGATAGGGTGGAAATAGGGAGGCAGATCTTTTGCAAAGGTGAAAGGGACTAGGAGATGGAGGAATAGGTGAGAGAAAATGAGGTAAAATTAGGAGATAAAGAAAATAATTAAGATGTGTTGTGTGCCAGCTCTCTCTACAAGGCTCTACAAGGAATGTAATCACGAGGTCCTGAAAGCACATACCAATAAAAAAGTTTTAAATGAGTCCGTAACAAGCATCATATATTCAGCAGGCTAGTTTTCAAATATTACTGTGAAATAAAAAGTCCTAGGAAAACAGAGTTTGAAGAAAATCCATTCTTATTAGACATAATAAAATCACATGCACAAAAAATCTAAGCTGAGAATGTGGCACCAGAGAGTAGCTCAAATACAAAAGAAGAAATAACACTGAAAATGGTAAATCCCTTGGTAAATGAGAGACTTTAAATTTTCATCATTTTCTCTTGAAAGATACATTATTGAATGTGGCAAAAATTATATTTCATAGCATGTAGACATAATAAGCATGGCAACACAGGTTAATTATTCCTTATCTGAAATGCTTAGAACTGTATATGTTTTAGATTTCAGATTATATTAGACATGTATATGGACATATTTTGGAGAAAGGGCCTGTGTCTCAAGAAAATCATTTATGTTTCATATAGAGCCTGTTTTAGTTACTTTTTTCCCTCTTTACAAAATATGCGATGGCCAAAGTTAAGGAAGAAAAGGTTAATTTAGCTCCCATTTTGTGAAGATTTCAGTCTATAATCACCTGGCTCCAAGGCAGGGTGGCATATGGCAGAGGGGCAATGATTGCTGCCATGGCAACAGAAGATAGCAAAAGCAACAAGAGCAAAAGGGGGGGAAGAGCAAGCCTCTTTTCCTCCTTATATTGTACGTAGGCTACCCACCCTTGGGTGGACCCTTTACACCCACATCATCTCCATGTCCTCTTCTTGCACAGGCTGAAGATGGTTACAAAGTGAGGACCCTGGATCCCTGCTGAGTCACTTAATTAAACTTCTAAAATTCTCAAATTAACACAAGGTATCAACTATTACAATGTGCTAGAGTGTAAACAGCTGCCCCAGGTCATGTCCTCTACAGCCTAGGATGTAGAACTGCTGAGTTACTTAGTTAAGTTTCTAAATTTCTCAACTTGACACAATGTATTACCTATTACATAGTCTATGCCCATATACTGAAGGTAATTATGTATAATAGTTCAATGTATTGAAGGTAAATATGCATCTAGTAATTTGGACCATGAAAATAGTTCCATAATGTAAAAGATTTAATTTATGGTATCATGCAGTGCCCTAAAAGTTGTCAGTTTTGGAACATTTTGAATTATCAGATGTTTAGATTAGGGATGTTCAATCTATGTTAGTACAAAATGGAAGCAGAATGAAAATAGAACAGATATTTACACTTGTCTAGCCAAAAAGCTGAAAAGTTATAGACCAGATATTTAACATTTTGTGACAATTTAGTTAAACTATTTTGAAAAAGATGGGAATACATTAAGGCATAATGGGATTCTGAGAACTATTACTGCTAAAAATTAAAATTAAATAGTAAAAAATAAAAAAATTTGAAATGATAGGTGTAAAGGATTAACTTAATGAAGATATTAAAGGAGGGACAAGGCAGAAAACTATAAGACAAAGGATGAAGAAACATTTACCTCTTTAGTTAAATGGAAGTATTTTACCTCTACTTCAGTAGAGGTAAATCCAAGCACAATAATAACTGCATTAACACGGAATGAACTACAAAACCTCACTCAAATAGTAAAAGTTATTAGACCTGAGGACTAGCCTGATGTGGAACAGAATAGGCAATAATTAATATTAATAAATTGGCACAAAAATAGGGTCTGTCCTAGGCCTACATGACTTGCTGTGAGGCCCCCACCTGGCTTAAGGACAGATTCATCTTTAAGCAAACAGCCAGTGGTGAGGCTAGCAAACAATCTGTGAAGCTCTGGTACCCAAGTAAGATAATGGCAGCTGAGAAGTTTGACTCATGCAAATTCTGTCTAACTCAGTAGTCACAGTTAAAAGACAATCAGATTACTTGTTAACCATGATATTTCCTATGTGCTTTTCCAAAAATGTATTGTTCTGTAATTCTTAAACCTTGACTGTATCATCAGGTCATAACACTGCTTCCTGCAATGCACCAGGAAATCCCCAATCAAGCTGTATACCTAATAAAAGCCAAAGACACCGTGCCTCATGGTCCTAGCCTGCCATTGGTCTTTGACTATCCTTGTGCCTCCTGTAACTAAAATATATATTTTGTCTGTGTTTTATTCTGTGCTATATCTCTGAGCAGGAGATGGGAGATCTTATGCCAGGACCCTAATATTAGGCCAAGCTAAAAAGTAAAGCCTAGCAAATGCTGTCTACAAGAGGAACACATTAAATTCAAAGCCATAAATAGGTTAAAACTAAATTGATGGAAAATAAAATGTCTACTATACAAATAGTAATCATAAAAGAGTTGATGATTGTATTAACTTCACACAAAATAGATTTTAAGACAAGAAGTATTACTGGTGTCAAAGAGATATGGTTCATGAAGATGAAAATATCAACACATCAGAAAAATATAAAAATTATTAATGAATGTATACCTGATAAGAATGTCACAAGATATATGAGGCAAAAAATGACAGATTTGAAAGGAGAATTAGATAATAATATTTGAAAACATAAATGCTCGAAAGTTGACATCCCTTAGGAACAAACCAGTAAGAGCACAGAGGACTTGAATAACCCTCTCAGACACCTTAAAACACTTAAAACAACATCAATAAAACACTTAAAACAAAGTCTGGAGGAGAATGCATGCATTTTTCCAGCAAACATTCAGCATTATCCATAATAGATCAACTTCTAGGTCATAAAACAATTCAAAATTAACTGAAAGTGTTGAAAGTATACAGGGCATGTTCTCCAACAAGTGAATATTTAACTGGAAATAAATAACACAGCAAATCTAAGATTAATTTAGAGATTAAACAAGGCACTTTGTATAAACCATGGTTCAAAAGAGAAATCATGAAACATGTTGAACAATTGAAATTATGAGAACACAACCTATAAAAATTTATAAAATGTAGCTAACATCTTTAAATGCTCTTATAACAAAAGATCACAAATCAGTGACCTAAGCTTTTATCTTAAGAAATAATATAAAGAGGAACAAACTCAACCTAAATCAATTAAAATTAAATAAATAATTAAATTCAATGTTAAAGAAAATAGAAACACTATAAGAAAACTCAACTAAATCAATAGTTTATTCTTTTATGACAGAAAGAATTCTCAAAATCTTGACAAGAATAACTAATAAGCAAAAAGTAACAAATTATCAAAATAGTAATAAAAATAAGAATTCATTGCCCTTTCTATGGTAATTAAAGGGATTATAAGGATGTACTAGCTTAACTTCATTCCACCAAGTGCAGTTAGATAAGTTAGAGCACATGGGTAAGTCCTAGAAAGTTACACTTTTCCATAATTCACCTAGGAGAAATAAAAATGGAAACAGAATAGACTTATAATAAGTACAGAAATTTAATTAGTAATTTAAAATATTCACATATAGAAAGTTACAAGCACAAATGGATTCACTGATGAAGTATATCATACATTTATAGAAGAAATAACACTATTCCTTTACAAGTTATTCTACATTTAGTAATGTAATAGAAGTGAATACTTTGAAAGTCATTATGACTATCATCCAAGAATATAGTGGAGTGGTGAACAGCAGCGAAAGAGCCTCCCTGAGATTTGGTGCCCAGACACTGGAATATAGCAAAGTGAGGAGGAAAAGGAGGGAAGTGGGTCCCTGAGTCCCAGGAAGAACCTAAACTAAGAATTGACGCCCTTGGGGAGAGCAAAGAGAGAGGCTTCAACAAAAAAAAAGGAGGTGGTAGGTGTTGCTTTTTCCCTGAGCCAAGATTCATTGTGTAGGAGGGGCAGCTTCAACCTGCAGGCACATGGTGACTACTGTTGACCCCAGAGGTCTCCAAGGAGAGACCCCCCAATGGACCTGAGCAGTGTACACAGCAGGCTGCAGTGGCTGATGAGTTACTTGGGTTCAGATGTTCCCCAGTAGAGGGTAAATGACCTATAACCATCTTGGAGCAGGGCCAACTGAGCTCAGAATTGAGAATAGCTGTAGTCCAGCTCCATCTAATGGCTCCCAGTGACAGGGTCAGGTTGGTGCAGTCAAGTGAGCAGGAGGTCTCGGAACTGAGTTCAAACAGGCAGGGAGCTGAGTTCAAGCCATGAGGAGGCATAGGGACTGTTGCAACCTGAAAAAGTCTGATTCCAGCTCACAACCAGAAATTAGTCTGAACTTCATCGAAACAAGAAGTACAGGGTTAATGCAATTATGTGATACTCCACCATAAATCTACAACTGGTTCGCTGGGATTAGTCAACTTGGATCTGGACTCTGTCTGTCCACATTGTCTACCAGTGATAGCAGAGACACACCTTGAAGTGGACATTTTTTCTTCTTTTCTCCTTTTCTTGCTTTTGTTTTGTTTTCTTTTTTGTGGTTGTTTATTCTTGTTTTTACATGACTGTAAACAAAGTTTCTAGGTCTTTTGTTGTTGTTCTACTATTGTTTTTATTTATTCCACATCTCTTTCCATTCTGTCCTCACCAGTTTCCAAAAGTTTGAGTGACATTCCTTTGTTCTCCAGCCTCTCTTCTCATTTCTTCCTTTTTCTATTTCTCTACTTTTCCCCACAACTCCTTTTAAATTTTCTCACCTGAGAGGAAAATTGCCATCTCGAAGGTTTACTTACTGCATACAATTTCCTGGTTCATTTTCAATTTTGTTGTACAGTATAAACACAGATCTAGTCTATACAGTTAAAGGTGTTAAATTAATAGTTACCTCAGCTTGTCATTTTCCAGGTTGTGTTTGCCGCTCTTGTTATTATTGCTTGTACCTCTTTAGTCAAGGTGACGTAATTGTTCTTATCAATTGTTCTTCCTGGTATGCCAAAACTGAGATTGCATAAGGGTCATAAAAAATACTATAGGTTAGTGCCAAAGAACCAGGAGTTGGGCCAAGTAGGCAGCTACTTCTAATCCTCAATAAACTGAAGAAATAGGATCTTGCAAAAGACTCAAAAGTCAGCAAATTTATACCTGGAACATACCTCTAAGAAGTAGTCATTTCCTAAATATTAGCAATAAAGCAAACACAGGCAATTTACAAGGAATTAAACTAAATAAGGAAAAAAAAAAAAGGACACTTGAATAAGATGCAACACCAAACTTTCAGCTCAACAAAGGAAAACCAAGGGGGCAATGAGGTGGAACAATCCAAAACCTACCCACCTAAACTCTCTCAAGTGGTAATAGGTGAAATAACAAAGCAGATGAATGAGGCCCTAAAAAAAAAATCAAAAAAGAAATAATTCTCATATAACTGCAGAGATTGTGACTGCAATGAAAGACATACTTGGTGACTGTAAACCAGATACAGATAAAACATAGAAGAGCTTAGGAAAATTATGGAAGTCATTAATGCCCAACATAATAAAGAAATGGAATCCATGAAACACATTCAAACAGATATACTGGAGATTAAAAATTCCACTGAGAGTATATGCAGCAAAATGAGCCATTGTGAGGACAGAATCTCAGATATGGGAGGCAGGATTGCAGTTAACAATCATAAAAAGAAATATTTCTTAAAAATAGCAAGTGATCTTGAGAATCAATTCAGCACTGCTAGATGATGTAAACAAGAATAACATATGATTGATCAGAGTTAATGAAATGGCAGGAGACAGTGCAAAGGACATAAAAAAACCTGTTCACATAAGTCATGGCAGAAAACTTCCCAAGCAAGAAAAACATAATTTGACATACAGTAAGTGAGGCATATAGAATATTAACTTGTTATGATTAAAAAAAAAACTATACAGAAGCATATAATAATGAAGTTTCCTTTTTATTTTTCCTGGATGTGGCACCGCATGGTGAAGAGCTGTAGTCTACACTAGCAACCATGCCACCTAAGGGTCCACTGCAGTCCATGCAAGTCTTCAGTTGCAAGAAGATAGCCATAGCTGTGGCACACTGCAAATGGGGCAATGGCCTCATCAAGGTGAACAAGCATCCCCTGGAGATGATCGAGTGTGCACACTGCAATACAAGTTACTGGAGCCTGTTCTGCTTGGGCAAGGAGTGGTTTGCTGGTGTTGACATTTGTGTCTGTGTGAATGGTGGTGGTCATGTGGCCCAGATTTACACTATCCATCAGTCCATCTCCAAAGCCCTGGTGGCCTATTACCAGAAATATGTGGATGAGGCTTCCAAGAAAGAGATCAAATATATTCTCATCCAGTATGACCAGACCCTGTTGGTTGCTGATTCCTGTTGCTACAAATCCAAAAAGTTTGGAGGCCCTGGTGCCCATGCTCATTACCAGAAATCCTACTGATAAGCTCACCATAAGAAGCACCATTGACCTCTGTAATAAACATGGAATTTTAAGGTTAAAAAGTCAAGATTCCAGAAATTTAACAGACAAACAGAATGTTACAACCTGTTAGAGAAAAGGAACAAATCACCAATGAAAAAAACCCATTAGAATCACAGCAGACTTCTCAACACAAATCCTCAAGTCAAGGAGAACTGGGAGTGAAGTATTTCAGCTCCTAAAAGAAAACAACCTCCACCCCAAACTAACGTAACCCACAAAATTATTTTTCAAAATTGATAGAGAAATAAGATCATTCTATGCAAAGAACATCTGAGGAAATTCATGAATACCCAAATCAACACTCTAAAATGTTCTGAAGGATAATACAGAAAGAGATAACAAGTATCACAACCCCTTGGACCCCAACCAAGTTAATTCACCTAGCAAGGCAACAAATTAAACAGAGGCAAAAAAAAGGAGAACAAATAACAGGAAAGTAAAATGACTAGGGATAAGTCAATACATATCAGCTATAACCATTAAAGTTAATGTTCTCAATTCACACATCAAAAGAAACAGACTGGCAGAATGGATTAAGAAGCAAGATCCAACAATATGCTGCATACATGGAACACAGTTAACTCAAAAAGAAAGTTGTGGGTTAAAAATCAAAAGATTGAAAATAATACTCCATGTGTCAGAAACACAGAAAAAAGCAAGGGTAGCTATTCCATTTGCAAGCAAAGTGGATTTCAAGCCAAGACTGATTAAGCGGGACAAAGTTCACTACATCCTTATAAAGGGAACAATCCCAGAGGAAGAGATAACAATCATAAATATATAAGCACCAAATACCAGTGCACCCTATTCTAAAAAACAAATATTAACGGACATGAAAAATCAAATAACCACTAATATAATTGTGATGGGGAACCTCCACACCCCACTGCCACAAACTGACAGATCAACTAGACAAAAACTTGACAAAGAAATATCAGAACTGAATCAAACTTTTGAATAAATGGACTTAGTAGATATCTACAGATTGTTACTCCCCACAACATCAGAATACACATTCTTCAAAGCTGCAAATAGGATGTTCTCCAAAATAGACCGTATACTAGCACAGAATACGCTTAAGTAAATGCAAAGGAATTAAAATTATCTCATGTATATTATGAGGAAATAGTGCAATGAAATTGGAAATAAATGACAAAAGAAACTGTGAGAACTTCATAAACACATGAAAATTAACACTCTCCTAAACAACCACTGGATCACAGATTCAATTAAAGAAGAAATTAGTTTCTAATGATAATGCCCATAACATACCAAAGTTTATGGGACACAATGAAAGCAGCCCTATAGGGGAAATTTATACCAGCAAATACCCATATATAGTTCCCTAATTATTAATATTGAGGCTGATCTCTGATGACCTTTGTTACACAATGAAAGAAGACCCATGACCTGAGGAGAGAGTGAAGACCACTCTGTTTATTAAAGGGATGCTCTATCTTAAACAAATAAAGAGAACAAATGCATTCTTAGAAAAGTCCAAAAGACAGTTTGAGAAAAATACATGTTACACTTGAGCTGATAACATTGTGAACTGGGCTGATAGGCTTGGTAATACTTGGGAACAGCACTTAGAATGTGCCTACATCCTTCAGCTTCAAGGTTATGGCCTCCCACTGTCATGCCATACTCCATCTACAATCCTTAGCTGACCCTTCTAGACAGGTCACATCTACAGTTTAGTTGCAAAGCACATCATATACTAATTTTCATGGTGACTCCCACACTATATCGGGAAAACAAAGTGAATGCACATAAACAACCTAATGTTGAACCTCAAGCTTTTGGAAAAATAAGAGCAAGTCAAGCCCAAAGCTCATACAAGGGAGGAAACTATAAAGATAAGAGTAGAAACTAATGCAACAGAGATTAAGGAAACAATACAAGAATCAATGAATTGAAGAGTTGGTTATTTGGAAGGTTAAATAAAATAGACAAACCCTTAGACAACCTTATCAAAAAGAATAAAGAAAAGACTCAAATCTACACAAGTATGAATGAAAAGAGTGAAATCACGAAGAATCCTGCAAAAATCCAGAAGATCATCAAAATCTACCTCAAGAATCTGTATTCTGCTAAGATGGAAAGCACAGAAAAAATGGACAGATTTCCAGATACATATGAATTACCAAAGTTGAATCAAGAAGTTAGAAAAATTCTAAATAAATAATCAGTAAAATTGAAGATGTGATTAAAAATCTACCACCAAAAAATCCCAGGCCCTGATGGATTTACTATTGAATTCTACAAGAAATTTAGAGAAGACCTAATGCCTCTATTTCTCAAACTCTTTAATGAAATTGAAAGGGAAGCAATATTCCCAGATTCATTCCTGAAGATAAACATTAATTTGATACAAAAACCAGAGAAGGATCCAATGAGAAAAGAGAACTACAGACAAATCTCCCTAATGATCATAGACCCAACAATCCTCACCAAGATACTGGCAAACAAATAGAATGTAGCAAATCATCAAGACTATACACTATGACCAAGTAAGATTCATTCCAAGGAGGCAGAAATGGTTTAACATATGCAAATAAGTAAATGTAATATACCATATTAACAGAGCCAAGGACAAAAACCCTATGGTCATCTCAACACATGCAGAAAAGTCAAATGACAAAGTCCAATACCCATTCAAGATAAAAGTCCTACAGAAAATTTGAATAGATGGTTTTTATCTCAATCTGATAAAAGCCAACTATTACAAATCAACACATCCAACATCATTCTAAACGGGCAAAAACTAAAAACTTTCACTCTAAAATGAGGAACAAGACAAGGATGTCCACTGTCACCACTCTTATTCAATATAGTTCTGGAAACATTAGCCAGGGAAATTAGACAAGAGAAACAAATGACATGAGTAAGAATAGGAAAAGAAGAAGCTAGATTATCATTATGTGTAGATGACATGATACTCTACATAAAAGACCCAAAAAACTCAATGAAAAGACTTCTAGATTTAATAATCAAATTCAGCAGATAGCTGAATACAAAGTCAACACTGAGAAATCAATAGCCTTTCTGTACAAAAATAATAAACTCACTGAGAGAGAATTTAGAGTTACAGTACCTTTCACAACAGCATCTAAAAAAATAAATACCTACAGAGGCTGGGGATTTAGCTCAGTGGCAAAGTGCCTACCTGGCAAGCACAAGGTCATGAGTTCGATTCCTGGTACCCAAAGAAAAGACAAAAAAAATAAAAATAAAAATAAATAAATAAATACCTACAAATCCATGTAATAAAAGAACTAAAAGAACTCTACATTAAAACTACAGTACTCTGACAAAGGAGATTAAAGAGGATGTCAAAAAATGGAAAGATAACACTTGTGCTTGGTTAGGAAAAACCAATGTAATGGTCACACTTTCAAAATTGTTATACAGATTTAATGCAATCCAATGCAAAATTCCAACAGTATATCTCACAAAATTAGAGAAAACAAATCTAACATTCACTTGGAAACAGAAGAGATGTATAAGAACAAAGGCAATTCTGGGCAACAAAGGTAAGGCAGGGGGCATCACAATTCTTCATTTGAAATAATACTACAAAACTGTGGTGATAAAAACAGCATACTACTGCCAAATAAAACAGACCCAAGGATAAAAGGAACAGATTCGAAGATTCTGAAACTCCAGAAATAGTCAAACACCTTATCTTTGACAAAGGAGCCAAACATGTTCACTGGAAGAATGATAGCCTGTTTAATAAATGGTGCTGGACACACTGGCTTTCCAGATGCTAAAGATTAAAACTAGACCTATATCTTTCACCATGAACTGAACTAAAATTGAAATAAATCAAAGATCTAAATATTAAAACAGAAACATTAGATATGCTGGAAGATACAATAGGCTGAACTCTTGAAGACATTGGTGTAAGCAAAGACTTTATGAACAACATCTCAGTCACACAAGAATTATATAAAGCATCATAAATTGGGATCTTTTCTAATTAAAAAGCTTTTAAACAGCAAAAGAAGCCACCAACATAGTGAAGAGACAACCACAGTGTGGGAAGAATGATATTTGCCAGCTGTTCCTCAGACAAAGGACTACTGTCTGGAATATATAAAAAAATAAAAATCAGACCCCCCATATTTAAAGACCCAATAAAAAAAATGGGCATCTAAAGTGAACAGACACTTGTCAGATAAAGAAGAGCAAGTAAATATATATATATAATGATCAGCATCACATCACTGGTCATTTGATAGATGCAAATTAAAACAATGATGACATTTCATCTCATTCCAGAAAGAATGGCTATTATCAAGAAACTGACCAATAACAAATGCTGGAAGTACCATGGGGAAAAAGGAACACTTCTCCACTGTTGGTGGGAGTATAGACTGACACAACCACTGTGGAAATCAGTGTTGAGATTCCTCAAATACTAGGACTGGAGGGTCCATCTGTCCTAGCTATTCTCTTTCTTGCTATCTTCCTGGAAGAATTAAAAGCATCATTCCACAGCAA
Source organism: Chinchilla lanigera (assembly GCF_000276665.1). Taxonomy (NCBI): domain Eukaryota; kingdom Metazoa; phylum Chordata; class Mammalia; order Rodentia; family Chinchillidae; genus Chinchilla; species Chinchilla lanigera. Next base: position 3,925,671 of record NW_004955469.1, on the reverse strand, counting down.
CATATGCCATGTTTATAGTTAAATCTTAGAAACAGCCCAAATGCCCATCAACTAATGAATGAATAAAGAAAGTGTGAAGTTTTTTATATAATGGAGTACTCTCAGCCTCAAAAGTGGATAAACTTGTGACATTTCAAGGTAGATGATGCAGTTTAAGAACATGCTCTTACATAAAAAAAATCAGACACACATGTAAATATTGCATTGTTTCTTTGGTGTGAGAAACTGCTGATATAAATAATGACCAAAATATATAATAAATGTGAAATAGGAAAAAAATGTTCAAATGGGAAGGGAAACTAGGGAAAGGAAGAGGGGAATGGAACAAAGGGAAAAGAAAAACTAATGAGGAAAGAAAGAAAAATAGAAACAGAGCTTTTGTAAATAAGGAGGGAAAGAGGGGTTGAAGGGAGGGTAAGAAAAATAGGGAAAAATGAAGAATAAGGTATATCATGTACAGGTACAAATTCCCTATAATAAATGTGATCATTATGTATACCTAAAATATACCAATAAATAATTAATTAAAAATAAAAGTCATGATAGGAGACCAGTATTATTACCCTGACATCAAAATCTTTTTAAAAATATCTTAGCAAGAACAATATTGATCAGTAATTATAATGAATATATTCAAAAATCTTTAACAAAATACTGGTAAACTAAATTCAGCCATATGTAATAAGGATTATTCACTATGGTCAAGTGTAATTTATATCAGGAATGAAAAGACCATTGAATATCTGAAATCAAGTATTACAATAAAATATCCATATTAATAAAATAAAGAGGAAAATCCACATAATTATCTCCATAGATGCAGAATAAGCTTGGAAGAAGATTTAACCTACTTTCATAATATAATTTTCCTACAACTTTGGAAAAGTTGGAATCTTCCTTAATAACACAAAAGCTCCTGTCTAAGCACACACTCAATGGTAAAAGACTCAGCACTCCCCTAGAAGATTAGGAACAAGATGAGGATGACCTGTTCTGTTCTCTATACTTCTAGGCAACATTGCATTGGTGACTCTAACCAACTCTTCAAGCAAAGAGAAATAAGAAAGAAGAGGAGAAAATGGAAAAGGGGAGAAAAAAGAAAAGGGAGGAAAATGGGAAATGATGGGAATTAAAGTACAGGAATTCAGGTCTGAAGAAGTAAAACTAACATTTTACAGATGACATAATCCTATATTTCAGGAATCCTAAAAAATACATAAACACATACACACTCACAATCTACTATGCTAAATAAACTAGTTTAGCAGATACAAGACCAATACTCAAAATGCAATTGTAATTCTACCAGAAAATAAAATCAAGAAAACAGTTCTGCTTAGAATACTGCACACTTAGAAAGGGAGGGTGTCTGGTGCTTCACATCATGAACAGCACCCACCACCATGCACCATGGACTAAACTCACCCCTAGGCGTTGTGTTCTCCCTCAGCCAACTCCATGCCCATGGATTCTGTGCCCTGGCCACAGCCATTTGCCAACTCCAGCCCATTCTGTGTTGGTTTCCCCTTGGCATGGGGCAGCAGAGATATTGGTCAATGGACTGACAAATTGTGGAGGAGGCCAATGCCCTGATAGAGAAGATAAGTCCAGGAGAGTCAGCAACTCCAGGGAGAAAAAACCAGCAGCACTAGCCCCACGCAAGCCTCACAGCTGTTGCAAACTACACAATCAGCCTGTGGTTTTGCTTTAGAAGTGACTCCTCCCCTGCAAACTGCAGTTGGAGAACAAACTCAGCATGACACCCACCATATCTGCAGTGAGTGTTCAAGCAGGCTCCATTTTAACAGCAGGTTGGTTCTGGTATTACCCTCCCTCGGTGATTGTGTGAGAGACAGCCGCTAGAGACAGCTGTGGTGAGGGTGCAGGCTAAACATAGACCCCCCTATAAGAAGTTTAAGCTCAAAGCAGGAAGGACATAGGCCCTGGCCTCTGCGGTAACAAATCAGGACTGGCAAGTGTGCCTTTCAGAGGCAGCAGGATATTAAAGCACTGGCATTAAGTCCAGCCATCTGTACAAACCCCTAGCCTGCTGCCTACATCCAGCAAAGACCAGTTGTTTGATTGCCTTCCCATTAAACAAAGTGAGAAAAGTTAACTTCCGTTTTGCCACAGACTGTGGTGTATAGATGCCCCTGGACTAAAGGGAACAATTCACAGAGCCTCGGACTATAAAGAACAGGTGGAGAAAATGATGTATTGAATTACAAGATTGCAGGTCCTGGAAGGCATCCAAAAATTCAAACACACAGAATTTTTTGATTCACGTGTCTTTTCTTTTCTTTTGTTTTCTTTTGTCCTCTTTTTTCTTTCTTTTCTGTGGTTTGGGTTTTTCTTTTTTATTTACCTTGCTTTGTTTTGCTTTGTTTTCTTTTCTCCTTTTAATGCTTTTTATTTTTTAATATTCTTTTTCTTTATTTTGCTATCCATCTTTTTTATTCTTCCTTTATTTGTGTGTTCTCTTCTGTTATTTTTATCTATTACTATAAACATTTTTTTACTCCTCAGTAAGATCCTTCATATCATTTCTATCTTCCTTCTCCTTTATGTCAACTAATTTTTCAAATTCTACTTTTTTCATTCTCTGGTTTCCCACCTCCTTTATCCTGACCAGTATAACTATTAAGCTTCATGAATCTTTAGACTGTTAACTCTATGCTATTGCTCTCAATACTATCCTATTGTTAGTGGAGGTATAATTGCTGCCTTGAGTAAATATTTACTGTATGTCAATATTTAGTTTATTTGAGTGCTTATACTATAATTATAGCCCTCTTTTCTATGACTAATGGTGATACATTACTGGTGATTAACGTATATCAGTATCCAGTTTGTCTTTGATGCTTTTACCTGATTTTGTTGCTTTTGTCAATGGGCATAGTTGTTATTATTTTTTTTTTCTGTATGCCAATATCTGGATTGCCTTCTTATCATTAGCAATACTGTGGACCATTCTGAGCACTGGGTACTGGCCAAGTACATTGCAAGTTTAATCTCCCAAATAAATGGACAGGATTTGGGGACAGAAGCATAGACTTCTAGTAAGCCATTCCCAGAGTTCATCACTGAAAATTAGGCATCAACTAAATAGATCTCCATGTTAGCAAGTCTTCCATTATAATCAGTCTGCAAACACACAGTACAAAGATTAAATTAATAAAAAGAATAAACAACAGAAACATGAGAAGACAAGGCAACAAAATGCCTCCCAAAACTCCCAACATCTCTAAAGCTGGTACAAAAGGCATTGAGGAAAAGACAATTAAAAGTTACAAAAATTATTTGAAAATATGTGAAAGGAGATTTTAAGTCAGATTGGCAAGGTATTTAGCAAGCTTAAAAAGATGTAACTAAGGGGGCTGGGGATTTAGCTCAATGGCAAAAGCGCCTGCCTGGCAAACTCAAGGTCGTGAGTTCGGTTCCCGGTACCAGAGAAAAACCAAAAAAAAAAAAAGATGTAACTAAACAGATAATGGACTCAATAAAAAGAATTAGCAAATTCACCAAAGACACTAATAAAAAGCTAACTGAGCTAAACAAAGTGACACAAAGCATGAATGGTCAGTTTAGCAAAACATCAGAGTCCATCAATGGTAGCAAACAAAATTCTACTGAAAGTGTGGAGAGCAGAAACAACCAAAATGAAGACAGAGTATAATAATAGAAAATAAGGCCACTGCCAGACATCAATTATTCAATAAAAAACTAAAACCAACAAGATTATATGGAAGATGTATTCAACAGCTGCTACATAATGCAAAAAAGACTAATCTAAGATTAACTAGGATTAGTGAAAAATCAAAAGAGAGCACAAATAGCACAAACACCTATTTTGAAAAACTTTCCAAAATGGGGAAATATTTATTATAAAGATAAATGAGGAGTATAGAACCCCAGTAGCCACAATCAGAAAAGAACCTCCCGACAATGCATCACGATCAAGATCCTAGAAATGCAACTCAAGAACTGAATATTAAAAGCTGTTAGAGGAAAGCAACCAAACATTTATAAATGTCAGCCAGTTAGAATCACAACAGATTCTTCTAACTGTTTCTCAAAACAAACATTATAGGACAAGAGGTCTTGGACTGAGGTGTTTCAAGCTCTAAAAGAAAACAATTTCTAATGGAGATGGATATATTCTGCAAAACTCTTTTTCAAATTTGATGGAGCTACAAGGTATTTCCATTATAAAGAGCACTTTAAGAAATGTATGACCACCAAGACAGCACTCCAAAAAATTTTCAAAGATATCCTAGGAAGAGAAAATGAAGTTAACAATACTGTAAGGTTTAAAAGTAAAAATACACCAGGTAGGGTGAACAGTGAAGTAGAAAAGAGAAAAAAAAAAAAAAAATGGAGCTGGCAAGAAAAAAATAATGCAATGACAAGAATAAGTCAATACCTTTCAGTAATAATTTTCAGTATGAATGGTTATATTTCCCAAATCAAAAGACACAGACTGATAGAATGGATCATGGGACAAAATCCAAGAATATGCTATATATAGCAAAACACATTCAATCCAAAAATAAAGTAACAAATTAAAGATCAATGAATGGAAAACAATATTCCATGCAACCCCAGAACAAATAAGAGTAGCTCTACTATTTTCAGAAAAATCAAATTTCAAGCTGAAGTGGGTCAGAAGGGGCAAAGAAGATCATTACATATTGGTTAGTGGAAAAATTCAATAGGAAGAGATAATGATTATAAACATATATCTACTGAACACTGGCATACCCAACTTCCTAAAATAAAAGCTACTGGACATAAAGGGTTACACAAATATCAAACACAATTATAATGGGGGACCTTAATATCCCACTGTCACAAACACAGATAAACTGACAAAATCATCAACAAAGAAATAACACAGTTGAACCAAATATTTGAACAAATAAACTTGAAGGACTTGATAGCTACAGAGCATTCCACCCAACAATAGGGTACACATTCTTCTTAGCAGCACATGAAGCTATCTCCAAAATACATCATATATTAGCCAATAAAGCAAGTTTAAGTAACTGCAAAAGAATTGAAATTATTCCATGTGTGTTATCGGAGCATAGTGTAATGAAACTAAAAATAAATGTCAAGAGAAACCACAGAAGTTATGCACATCCAGAAAATTAAATGATACTCTCCAGAATAATCCATGAGTTATGGAAGAATTCAAGTAAGTAATTAGTTCATAGAATTAAATGATAATGCCAATAAAATATATCAGTACTTAAGGGATAGAATGAAAGCAGTGCTAAGAGGGACGTTTATACATACTAATACCCTCATCAGAAAGAGAAAGCTAACCCAAATAAGTAAGCTAGTGGTGCTCCCCAAGATCTGAGATAAACCATCCAAATCTAAAGCTAGTACAATGAAGGAAATTACAAAGATAGAGTAGAAATTAATGAATGTGAGACATATATAAATAAATAAAAATCAATGAATCAAAGACTTGATTCTTTTAAAGAATAAACAACATAGACAAACCCTTAATCTAACCAAAAAAGCAAAGAATAGACACAAATCAATGGAATTAAAAATGAAAAAGATAAAAAATGATGGACATTGCCAACATCCACAAGATTATTAGTAACCACTTTGAGAACCTGTACTCTAATAAACTGGAAAATGGATAGATTCCTAGATACGTATGAATTGCCAAAATTGAGACAAGATAGATTTTCAGAACTGAATGATCCAACAATAAGCAATGAAATTGAAACAGTAAAAAAAATAAAACTACCACCTAAGAACAGCTCAAGGCCCAATGGATTCACTGCTGAATTCTACAAGAACTTCAGAAAAGAGCTAATGCCAATATGCCTCAAACTCTTTAATGACGTTGTCAAGAAAGGAGTACTCTCAAAGGCATTGTAGCAGCTAACATTACTCAGACAAAAGATTCAAACCAAAAAAAAAAAAAAAGTCAATTTTTTTTCATAAGCTTAGATTCAAAAATCTTCACCATGCTACTGGCAAACAGAATGCAATACATCATCAAAAAGATCATACATCATGACGAAGCAAGCTTCACTGCAGGGAAGCAAGAATGGTTCAATACAGGCAAAACAATAAGTATAAAACCTAAACAGTAAGTGTAACACATTACATAAACAGAAGCATGGATGAAAATTCTATGATCATCTCAATAGATGCAGAAAAATCTTTGACAAAATCCAACATCCTTTCATGATAAATACCCTGAAGAAAATAGGCATAGAAGGAACTTATCTCAGTCTGATAAAAGCTGGTACAAATGTACTACCAACATCATATTAAGTGGAGAGAAACTGAAAGCTTTGCCTTGAAATTCAGGAATAAGACAAAGATATCCATTATTGACACTCCTGCTCAACATAGTACTCAAAACATCACCCAGAGCAATCAGATAGAGAAAGAACTAAAAGGGATATGTATAGGAAAAGAAGAACTCAAATTATTTTTTGCAGGTGACATGATATTCTATATAGAAGTCCCAAAAAATTCCACCAAAAGACTCCTAGCATTAATAAGCAAACTCAGCAATGTAGCAGGAGATAAATTCAAAACACTAAAATGAATAGTATTCTTCTACAAAATAATAAACTCACTGAGAAAGAAAGTAGGAAATCAATATCATTCACAATAGCATCAAGAATAATTCAGTAATTAGGAATTTCACCTAACCAAGGAAGTGAAAGATCCCTACAAGTAAAACTACAGTCCTATGCAAAAGTAGATCAACTAGCACACCAGAGGAGGAAAACATAACCTCTCTTCCTGGAGAGACAGAACAAATATAGTAAAAATGGCCATACTTCCAAATCTGATATACAGATTGAGCACAATCGCAATCAAAATATCACATTTTTCACAGAACTTGATAAAATAATCCTAAAATTCATATGGAACCAGAAGATACTCAGAATAGCAAAAGCTATCCTGGATAACAGGAGCAAAGCAAAAGGTATCACAGTCCCAGGTTTCAAGTTATATTACAGAGCCAGAGTGATCAAACCAATATAGTACTGGCACAAAACCAGACATTCATATCAATGGGACAGAGAGAGGAAGCAGAAACAGTCCCAGGCACATTTAGCTATTTCATTTCTACAAAAGTGCCAAAAGCATCCACCAGAGGAAAGTAGCCTGTTTAATAAATAGCACTGGGAAAACTGGTTACATATATGCAGAAGACTGACCCTGGACCCATATCTCTTACCATATAATAAACTAAAACCAAAGCGTATCAAAGAGCTAAATGTTAAAACAGAAACATTTAATCTACTAGAAAATATAATAGGTGAAACTCCGGAAGACATAGGTATAGGCAAGGACTTTCTGAACAGATCCCCAATTGCATAAGACATAACATCAAGAGGTCATATCAGATTAAAACTGTTTCTGCGCAGCAAAAGAAACAACCAACAGATTGCAGAAAGAACCAACAGAATGGGAAAACATTTTGCCAGTCCTCAGGTGGAAGACTTATATCTAGATTATGTATAAAGATCTCAAAAAATTAGACACCCTAAAATACAAATACCAATCAAAAAATGGGCAACTGAAATAAATAGACACTTCTTAGAAGAAGTACAAATGGCTAATACATGCATAAAGATGTTCAACCTATCCGGCCATTAAAGGATTGCAAATTAAAACAATACTGAGATTCCATCTTACTTCAGAAAGAATAGCTATCATCAAGAAATCAGATAATAACAAATACTGGTTAGAATTCAGGGAAAAGGGAAGATTTCTACATTGTTGGTGGGAATATATACTAGTACAATCAGTAGAGAAATCAGTACAGAGATTCCTTAAAAAATTAAAAGTAGAAATTTCATCGAACCCATCTATACCCTTCAACATTTCTTCTCAAAAGAGTTAACTATATCATATTACACTGATGCATACATACCCATGTTTCTAACAACACAACCCATAATACCTAAATCTTGGAAGTGGCCTTTATGTCCAACAGATGAGTGGATAAAGAAAATGTGGTATTTAAGCACAATGGAGTATTACTATGCCATAAAGAATTATACATTTGAGTCATCTGTAGGAAAATGGATGCAAATTGAAACCAAAAATTAAGTGAAATAAATCGGATACACAAATGACATGGTTTTTCTTATATGAGAACTCCTAAATATAAATAAAGAGCAAAATAAATAATAAGTAATAGGAAATAATGATATAGATCTTTTGCAAAGGTGAAGGGAGTGATGGGAGGGAAAGAGCAATGGATTAAAAATGGAGATATGGAGGCTTTTCAGCATGGTAGAACAGAGGAGTCATGTTGGACAGATTCAGGCAAAATCAACTACAAACACAGGTAACTGGAAGGAAAGAGACGTACATCCTAACACAAAAAGTCAGTTCGAAAGAAGAGACTTGAGAGCAAACAACACAGGCGTGTAGGAGTTAAAAGAAATACCTGGCAGAATCCAAGTAGTGCAGCAGAGTCAAGCCACACAGGATAGAGTTGAGGTTCACAGCCCCTGCCTCCTTGTGTCCCCTCCAAACAGGACAGCGTAGCCTGGCAGCATTTTTCGCTGGCACACATCAGAGGCGAGATGCAAGAGAGCTGCTTCCTCCCTGATCCCGGCCCTTCATTCTTAGATGTGGAGTGGGTAAGCAAGTAGCCCCAGGATCCCAAGCACACCTGAGTCACCTGGGAGCCTGCAGTTTACCCCAAGTGAACTGGAACAGTCCTGCAGCCCATAGCGGTGACACTGGTCTGGTTTGAGCCCTGTACTCAGCACCTCAGGGCTCCTTTGAGCCTATACTGAGCTCTCACTGCCCTGCTCCAACACTGGTCTCTTTCTGACCCTAGCAGCAGTTCCTAAGCACCCTGGGCATACCAAGGTCTCCACCCTACAGTCAGTGGGGGTGAGTGACTCCCGTGCAGCACCTGAGGACACAGCTGTAAAGAGCGGAAGTTGGTGGTGACGCCATTGTAGGAACAGGATGGGTGTTTGAGCCTCGGTTGCAGAACAGCGCCTGGGCAGCTGGAAAGCAGACTGGGCTGAATCTCACTGAGGGGCAGGGCCTGGGTGATCACAGACTCAGCTCCTGTAGCCGAAGCTAGCGTTAACCTGATCCGTGCAGTACTGCAAGTTCATACTGGCACCGTGTTCTCACTACTGGCAGACCTCTGTACCCAGCTCACTTCTGGGCACAGGCTGCCATCTCAGAGCTCCAGCTTGAGCAAAGACACGGGCTGCCTGGAGCTCAGAGCCACGTGTCCAAAACAATTTAAAATTTTCTTCTATTATTTTTTATTTGATTGTATTATGGTTTAATTGTTAAATTTTTATTGTGCTTTTTAAACTTTTTGATTTTTCATTTTTAAATTCCTGGTCATTTTACCCCTTTTTAAAATACATTTTCCCTACACTTTTGTCCCATTATTTTACACTACTCTCTTTTATGAGGGTGTCTGTGTATCTGTGTATCTTTGCCTATTCCTATTTTCCACTTTTGTTTTTTCTCCCAATAGAGTTTATAGTGGGTTAGGGAGTTCTCCACTGTTCATTTATATCCTTCCCACTTTTACCCATTTCTCCTCACCTGACCTCTTTCTCCTGTGTTTTACTTATTCTCGATTTTACTTTCCTCTCTACTCTTTCAATTGTTTCCTTTGAACTTTTATAGATAGATAGATACATAGATACATAGATATCTTTCTCCATTCCCATTTCTCACCATCAGTTCCATACACAATTCTCCCTGTTAGCCCTTTCTAAATGTATAACAAATACCCTTAACATCAATAGGATCCTTTGTCCCCTCCTATTTATTTTTTCTCAGGGCACAGAGCAGAGGACTTAAACATTTTGTTTTTCTATTTCTCATCCTTCCCCCCTCTGGCATTACCTGAACCCACAACCCCTGGGTTTTAGATAACTGATTCTATAAAATTATTGTTGAATCATGTTTCTCATCTGTAGGGGAGACAGAACCATCACATTTATAGCACATTAACTATAGAGCACACACTATAGTGGTCCATTTCCTCTCTTGGACAAAAGGAGCCCCAAAACAGGGTCATATGATGTTATTTCTCAACTATCCCTAATGGATTCCACTGCAAGGGATTAGCCTAGTACTGCCTTAGTTGAACTGATTCCACAGGAATATTCCTGACTCAGTGGACAACTCAATGCCAGTGAACCTGTCTGCCCAATCCACCATCACCCAGGGAGAGGGATGGCAAGAGTTCCTAAGTCAAGAATTTGGACTGGGTCAGGCTCTGCAAGAATGTCTGCAACCTAACAGAAAGAGGCTCTGCATCAGGGTTAGCTTCAGTATTTCAGTGGAGGGATCAGGTATTACTGGGGTGAGCACCCAGACTCTGTCAAAGAAACTATGGGAATCACATATGCAATGTTTATATGGAATAGCTAATCCGTACTCCCATCAGATAACTTCCTGTTTTAAATTTTTGTATGTTTCTTGATATACTTGTTACTGAGGGGTTATGTTACGTTCTTTTATGATTTCCTGTTTTTATTAGGTTGTTGCTCTTATATATTTGTTTGTATGTTGGCTCTCACCTAATAGCTATCTAGGTTCTCACCTTCCCTCAGCTCTTTATATAATTTCCTCTCCTCAAACCCCGACACAATACTATTAACATATTTCTTTATTCTTTTTCTAAACACATAAACTCCTCCCCCTGATTTCTTATGAATCCACCATACTTACCTCCTTCACAGTCACTTCTGTCCTCACTAGTATAATTCCTTGATCCTCCTCATCCTAAGCCTTTGGCACCTCTATATCATACTTATCATACTGTCCTCCCTATAAGCAAGTCCTGTTGACCACATAACTCCTTAACCACAAAATGAACTCTCACTCTCTCATATTTTTCCCTGGCTCCCACAAAATGCCCACTAAAACTCTCAGTACCAAACCTTCAACTAACTAAAAGTATTTTAATAAAAACAGAACCCACATCAATCTTCTCTTCTCATCTACCACTACTCTCCCCTTCAAGCCCCCTTGGTGTCTAACACTCCATATCAGATCACTCCCCATGCTCACTGGTGACCCTAGCACCAGTCCCTGGGCAGCCCGAGTTTATATAGAGTGTCCTAAGAGCATAGCAAGGTTTGCACCCTACAGTCAGTGGTGACGCCATTGTAGGAACAGGCTCAACCCAACCAAGGCTCAACCCACCACCTGCCACACTGCAGAGCAATCACAAATACTAAACTGTAATAGTGTACATAGAGAATGAAGCATTTCTTTTGGTGAAACACAGGGGTAGAGACAAAATCATTTAAAGTAAATAATAGAAGGAGTAAATACTAGCACCGATTCACAAAACCGAAAATTATTCACAGGACGGCAACATCCTCTTAAAAATCGTGATGTAAACCACCAACTCTATTCACGTCTCCAGGCTCTAACCTGCAGTAACCAACCACCATAAAAAGAGAGGAGAAAAAATAGGGGCCATATATATTTTTTAAAAAAAGAGATATAGATATAGACATATTAGATAAGTGATAGCTAGATGATAGAGAGATAGACAGACAGATAGATATATAAACACAGATATAAGTAGAAGAATGAAGAAACAAGGAAACAGAAGATCTCCAATCCCCGCCCTCCCAGTTCTCTCAAGGCAGAGCAAGGGGCCAAAAAACAGTATCAGGTAGCAGAAATCTATTAAAAGTTCTTAGTAGGGATGAAGAAAGTAGATGAGTTCAAAGAAGGAATGAACCAAAAGTTCACAACAATTTTACTCAATATGCCCATGGTAAATTTTAGGGAAACAGGGAAAAAATTGGATGGGCTAACCAAAACAATTCAAAATTTCAATGACAGATTCAGCAAGGATACAGAATCTTTGAGAAGATGTTAAACAGAAACACCTGAAATAAAAAACTGTATAGAATTCATACACTGCAGAAATGACCAATGTGAAGACAGAGGTTTTGACGTTGAGGACAAAATAATGAATTATGACAAAGACCCCAAAAAAGCCAAAAAGAAAATAAGAGAACAAGAGAAGACTATCCAGCAGCTAGTAGATGGCAGCAAGAAGAACAATCTAAGGTTAGAGGGAGTTAAAGAAAAACTAGCACAGATAGATTTTCCAACATGCTTATAGAAATCATGAAGAAACGTTCCCATATATTAAAAAAAAGAATTTAAAATACAAGTAAGTGATGCTTATAGAACACCAAACAATTATGATGAAAGGAGAAGATCACCAAGGTATAGTCTCATTAAATTCATGCACATTCAATAACAAAACAAAACATAACAAACCCCAGAATTTTAAAGGCAGCTAGAGAGAAACAAAAAATCACTTATAAAAGTAAATCAAATAGAATCAGAGCAGACTTCTCAGTATAAACCTTAAAGGCCAGAAGAGTTTGGAATGAAGTATTTCAAACCCTATGAGCAGATATTGTCCAACCCAGATTAACTTACCCAGCAAAGCTATTCTTCAAAATAGATGGAAAAATAAGGTATTTCCATAAAAAACACCAGCTCAGAAGATTTGTCAGTGCTAAACTTGTTCTAGAGAAAACACTTAAGAATATTTTCAACAGAAACAATGAATTAGACATAGCTAAAAACATGGAGGAAATTTGCAAAACCAATGCATAAACAAAAATTCAGGGGAAAAAATATCTGTGTGCAGAAGATTGAAAATAGAGCCTTATATCTCATCATACACTAAATTGAAATAAAAATGGATCAAAACTCTAAAGTTTAAAATAGAAATATTAAACATGCTGGAAGATAAAATAGGTAAAACACTTGAAGACAGACGTACAGGAAAAGATTTTCTAAACAGAAACTCAAATTACACAAGAAATAGCAGGGCCAGATATATAAGAGTGCCATAGTGGCTGCATGGGAAGCAGAAGGCCCTGAGTTCAATTCCTGTTACCAAAAAAAAGACAAAGAAAGAAAAAAAATAGCAGCAAGAATCAACAAATGGGATTATATCAGACTAAAAATCTTCTGTACATCAAAAATAATCAATCAATACAGTGAAGAGACAACTTCCAGAATGGGAAAATTTTTGCCAGCTACTCCTCAGACAGAGGACTAATACCTAGAATATACAAAGAACTCAAAAAAAATTATGCCACCTATAATTATTGACCCAGTCAAGAAATGGGAAAAAGAAATGAACAGACACTTCACAGAGGAAGAAATACAAATGGTCAACAAATATATGAAAAAATGCTTAACATCACTGGTCATTAAAATAATGCAAATTAAAACAATAGTAAGACTCCATCTTCTTCCAGAATGAATGGCAACCATTAAGATATCAATCAACAAATGATGTCATGGCTGTGGTGAAAAAGGAACCCTCCTACATTGTTCGTGGGAATGTAAACTACTAGTACAACCATTATGGAAGTCAGTGCAGCTATTTCTTAAAGAACTGATGTTAGAAATTCCATATGATCCAGCTATCCCCCTGCTAGGTATCTTCCCCAAAGCACTTCAATCACCATACTACAGTGATATGAGCATAACAATGTTTAGAGCAGCATAATTGATAATAGTTAAATCCTGGAAGCAGGCTGTACTCATCAACAGATGATTGAATAAAGAAAACGTGGTACTTATATACAATGGAATACTGCATAGCTATAAAGAATGACAAATTTGAGACATTTGTAGGAAAATGGATGCACCTGGAAAATATAATATTGAATGAAATAAATCAGACACATGAGTTTAAAAATCATATGCCAATTCTCATCTGAGTGAGGCATAGTACAAACAAAGAGAGTGATATAGGATTGATAGAAAGGGACAAGGGGATGGACCTCTTGCAATAGGGTCCAAGGGGAATAGGATGAGGGGTGAGGAGGAGGGGAAGGGAAAATAAGATGAATAAAGATATGCCATGTACAGGAACCTAATAACCCCAATTATTGTACACTATATCCCATAACATGAGCTAAGACAAGTAATATCAACAAGTACCAAAAAGAGGATAAGAAAACCAGTGGAGGAGTGGGAGAAAGGAAGGTGAAGGGAGCAAAGAAAAAGCAACAAGCTGTAATATGTACATGTAAGCACTGACAAGATGTTTGTAAACTGTACAAATTGTAAACATGCACTAATAAAATTTTTTAAAATTGAGATATGTTATGTACGTGTAGCAACTCCCCACAAGGAATGCTATTGATATGTACTGTAAACATTTACTAACAAAAAACAAATATTGAAAAATAATTTGTCCAGTGTATGGATGTAGCTCTATGTGAAACCACCCTAATGCTGATCTCCTCAGATGGTGGACGGGCAGATGCTTTCTCTAATGGTTGTTTTCTCATCACCTGGAGGTCAAACCCCTTGTCAGTTGCTTCCTGGGCTCTGGGCAGTGTGGTGTTCCTCCTCTGCTTCCTCTCTGCTCACCTTGGGATGGGGTATAGTCTGCAGTTACCACAAGACAGGTGTGGCAAATCCTGATACAGGCTTCGCCTCTAGAATAACACACTCGTGTGCACTTCAGTGATTATACTGGAGCAGGAGCATGACCTTCCTCTTTTCTGCAGCTCTTTACTTCTTCAGAAGCACTGTCAGAATTTCCTTTTGAGAGTTTTAATATAAATTTTAGTTTGTTTTCTAGTGCAGAAGTAATAAATATTTTCAAAAAATTCAGAGTAAATAAAAACTAGAGAAGAAAAAATACTCAACAAAGAATAATATATTTAAGAATAAATTTAACAAAAGATGTTTAAGATTTGTACACAGAGTACTATAACTCACTGCTAAACTAAATTAAATTTAAATAAATCAGTAGACAGCCCATGCTTGTGGACTAGATCACTCAATAATGCTGAGGCAATTTTCCCAGAATTGATCTATAACTTTGATCTAGCACTTGTCATAACTCTGCCAGGACTTTTTGTAAAAACTAGCATGTTAAATTTTTATGAAAATGCAAAGTCCTATTATAACAACAACAATTTTGTAAAAGAAAAACAAATTTGACATACAAACACTATCAGATATCAAAACTTGCTATAAATGTACATTATGGTATAGAAGACAGTGTGGTATTAGCATAAGGATAAACACATAGCTCACTGAGCCTCATATAAGCGTTCAGATATAAATCCATTCTATTTATGGTTAGTTGTTTTTTACAAAGTCAGTGCAATTGTCTTGCCAATAAATACTAGTAGTATTCTGTTTTTAAGTAGCTACATACAAAAAGATGAATTTTGATGCTTACCAAATATCATACATAAATTAAAACAAAATCAATCATTCACCTAAAGGTCAAAACTGAACAACTTCTCAGGTAAAATTTCAAATCATTGAGGTAGGCAAAGATTTCTTAAATACAACATGAAAAGCTTAAGTCATAAAAGAGATAGAGTGAAAATAGTGCAAGAAACAGTTGCACTTCAAAAGATACCATTAAGAAAGTGACTATCATCAGAAGTCAACCAATAACAAATGCTGGAGGGGTTGTGGGGAAAAAGGAACTCTTCTCCACTCTCGATGGGAGTGTAGATGGGTGTAACCACTGTGGAAATCAGTGTGGAGATTCCTCAAAAAAACCTGGGGTTGGGGTTTCTTTTTGCCCCGGTTCTTTTCTTTTTGGTTTTCTTCCAGAAGAATTAAAAGCATCATACTACAGTGATATATGCATGCCCATGTTTATAGCAGCACAGTTTGTAATGGCTAAATCTTGGAAATAACAAAAATGTCCATCAACTGAAAATGGATAAAAGGATGTGTTGGTTTTTTTTATACATTGGTGTACTAGGCAGCCATGAAGAAGGATAAGCTTGAAACATTTCTAGGTAGATGAATGCACCTTGAGAACATACTCTCAAGTGAAATAAATCAGACACACTTGTAAATATCACATTGTCTCCCTAGTGTGAGAAACTAAAAGAGTAAATAAAGTCTAAAATGTACAATAGCTATTGTGAAAAAGGAAGAAATGACTCAAAAGGAAAGATGAACTAGGGAGGGGGAGAGGGATAAGAAGGAAGAGAAAAGGAAAAAATGATAAAAGAAGGATAAAATGAAAATAAACCTTTGTAAATAAAGAGGGGACAAGGGATTGAAGGGAGGGGAGGGGATTGGGAAAAAAGAGGAATCAAGATATATGATATAGGGATACAAACTCCCTCTGATTAATATGATCACTATGTCTATCTAAATTATACCACTGAACTTGATAATAAAAAAAGAAAGTGAAAAGGTGAGACATAGACTAGAAAAAATTGTTCATAAAACATAGGTGATGAAAGACTTTCATCTGTACTACACATTATCTACTAGTTTATAATATATAACTTAATAATAGCACAGTGTGATATAATAATGCATATACTAATTGAAAAATAGGAAGACAAATGACTAATTTAAACAACTGGTCAAAGCCTGTACACATCAGGAACATACACACAAGTATTCACCATAGAAAGCATGCAAGCAGCCAATAAAGACATGAAAACTACTGCATAAATCATTAAGGAACTTAAATGAAACCCACCATGAGACACCATTCAAAGTCCACAAGAATGATTCAAATCAAAAAGTCTAAGCATTCTAAATTTTGGCAAAATTATAGAGAAAATAGAGTCATCAATATACTGCTGTAGAAATGTAAAGTGGTATAGCCACTTCGGAAAGCTATTTGACAGTTTTTCAAAAAAGAAAAATGTAAACTGCCCATATGACCCAGCAGTTCCAATCTTAGAGAAATGGAAATGTACCTACATAATGATCTACACATAAGTGCTCATAAAAGCATTTTATAGTAGCCAAAAACTAAACAATTCAAATATTTATCAAATGGTAAATGGGCTATATAATAAAATGTGGTATATATCCATGCAATAAACTATTTGGCAATATGAAGGAATGAAATATTGATTCATGCTACAATATTTATCAATCTCAAAAACAGTGCACAAGTGAAAAATCCCGACTAAAGACTACATACTGGATGATTTTATTTATATAAAACATTCAGAAGAAAACAAATGTATAGAAACATAGAAAGCAGGGCAGTGGGTGCCTCTGGGGGTGGAGTGGATGGGTTTGCAGTGGTGACTAGCTGAAAATGAGCTCAAGGAAAGTTTTTGGAGTGATAAAAATTCTATAACAGTGGATTATGGTGGATTACAGTGACAGCTGCCCAAATGTATACATTCAATAAATATCTCTCATTTGTATAGTTACAAAAATCAATAAGAAACATTTCCGTCCTCCAATGGCTCTGTCAGCCCCTTCTCGTTGGTTCAGATTGAGGAACCAGATGTGGCACAAAGGTATATTTGTCTGACATAAAGGTGTAAAGTTGTAAAAGAATCTGGGCCATGCTGGAAGTCCAGTCCAGTGTTGGAAAAAATAGACTATCCTGTGAAAACTCAATCAGCATTAATTAAAGCCATGCAGAGGATGAGTCTTTTAGATGCTCCCAATTATTTAAATGACACTTTACTTCTTCCAGAAAGAAAATGAAAGACAGCTAGATTTTGAAGCAAGATTAACTCACTCAACATCTTTCACTGAGAACCTGATGAACGGTGGGGACTGTGGGAATTCCAGCGACTGAAACATGGCAAAGGTCAGCCTCTTAAGTCCTGCTGCTCTAAGTGTCACTTAGGGACCTTGCACAAAATACCTGGCAACCATGAGTACCAGGTCTCCTTTCAGTAAGAGAAGTATTAAATTGAGAAAACATATGTGAGCTACATAATAAGCACTTAAAGACCATTTCCTCCCAGCTACAATTCCAAACTAAGTGGAAAGTGGAGAAGGTATAGACTTGGCGTTTTGATAATTGTGGGGCTTTTTCAGGGAGCTGCTACTGAATTCTGGCTTCATTACAGGGATTTGGAAAAGGTAACAGATGTTCTTTGAATAGAAACCTGCTGAGATAAACCATCCAAAGTGTCCAACGAAGTAAATGGAATCAGTTGTGATTGACATTATTTCTTACCTGTGGAGTTTCACTGTTGCTTTCCAAATTTTTGAGGCTTTTTTCCCCCTCTGAAGAGACCCAAAACAAAGTGTGAAAAAAGCTGCTCCTCCCAAAGACAAAAAGCTGTCTGGGGACGCTGAAGTTCCAGAGTTAGAGCTCCCAGGATGAGAATCAGGGGCAGGAACTTCAATAGGCACACAAGGAAAAGCACTTAAAAGTGGAAGAAGAGAGATGGCTTGCAATTCAGCTGAGACACTGTGCAAAATCCTGCGTGGAGACGTTAGTACTCAATTAAACCCAACTGAATGAATATTTCTGGAAGCCTAGGCTGTGTCCTAAACTAGTCCAGGATCCAAAGGTGCAGAGTCAAAGATGAGACCCGCCTTTAAGGAGCTCAAAGGTCTGTAGGGACTTTGGACATTGACAAGTAACTCTGGTTGTGAAAAATGCAATCCTGAGGCTATCTACCAAAAAAACAATCACTTTTGTTTTTGCTACCTAATTTTTACAAATCCTAGCAAACAAAAAGGATTTTTGCACATCTGGGAAAAGTCTCCAAACCTTGGAATATGGCAAACATTGCAGGTAATTTAGAGATGTGGTTTCCAGAAAAATATGAACCAATCCAGTTTCAAATATACTAGGTAAGCTTTGAGGCTGGTTGTGGTGCTCCTGGGCCTCAGAAATGACCAGATGACCAGATGACTGCCTCTCAAATACCACCCAGGCCTTTTCTCTACCTCCATTTTTCTCTGTGTGCTGATTTCTTTCATGGAGTTAATCTGCTTAGAACAGCATACACTCATGGGAGTGAGCTTCTTCTCTACCACCCAAACTGTGTCTATTGGTAGCTTCAACATTTATACAGCCAGGGTCTCCATAGAGAAAGGACTGACATTTGTACTCTCTAAACTTGATTCAATACCTGGAGAAATAATTAAGTATGTAGGTGGTGTCACTTTCCTGGATCAGCCAACTGGGGCCAACAGTAAGAGGCCAGGAAAAACATAAAATTTTCATAACAACACTGGGCCATTGTTATGGAAGAAGAGAATTTCATGGAGGAGGGCACATTTCCCAAAAGAAGGGCTAACTCTGTGAGGAGGCCTAACTCTGTGCTAGGAAACTTTTCCATTACCTCATTTGGTTTTCATTTCTGCTCTTTCCACATTTCCTGAATTCTGCCTTCACCCCATCTCCATTCAATCCTATAAGAAATCTCCTCACTCTCCACCTACATCACATGAACATATTTTATAAAACCAGATTGTGAGCAGTACGTGGTAGCACAAGACTGTCATCCTTGAGACAGGAGGATCCCAAGTTGAAGCCCAGCCTGGGTAACTTACCAATTTTGGAAACAAAACCTGAGGCTGTAGCATAATGTGAAGGCTCGGGATTCAGTCCACAGTATCTAATACATACATACAGATTGTAGGCACACATATATACATACATACATACCTAAATACATACACATATCCAACCAGGTTATGATGGATACCACAAGCTGTCTAGATATTTGCAGCTTTGGGAGTGTATATTCAGAGAGAAAACACTAGGGGATCGATTATCCATGGAAGGGGAAGGCTGAGAAGGCAATTCTAGACCAGGAGGTGAAACAGGAAAGAAACAGAGTAAAATGACACACTCCATAATTAGAGAACATTTTAAGTGACCTAGAGAACACAAAACTCTCTTCACAGATATTTTGAGTAATCAACTTTCTTTACTAAGTATAGGCTCTGAGTGCTTCAGATAATACATTACATTTAATCATTTTTCCCTTTTTACACATAATAGCACATTAACCACAAATAAAGAATAGTAGTAATTATCTTTCCAGTGAAATATGGAGTGAAACCATTTCTGCAATCCCAATGCCTTGTTTATCTATAACAAGATGAGCTCATGTGGATGCATGTGTGTTGAGGAGGGGCAATAGGTAATGTCAATCAATCTTATTCACAAACACAATTTGGAGGCAGACCCTGCATAATTTAGATTCTCCTCTGGCTTGCTGCTTCTGCAAGCAGGCCTGCTTTATGTTGCATTATCATTTTGATTGAATGAACAGGGTCAATAACGTCACTTTTTCTCATCTAAGGAAAGAAAATTATTCTGAATCCAATCATCAATCAATGCATGTAATCAGTCTGTTTAAAACACCTTGAGTTCTTATGCAAAAGGCTATTCCTAGGAGCACAGTTGAAAAAGACACAGTTTGGGCTAACTTGGTAATTCTACGCCATCCCCACTAACATGTCAAGAGGCCAGCTAGGACCCAACATGTGCTCTGCTATTAACAAGATTATGGCAAGCGAATCATTGGAGAAGTTAGAGTCTGCACTCCAAGACCTCTAGTATCTGCATTCATTTGCATATAATTGTTTATCCATTACTTTGCCATACTATACTGCTACCCCATTTTTCTATAATTTCTAGAGGTTAATGGCTTTTTTCCCCTCTAAATTCAAAGTCAATACAAACTGACACTAAAGTCGAGAAAATGTGCTTTTCAGAGTTCTGTAACAACAGTTGGCAGTCTGTACATTGTGAAAAATGTATTTGATCAAGGAACTTTTGCTAGCAGCATGCCAATGGATCCACACTGCTTTACTGGAGAAATAAAAGAATTAATCCCCATCTTCCGTTTAATGGTAGAAAACAGTCTGAGACATCTTGAACCACACAAATCTTCGACTTAGCCTTCACTCAGCCTTTTGTGCAAGCAAATATAATTACTGAGCACAAGAGTGGAACAAAAGAGATTTTAAAGCTCACCCCGAATGGCCAGAATAATCAGCAGGTAGCTGGAGATGAGAGGGCTTCAGGTGCTGCGCTCACGTTCCTGAATCCTTTAACTAGGCACAAATGTTGGGAAAGTGGGGCAGAGGGGCAAAATTGAATGATCTGGCTTGGAAAACCTACTCAACATCATTCGGATGTGTGCTCCTCCTACACACAATGGATCCCTTTGCTCCTGGCTCCCAACCATCGGGTATGTGCTTTTCTGCTTTGCACAGACAAACAGTTTCTGAAAGTGTCTCATTTGAGCACGTCAATAATAGATAAAACAGACGTATGTCAACTGCTTCTAAAGTACAGTTGAGGCAGAGGTCAAGAAAGAGGAAAATTCTGAAGCCAGAAATATTGGGAGTCACATACGACGAGCAAATATTGGAGGTGGAGAATGTTCTAAAAGCATCTGCTAATATGTGGGGGCTGAGATGCAGCTTTATTTTAATTTATTTAAATTGTGATTAAAATACATATAAATGTGTCATTTTAAGCATTTAAAAATGTACAGCTTGTGATATTAACTGTATTCACCCTGTTGTGTAACTATCAACACTACTTCTGAAACGTTCTATTATTCCAAACATAAATTTTATACTTAGTATGCAGTTACTCTCCATTTCCTTCTTTCCTGGCCCCTGATAACCTCTGATATAATTTGTCTTTGACAATTACTTTATTTGGAACTATCTTGGTTACTTTTCTCTCGTTGCTGGGACAAAATACCTGATGCCCAAAATGAAGGAAGGAAAGGTTTATTTAGCTAACAGTTTGTGGAGGTTTCAGTCCATACTTGGCAGGTTATAAGGCAGAGTGGCACATGGCAGAGGGCTGCAGCTCAGGGTGGCAGACAACAGCAAAAGCAACAAAAACTAAAGCCAGGAATGGCCTCAAGCACTCTTTTCCTCTCCCTTACATATGCAAACTATCCACCCCAGGGCGGGTGCAGCTCTCACACCTCTAATCAAACTTTAAAAGCCTGCCCCATGACTGCATGAGGCTTTGGGGGGACACACAGACATAAACCATAACAGGAACATTTCATATAAATGGAGTCATAATAATTGTCCTTTTTTCGCTGATTTACTTTGTTTAGCATTAAGTTTTCAAGATACACCCATGCTATAGCATATATAAGCATCATTCCTTTTTAAAGGCTAAATAATACTCAGTTTGTATGTATGAATCACATTTTATTTATTTGTCTATTAATGTATGCTTGGGTTGCTTCCACCTTTCAGGTATTGTGAATAATACCCCCATGAACATTGCTGTATAAATATCTGCTCAATTCCCCAATTTCATTTCTTTGGGATATACTTAGGACCGGTTCAATGTTTTAATGGTCCATTTCAAATGAAAAGAAAGAACGGGTGGCTGGAACCCCCAGATGTGGAGGGAGCATGGGTGAGGGAGTCCATAATAAATCTGAGACCACAAAGGACAATACTCTCTGAGTAAAATAAGAACAACAAAAATACTATTCGCACCATTCTTGCCATGTAGATCTTAGCTGTAAATGTCCAAAACAAAACAATAACAAACTCAGGAGATAGTATTCAAAAAACTCTTAAACTAGAACCCTAAATTATATGAACGTATGGCTACAATGCACACTACCTTATGGCTAAAAAATGTTACCTACATGGTTCACTCCAGATTGGGACTCTAAGTAACTAGTAAAAAGAAACAGACTGTTTTATGTAAAAAGTAAATGCTTAAGCAACATATATTAATAAGAAATCATGAAATAAGAATAGAAACAATTCATACACAAATAAAACCAGTAGGGGAAAAATACAAGATTTGTTTTAAAGGCTGGAAACATTAGAATCTCCAGCTATTTTTGAGGTCACTAGGACAATGAAGCAATAGAGAAAAAAAAAGAAAAAGAAGCATAAAATTGAGTAAAGATATAGAGAAGTAGAAGCAAATACTAAAAACAAAACAAAAAAGCAAGTAGAAAATATTTGGAGATATGGCAAATAACTTTAATACTATCAAATAATTTTCTAAGTAGGTGAAGTACAGCAATCCTTAAATTTTAGAAAAATCAGTACATTTCAAACAGAATATAGAATAAGAGATCAGTATCAAGTGAAATCAGGACATTGCTTAATAATGCTATAGAATGGCTAAGTAGATGAAGCATTCAAATGAACAGAAAATGTATCTTTTACTTTTAAAGAAAAGTTAGACTAATTACCACATTTTCAATAGCAAAAAAGAGGTCAGATTTTCTGTTTGAAAATAATTTTCAAAATAAATATATATGTATATAGTGATATCATATAAAAATTAGGGTAAAACAAAAATGTTTTCATACAAAGATTGAAAAAGGTCACTAACAGTAGACCCTTACCAATGGAACACAGAAAAGAAAAAAGAAAGAAAGGAAACAAAGAAAAAAAGAGAGGAAGGAAGGAAGGAAGGAAGAAAAGAAAGAATAAAAGAAAAAGAAAGAAAAGAAAGAAAGAAAATCTCAGAAGAGAGCTCTAAAATGCTAGGAGGAATTGTCAACAATAGATATCACACGCTATAAGTATTTTTTTTTTTTTTTTT
>NW_004955469.1:3780492-3901279 GCF_000276665.1 Chinchilla lanigera | reverse complement strand
TTAATTCAAACATATTAAAAGAATATTAAACAAATAAAATATAATGTAGATGAATACCATACTGTACACAATGGGAATGCGGTACACCACTACAACTTGCACAAGTTTGCCAACATGAGATTGTACATGGCAAGCTATTGGTTGATGGAATGGAAGGTGACCAACCACAGCACTGTGTTCTGTATTCTGTGTGCTGATTGGCTCAGTGACCTTAGCATCTGTCTCTTTGCTGTCCTGCACAGTGCCCATACATTCAGCATCTCTTCTTTGTCTACTTCACATCCCATACCCACATTGAATTTTACATGTTGTTATAATTACATAGGTTTAAGAGTGTAGAAAGTGTTTAAGACCATATGAAGTGTTTATAAGAGTGTGGGAAAGTTAAATAAGAGAGTGGAAAGGTTTATAGGAGTGGAGGAGGGTTTATAAAGCCTTAAAATATATATAAATAATAAAATAAATACAACGTTGCTACTTCGCAGATTTTCACCTATGGCAGGGATCTCTGGCATGTAACTCCTACAATAGGTAAGGAATCACTGAAATCTAAAAAAAAAAAAAAACTCATGAAAGGAAAGACAGGCAGCAAAAGCAGAACAAAGACAGGTACTAAAATTAGAATGTAGAAATAAATCAACAATGTGAAATTAACACTCGTTTATTTAATAGAGAAAATTCACCAAGCTGGAGTTCGAAAAATTCCTACTACATTTCATTCTCAAGAGACATGTTGAAAAGGAAAATTCTTTGGAAAAATAAGTGAATAAACTCATGGAAAAACAGATCATGAAACAGAAAAAGAGAAAAGAAATGAACAATTAATATTAGCATATAATAAAATACTTTAATAAGTATCAGTCTGTTATGATATCTATGTGCCAACGAAATTGAAAACAACTAAGGAAAATAGAAATCTTACCCAAGAAAAATTTAAAATCTGAATTTAATGTTAATTTAAACATTAACAAAATTGCATCAGGTAAGTTAAAATTTTCCCACAAATAAATCCATTAGCATTAATGAGCTTAGAGAAAAGTTGCAACAAAAATTTAAAGAACAGAGAATAGCAAGGACACTTTTGTATCTTTACACATTTTCAAAGAACACAAAAAGATTACTCCCCAACCATTTTTATGAGAGTAGTAGAACTTTGACATCAAAACCAGATGGAAGAAATCACAAAAAAGAAAACATACAAGTCAATCTTATTCATGTAATCACACTCAAATCCATTTTAAAAAGGAAGACACATATTAAGTTCAGCAATGAATGAAAAATATAATACATCATAACCAATTTGTAATCACCTGAAAATACAATTCTTATATATAATTATCATATGCGGATATTAAAGTAAGTGTAGGTCTAGCCAGTATGGTGGCACACACCTGTAATCCTAGCACTCGGGAAGCTGAAGCAGGATGATCATTGTGAGTTCGAGACCAGCCTGGGCTACAAAGTGAGCTCAAGCCCAGCCTGAACTGCATAGTGAGACCCTGTCTCAAAAAGACCAATAAATAAATAAATAAATAAAGTAAAGGCATATATCACTATCTCAATAGTTGTAGAAAATATATTCAGAAAAGTTTAACAGCCAATCTTCAATAAAGAAAGAAAAACTCTTATCAAACTATGAATAAAAGTAAACTTCCATCTTCTTACAGAACAATACCTACAAAAATCTTTGAATAGACATAACTCTTGCCAGTGAAACATTGTGGCATTCTCTTTTAATGCACAAGAAAAAAAAGATAAACTCGAGGCTTTTATAGGTAAATGGTCACAACTTGAGACCATACTCATAAGCGAAATAAATCAAACATACATGTACAAGCACCGTATTGTTTCACTAGTGTAAAACCTGAAAGACTTAATTTAAACCAGTAGATATGATAGACATTATGAATTGATAGGCAAGCACTCAAAGGTAAAGGGCAACTGGGATGTGGGAAAAGAGAAGGGAAAGAAGGAGAAAGTTTGTCTGTATGTATATGCAGGATGGTCAACATGGCTGTTCTACAGTCTTGTATTTCCTTGCTGAAAGAAACTGTCAGTGAGTCCTTGGTTGATCAGCATTGCATGTCTATATCTGTTTTCATGAGAAACCACTTTGAAGATATCAATATGTAATACAACAAGCACTGTTAATTTCCTACCACTTTCTTTGTAACTCTGTATTGTCTGTACTGTTCCTTTGCTGTTTTGTAAAATGTTGTCTGTTAATATTTTCCTCTTTTTATTTTTAAAATAAAAAAAAAAAGAAAAGAAAAGACAAGCACTGGGCGTAGTGGCACATGCTTGTAAGCTCAGTCCTAGAAACACTGTGGCAGGAGGATGGCCCAGAATTCACGGCCAGCCTGGGCTACACAGCGAGACCTAGTCTTGAAAAAAAATAAATAAAAGTTACTAAAAACAATAACACAGACACCCAAATACTGCCTTTGCTCCCCAAGAAGAACAGACAAGTGCAGCAAGATAAAAAGAAATTAAAATTATAAGGACTGGAAAAGAAAATTGCTGCCCATATGGCTCTTTACATAGAAAACCCAAAAGAACCTGTAGGTGAATCATTGGTAAGAAGAGAGAATATTAATTAGTCATGTTTCTGGGTCCAAGAAAATGTATGAAAATCAATATATATTATTAAATAGCATTTGGATTTGTAAGATACAAATTTTTTTAAACTCCCTTTTGAAAATAGAAAGAAAAACAAGGTGCTTAGAAAAAAGTCTAACAAAAGATTAATGACTCCTTTACCTAGACAATTATAAAGGTTAATTTAAAAAATTAATGATAGAGATACATGACATATTCACAAATAGGAATACTACCTGATACCAACATTCTATCCAAACAGATCAATATTTTCATTCCAATTCTAATCAGATTCTCAACAGAGACCCCAATGACAATACACACATATATGAAAAGAGAGTCTATTAAAAAACTGCCACTGCCATTTAATTGAAGAAGGTTTGATTTTTCAATCAATTTTGCTAAGAAAATTATATATCCATATAGAAAGAAGAAAGTGAATTCTTACATTTTTCCAGACAAAATTGCCTTGTAGACTGAAAAATTTAAATGTAAAATATGTTTAAAATACATGGCATCACCAAAAACATCTTTCTGCTTTCAGGGTAGTAAGAACATCTCAGACAAAATATAGACTGTGTTAATCTAAAACAATGATAGATTTATTTGACTACATGAAAATTAGTGGTTGTTGAATGGAGATTAAATCCATACAAGGTGCCACTTCTTTTTTTAATGAGTACACATTAGCAGTGTATACTATTTGCATTCGTTTATGTAGTTGGTACATGTGCAAAACACATCTTACATTCCTTATTTCATTCCCTTTCCCTCTCTTCCTTCCTGCTCCCTCCATCTCTTGATCCCCTTTAGCAACCCCTTTAGCAAGTCTTCCTCATTGTTTATTCCTACAAAGGGAAAGGGTTCACTTATCTGTGCATAATGGAGTCTTCTTGCTACCTCTGGTCTCAGGTTTGAAGAATGTGGCAGGGATGTTGCTCCATGCTACCAGGAAATGCAAGATTGTTTTATAAAGTAGTTTAGTGATATAGGACAAATGCAATGCCTGACCTGTTAAGATGTCAAATGTGCCAAGTTCGTGGTGCCATAACATTGAGGAACGAAGTTGCAAACCCAAGGAAGAAGTTAGGAGAGTTTGATTGGAAATAAGGAGAGAAGAACAGCTCCTGGATTTCCAAGCATGGTCCCAAGTGGGGTGGCCACAGAGGTCCTTTGCCAGGGGTAATTTATGCAGCAAAGTCACAATGTGGGTACAATATGGGTTAAACTACAACTATAGGATTACAAGTATAGCTGCTTAGCTAACATTGACCTAATAGGGAAACAGTTCACATAGCAAGGATATATATAGAAAGAACAAAGACAATTTGGGAAAGGGAGGGGTCCAGATGCTCTGGTCACCCACTACCCTGAGCAACTAATGGCTATCTGTACTTAACGGTCAGTGATGGTGAATCTTTTAGAGACCAAGTGCCCAAACTGGAACCCAAAACCCACTTATTTATAGCAAAGTGCCAACACTGCACCTAAACATGAATATCTGATGCTCAGCAGCTGGGGTGATGCTGAGGTGACCTGGCTCACCTGCCAACAGAGAGCGCTCTGCCTGTAGCACATGTGCCATAGGTTTGTCACCACTGGTCCACCTGGTGCTAATAACAA
The DNA here is from genome assembly GCF_000276665.1 of Chinchilla lanigera. Taxonomy (NCBI): domain Eukaryota; kingdom Metazoa; phylum Chordata; class Mammalia; order Rodentia; family Chinchillidae; genus Chinchilla; species Chinchilla lanigera. Next base: position 3,897,058 of record NW_004955469.1, on the reverse strand, counting down.
TATGCTCTCAAGTTATTTGTTATCACTTAGTGAGGCATGTAGGTCTGGTCACTGCATCTTTATCTTGGGCCTGACCTTCAGATACTTGTCCAGCGAAGGTTCCAATATCTTTTTTTTTCTGCTGATTTCCTTTACAGCCAAGGCCCTCTCTGATTGTATATTTATTTATATCTAACTTAACTGCCTATAATATTACCAGGTTTCCTAACATCTGCTATATGCATGAGGATGCGCATAGGTATGATTGTCACTAGCAGAGCTTTTTGACTATATAAAATACATTGAAGGTGAGGCAGTACAGTTACTCCCATCAGCCTGTTAAAAAATGTAATGGAAGACATTTGTATTGTGTATGTGCAGATACATGTATTCTACATATTCACTTCATACCCTTCTCAGTTACATGTAGTTCCCCTTCCTGTATTTTTTCAGGCCTTTGTACAAGAGGACAACTGTGATCCTCGATGTTGGAGCCCTGCTTGCATGAAGAAAACAAGGCAATGAAAGAGACATTAGACCATTTTCAAAAAGTAACTCAGACATAACAGAGGAAAGGGAACCCTATTCTTTGCATGAGGCACAATGTACTATTCTGAATCCAGGCACAGCTAGAAGGAGAGATAAAACAGTATTTTGTTGCTGTTGTCATTGTTAGTGGTGGTTTATTAGTTGGTTTACCTGCTTTAAGCAATCATCATTGAATTAAGTCAGGGTTTCCATGTTACCATCTGGACCAGAACAGGACAGTTCTAGATTCCAGCAAGTAGGTCAATTATCAGTACTAGCTCTCAGTGGTTTTGTAATTTCACTTTTTAAAGATCCTCCTAAATATTTTAGTGCAAAATCAGAGGCCATGCTCTGCATATTCTCTCTTGGAACTGTCCTCTCAAAGCCTCCTTGGCCATACAGAATTCTTCTAGTCTAAAGCATGTCTGAGGGAGGAACGGAGCCTCAGGGACACCTGCCAGCCTGCCTCTTCTGCGTCTCCATTGGTAACCACAGGACGTTGTTTACTTGGCCTTGTCTAGAGGCCTCCAAGTCCCTGATAGAGGTCCTCACATTCCAAAGAACTTCAAATGTTTGACAGACATTGATAAACAGAGCACCCTACTCTGTTTTCCTCATCAGATGAATACCAAAACCCTTGTCAAGGTGACAGAGCTATTAAGTATCTATTCACACAGCAATCAGAAATTTGAGCATCAATCAGTAATCATAAAGTCAAGGGCATTTTCTCACAAAGTCAGGAATTCAGAGGGCTTTCATAAGCTAATCAGCAGGCATCAAATAGACAATCAATCTAATTAGCTGCTCACATTCGGATGGCAATCAAAGCAACGCAGTGAGAGTCATTAGTAATGATATTGAAAATTGTGATCTGTGCAGTATTCAGCTAGAAAATGAATATCCATTTTTGTAAATAGGTGAGGAGGATGTGCTCTGTGTATACAGCATGCCACTTCTAAAATTTAAGCACCAGAAACTCAACTGATGGCCACTTTTGCTTTTCTATTCACCTAAAAGGGGGAGGGCTGGAGTCAGGTATTGTAAGTAACAGCGTCTCAGTAAATTTGGGATGAAGAATGACATGACCCACCTTAGAAGGAAAGCCAGGCAAAAGGAGGTATGCAGATCAGTAATTCTGGAAATGTACTGTTATCATGCAGTTATCATTTACAGCTCTGAATTCAATATCTCTTTAATTTCAAGAACTTACTTTACTACTGTGAATCTTTTCCTGAGAAAGAAATGGGGACCAAAGCACGTCACAGGAGGTATCTTGAGAGGTCATCCTCCTCGAGATCGGGGTACCTTTCTCTCTCACAACAGCTGGCCACACTGCTAGTAATGGCCTTCTCTTACAGACTGACTCCTTTCCCATAGCCTCGGATGGCAGAGGCATCTGTGGGTCACATATTTTGCCAGGCAATTTTAAGATAATTGAAGGGATATCCAGGCTTAGGCTTCCCCAGGAGTTTACCTGGTCTTTGAGTAACCTAATGAAAAAATTACAGCAAATAATTAAAAAATAGAATACAATTAAAGGTGAAATGCTGTGTTACAAATCTGCATATTTTAAATCCTCAGACTTAAACAGAGAGAAGATCACAGATATGTCAAATGTCAGAGACTTCTGAAAAAGGTCAGAGGCCAGGCACTGATTGCTTTCAAGGTGTTGCACAGAAAACCTGCAAGTGTTTGACAAGTATTGGAATTCATTTTTAGTGAAATGCAGAGAGCTAGCACAGTGCTGTCATATCAGATAACTTAAAGGGAAAGCTTACAAATAAATTCTCACATATTTTGCTCATCTTAGCACAATTTTACAAGTCAGGTTTCTACCAGAACTTTGTGAGTCAATACATGTTTGTAAGTGAGATGTATGAAAAACATCCACCCCAGAGATTACAATCTGGATTACAGAAGTGTGTCGAAGATGGTTGAGTGGGTCTGCTTTTAACTCCCCTGGTCTTCAAGTCTCTGTTCTAGGGTTTTGACCTGTAACAAGCCTCCCTCCAGCTTCCCAGGTGTTCCATCTACTTCTAGCTCCTGCCATCCCTAGAGCATTCTCTTATACATATTTATTTAAATTTTCAAATCTCCCTATTAGGTTAAAAATCCTTTCTGAGAAGACTATTTCTGATTCAACTCTGCAACCCCATGAACTAACAGGCATCCATTTGAATAAATGACTGAATAACTATTTCTCAATTAGTTTGAATTATGTGAAAACTTGTTGAGTTCTATGGCAGGAAAATGTTTTAGACACCGAGGAAGCCATTACAGGGATTTATTAAGAACACTTAATGCCCAGAAGGCTGTGCGTGAGATATAAAACCACATCTCTGTCTCCGAGGAGTTTCTGTGCTTGTGTTTGATGGATCACTCATGGATTCACGCTGCAGGAAGTTTAATATGAGGGTTGGAAAGAACAAGCATTCAAAGAATGAAAAATCTGGTTTATGATCAAAAAAATATCCTAAGAGGAGTTCAATGGGCTTGTTATATAGAAAGAAAAGTTTAAAAGGCATGGAAATAAATGAGGACATGGGATCTTAAGGGAGAGAGCAAGAAGCAAGCCCTGCTTTATACAAAGAACACCAGAGTCTTAGAAAATGTACAGAAATTCCATTGAAGATATTTAAGCTTCTACATTTCAAGATAAAATTTTCAGATGAAAAGTGCCATAAATGAACTAGGAAATAGAATCCCCACGAGTGAAATAATCTGTGAGTTTCATTTGTTTCCTCTCTTTTTGATCTCTCACTGCACAGAGCACTTGATTATGTACAGCTGGGGTGTGCGGCACCAGTACCTGACAATGGTCCTGAGCAGCGAATGCCTGGAGTCTGAAGTCCAGACAGGAGCTGCATGTACCAGCGGGCACTGCTGTGGGCTCTAACGGGCGCCATGGGTCTCTCCTGCCTGGAAGTCTTATCCTTCCAATGTGCCCCGACAGGAGTGACAGCCCAGGCCACAGCTCTGGACGCTGCAAGATCAAAGGTGTCACATGGATTGGGTTTTTTGGAGCCCTCTGTCCTTGGCTATGCTGGGTGTGCTCACCTTCTCCCAGACCGTCTGTAGGTCCTTCTTTAGCATGTGCATCCCTGCTGTCTCTCTGCATTCTCCTCTCCTCTTACAGAGAAACCAGGCATCTCCTGGGAGGGCACACCCAAATGTAGACTGAATCACCTCTTTAAAAACCTATCATCTCCAAATACAGCACATTCAGAGATACTGGTACTTAGGACTACAAGGAACGCATGGGGGACACAAACCAGCTTATAGAACAGGATGGGCTGCCTTTCAGTCTCCACCTACTTGAGAAGCACCTTCTCTATTCTCAGAATTACATCCTTTCAGTGATACTCTAAAAAGATGAAAATGCTAATAGAATGAAAATGCACAACACTGATGACTCTATATAAATTATTTTATTTCATAATCACGATGATTTTATGAAAGGGATGTGGCTATTGTTTTCATTGATTTTTATTTTCAAGAGAGATTTTCTAGTATCTACTTTTAAAATAGGTTTTTAAAAGTATAACTGATAAAACATAAATGTGGATGTGATAAATACTAATAAAATTAGAGCACATAATTTGATACATTTTCTCATATGTCCTGAACACGCTGTGAATGTATTACCCAGTGGAAGTTTCCTTATTTCCTTTATAATCCTTTCCTTTTGCCTTCCTCCCACAACTCACCTACCTCATCTCTGGTCAACCATGGAATGGCTGTACAATACTATATAATTATTTGCATTTTAATTTTATTATGAATAGGATTTACAATGTGTGGTTTTTTTGTCTGACTTCTTTCTCGCAACATAACTAAAATAATCCATATTCTTAAGCATATCAATTGTTTGCTTCTGTTGTTACTAAAAGTATTCCACTGTGTGGATATACCACACTTTGTTCACCTATTGATGGCCATTTGTCCTCTTCCCTGTATATTTAGGGCTACTACAAAAAAGCTGTTGTAAACAGTACAAATACCCACAAGTGGAGAGGTGGGATAACGTCCCTATGGACAGTGTTATATTAACTTTTGAACTGTCTTTCAAAGTGGTTGTACTATTTACACTCTAACAGTAGATGAGACTTCTGGTTTCTTGACATTCTTACTGAAATTGTCTTCCTTTTATAGTCTTTTAAGTGGGTAAGGAGTGATATCTCAATGAGCTTTTAATTTTCATTTTCCTAGTGAATATTGATGGGCATATTTGACTTCAGTATGTCTTTACTCCTTTGGTGAAGCGCTTGTTAAAATCTCATGTTTTTATGATACTTTTCTTAAGCTTAGTTTTATTCTAAATAAAGCTCTGTGTAAGATTTATGATTTGTAAATTATCTCCCCCAGTCTGTAGTTTGTCTCTTATTTTCTTAACAATATCTGTTAATGACAGGTTTTTAATTTTGACAAAGCATGATTTATTAAAATTTCTGTTTCATAGGTTGTGCTTTTGAGGTAATAGCTAAGAAAATATCTGCCTAACAGAGCATAAAGATTTTTTCCTTGTGTATCTCTAAAAGATTTATAGTTTTCTGCTTCAAAGTTAGGTCTATTATCAAATTATAGTTGATTTTTATGTGTGATATGGGGTATAAAATTCCTTGCACTAGTTTGTTTAGCATGTGTATATCCAATTGCTCTAGCACTGTTTCCACTGATATGCTTTTGTACCTTTATACAAAAGTCACCTATATAAGTGCAGGACTATTTCTGGAAACTATTCTATCAAATAATCCATTTTCTATTTGTCTATATATCAGGTAGTATTAGTCCTAAACTTTGTTCTTTATCTAAGCTGCATTAACTATTATAGGTCCTTACATTTTAGTTATCCAAAGGTGGAGCCTGACCTTGACAACAGGTAGCAGCCTTAGCCCTCCAGTTCTGTCTGCTACAACATTCTGCCTCAGGGAAAACATCTTTCCTTCTCCCACAGGGAGACGTGAGTGTACAACCATCTATTTCCTCTAACACAATGGGAAAATGTGCTGTTCTTGATCTTAAGAAATCATCTCTTACTGTGTTTGGGATCCACTTTCTGTTATCTTTATTTTTTTTCTCTTTGATTCTTTAGAAATTTAAAAGAGCTATTCTGTTCTCAGTAGTAACACTACAAATCAAAAATTATTAGGTCCATTGGTTTGAGTTAACATAGCAACCAGTAACCAAGAAAGAACCTACATTTTTACCAGAGAAAACCTGTTTTCTGTTTTTTAAATACCATGTATAATCTACAAAGCTAAAGTATTTGGCACAAAGCTTTGTATCTACAAGTTCTTTTTAACATAAAACCCTGAACTACTTTTCTCCCTTTCCCCAACTCCATTTAAAATAACTGTACTTTTCTCTTTCTGTAGGCAGTATAATTTAACCTGCCACTTGAAGCATAATTCAATTGAGAGGTGTGTTTATATCACATAAAACACAATAAAGCATGATGAAGTATTTCTTAAATCCTTTGCAATATTCCCAGGGTGCTCTCTACTCTCTGGCAAACTAAAAACAACTGTGGCTGTTTATTAATACATAGATCCCAAACGACCTTTGAGACATTTCACAGCTGGATGAAATGAGCTTGACCTAGTGGAAAATGGCAGGGAAAAGTATGGAGCAGAAGATGCGCACTGAGACTGAGAGGAAATTTCGTATTGAGAATTTCAGAGGAAAAAAACAACAATCTAATGCCGTGATGCAAAATGGATACCACCAAGCTAAAGCGGGAAGAAATGACCCAGAAACCCCACACTGGGTCAATGTAGAGGCCAAGGTTATAGCCAAGAATGACCCCCAGGGCTCCTGACCCAAAAGTCTGTGCTGCGATGACAGGTAGAAAAAGAGCCACAGTAGGGCCTCTGGTTCAGTAGCAGTAAGGAGCCAGCAGTCCTAAGTTTTGTTATACGGAACTCTTGTTCTTGCATATTCACTCTTAAAGTATAATGTATGGTTTTGCTAACTAGCTATTTCCATTTTAAGCAAAATATATTTTTGATATTTTTGTATTTGCAACTCAAGGTTAGTCTTATTTCAGGTAATGATATCTTCTGGATATTTCTATTATATACTTCTTTAAAAATCATCTTAAGTTCAGAAAAAGAACTGAAAAGATAGTAAAAAGCCATCAGACTAAAGTGGAGAGGAAGGAGTAATCCCTGTTGTGATTGAGAACCACAGATCTTTCCCATTGTCCTCTACCCATTAAATAAGCAAACACCAGCAGAGTAAGAGCAAAGATCATTTTATAATATCTTATAGCACAGAAAAATAACTTACCATTTTTTGTTAATAAAAATAAAATCTCTAGCAAGATAGGAAGAAAATATAATTAAAAATCAAGTATCTCCACAAAAATCTTATAGGAACCTGGGAAATACTCTCCCAACTTACAGTCCATATTGTGCTAGAGGTCCTGAGCAAGACGGGAAAGCAAGACACAGAAGGCAAATGGCTAAGAAAAGAAGAAACAAATCCTCAAAATCAACAGATGATTTGATTAGAATTGCAAAATAATTTAAGTAACATTTCTACAAATAAATCAATATACAAAATCATTTTATTTTAATAAATCAATAATTAAAAATAATCAAAAGTACTGCACATAATATCACTAAAACATGAACTACTAAATAATTCTATTACAAATATGAAGACATCTATAAATCAAAAGATAAAAATTTATTGATATGCAATTAAGCAGAGTTAAATAATGGAGACTGACGCTGATGGGATCCTATGTTTAAAGTTGTCCTTTTTTCCCAAATAAATCTAAATATAAATTGCTGCAAAATAAAAGATAGATAATAAGAACAGAACTTTTGGGAAGGGCACCAAGAGATGGGGAGGGACAAGGGGACCATAAAATTAAGGTGTATTCATACATTTATAAACTTCCCACAGTGAATGAAATCATTATGTACTGCAAGCATACGCTGATAAAAGACATTTTTTAAAAAAGTGTTGCTCTTCAAAATTCAACATGATATCCAATATGTAACTTAACAAGTGGCAAAATTTCTATGAAAATGCAAAAAAATATAGCCAAGATTACTTTAAAAGCAAACAATAAGGTGAGAGAATTCGCTTTCCAGTTATAATATCACATTGTGTAGCTTTGAGGGTGAGAAATTACAAAAAGACAAACAGGAGAGAATAGAAGGGCCTCAGAGAAGATCCAGTCACATATTCATGATCAGTTTCCACAGGAGTGAAATTGCAGGGCTTCAGGGCAGACAGAGTTTCAGTAGATGTTTTGGGGATAATTGGGTAAATCATAAGGAACTAAGGAGCTTTGCTTCACACCATAGGAAAAGTGTCAACTTCAGCTAGATCATAAATTCAAATTTGAAAGAAAAATAATAAAGTTTTTGGAATATAAACAATATCTTTATAAATCTGTATAAAAAGTGATTTCTGAAATTAAAAAGTGATAATAATAAAGACCAAATAATGCAAACATATTAAACTGAAAATATTTGCCCCTTAAAGGATACCCTCTTAAAAGGAGGGATATAACCAGAAAATATATTTGATATATATATATAAACAAAGGGCCTTTATTCAAAATATATAAAGATCTCCTAAAAATCAAGAAAAGACAAAAAAGTGAAAAGGTAGTTTGTTAAGGGGCCAAACAGCTAATAAAGATATGAAATTTTGTTCAACCTCTAGTCATCAAAAAGGCAGATTAAAATGTTGTTTTGGTTTGTATCTAGATGTCCCCTCAAAGCCTCATCCGGTCCTAGATGAGGGTTTCTCAAAAGTGGGATGGATCTACAGTGTGTAATTGATTCATGATACAATGCTGGGATTAAGGGTTAGGTTATTACTAAACTGATCCACTGATTGTCTTAGCACTGCCCTAATTCCAGGAATTTAGATAGAGTATAAAAGGGACAGAAGATGCTGTTAAGGTCCCTTATTGCTTTGCTACCTTCTGGCCACTATGAACTGGTTCTCCCTTGTTGCTTTTGCTATCTTGTGGGTGCCAGGAACCTTTTCTTTGTAACAGCCCTCTGCCATCTGCTTCCCTCCCTTGGAGCCAGCCAACTACACAATGACGCTTTCACAAACTGTGAGCTAAATAAAGTTCTCCTCCTTTAAATTTGGGTGTTAGGGTATTTTGTTTCAGCAAGGAAAGAAAAATAATGAAGAGAAATGTGATGCCATTGACACCAATCCTATTGGGTAAAATTTAAGCGAGTTATAACATCAAGTGCTAGTGATGACATGGTGCAAACACAGCTCAGTCATAGGCTTGATGGAGATACTCAATGTATTAACAAATGTAGAAAGTTTTGTGGCAGTGTCTGTGAAGGCCAGGCCCCGACTAGCCTGCTTTCTCTGATTCTGCTTCTAAACACACAATCAATAGAATTATGTTCATAAGTGCATCCAAAGACACATGAAATTTTATAGCAATATTATTTGAACTTGCCAAGCTTCAAAAGAATAAATATCTATATAAATTGTGGTGTTTTCATGAAAAGGAATCCCAAATAGCAATGAAAATGAAAGAGTCACACCTAACCAGCATGGGCAGATTTCATAAACATTACTGCTGAATGAAGGGACAAAGATTTAAAAGAATATTCACAGTAAGAGTATACGTATATAAATTGAAAAAGACAAAATTAAACTATATGATTTAGGTATGCAGCAAAGAAAAGGTAATTATTACTATACAGGAATGAGTGGTCATTGTGAAGTGGCAGGAGGGTTACAGGGGGGCCACACACTAGATAATGTGGTTTTGAAATAAAATAAAAATAAGTAAATCTTCTTTAATTGTCATTAATAATCACTTTGGGAACTTTATGTATTATGAGCTTCAGAATCATACCACTAAAAAAGGAACCTCTGAGCACTGTTGGTGGGAATGTAAATTGGTGCAGCCATTATGGAAAACAGCAGGAAAGCTCCTCAAGAATTAAAAATAGAACTACTTCATCCTCCAGCACTTCCACTTCTGGGTGTCTATCCAAAGGAGAACAAATCATTTTCTTGAAGAGAGATACATTTCCGTGTTCATGGGAGCACTAGTCACGAAAACCAAGACATGAAGACAACCTAAGGGTCCATTAACAGACAAATTAATGAAGAAAATACAAATATGAACTTATATATATATGATGCAGTATATAGCAAACTGAAATCCCTAGAATAAACTGATATCAGTGCTTGTGCTTTGTTAATCCCGTATGACATTCTTGATGGTTTTTGACTGCTAAAATTTACAGTACCAAAATGAGCCCTTCCCCTCTCCACATGCTATGTGTTTGTATTTCAACAATTACACTAGTTTGCTAGCTGAAAGAGAAACTATATAGGCATGGTTTGGAGATTCAGATGGAATATAGCAAAAAAAAAGTGAGAAACTAGATGGACATCTTAAGGAAAAAAAGAAAGCTGCCACTCATTGGAGGTAAATTTCTGATCAGCAGAGATCTTGTATTTATAATCAACAGGGTAGTAAGTGCATGAAATGAGGGAGGGAGAAATTTTCTGACTACATGGGAGTGAGCAGATCTCTCATGAGCTTGGAAAATGGACCACCAATTACACTTTTCAATCTAGTTCAATCAACCTAATAGTAGAAATTCTTTCTAGATTTCACAATAGGTTTACTGTCAGTCTTAATTTATCCTGTTGTGATATACTTTAGTAGTAACTCAGACAGAAATCAGAACTCTATCACTTTGAATATATTTTAAATAAAATGTTCACTTTTTAAAATATCAACTGACTGTGTAGGACATGTAATTCCAGGAACATGGTAGACTCAGTCAACAAACAGCTCTGCTTACACAGCAAAATGCTGGCTTGATTGTATGTATTTTATAATACAATTTACGTTTGAACTCAATAAAACGAAAGAACAATCTGTCTCTAGCACAAAAAAGAATAAAAAGAGGAAACTTAGAGAAAAATGGTAAACTAACAAGCCAAACTCATAGTGAGTCTCAAAATATTAGATAGCTCATGGGAGGAAAGAGCCATAGGACTGTATTTTACAGGGTACCTGAGGACAGGATATGATGTGCACAGGCAGCAGAATGCTAAAAGTGAGTTTCCTCATGAGACTAGAAGGTGTACACATATTAGTCCAGACACTAAAAATGAAAATGTGTCTCAGAAGCAGCACATAAAAACATAAAGGAAAAAAAACCATACAAATAAAAAAATAATTTTATGTGATCTAGCACAGAAGACCAGAAGACTAAGTTTTTATTAGGTAACATAATTTGTATTAGATAAAGCTGCAAAGCTTAAATTCCTTCTGCCAATATGAAATTTGAGTCTCCATATGAATTCAAAAATTGGTTTTAGAACAAAAAGTCTCTGGACTACCTGGAAAAATGTTTTAAAGTCCAATAAATATAAAAGCACAGAAAAACAACATGTCCATAACCAGAGGTTTATGGAATGAGATATCCTGGGAATAAAACAATGCCTATGAATATAAGTCTACAATTTAAAAGAAGGAATCCAAACCACATGAGAAAATGTTCTTCCCTAAGGAAACTACTGACAAGCAAGAATATTTGATCCCACAGGATGTGAGATAGTGAGAAAAATTAGACTTTATAGAACAGTGTATTCAAAATAAATACAGAGATTTAACACAAAGCAAAATGGTCCTCTATGGGAAATTATGGAAAAGAAGTAGCAGGTTTGAAAAGAAAACATAGATGAAATGTCTAGAAATTACACACACAAGAAAACAAGGATTTTTTTTTTTCAGCAAATTAAACATTCCATGGGTAGGCACAGCTGGAGATTGAATTAGGGAACTTGAAGTTACAACTGGAGATATTATAGAAAAGCAACATAAACCAATTAAAAAATAAAAACTTTAGGAAATATAAGTGGTGTTCACCAGATACTTCATAAATGTTCTACCAGGATTTTAGAAATAATGTTTGAAAGTCAACTTTTGAAATGATAATGTTTTAGAATTTTCCAGAATTAGTGATAGATGTCAATCTTCAATTTAAAACTATGCCCCAATGTAATCAGAATCCTTTTTCAAAACTCTGCACATGGACATATTACCATGGAATTACAAAATCCCAAAGACAAGCAGAAAGTCGCAAGCAACCAAAGACCAAAGACAGAATATTTACACTGAATTAACCATTAGTTGTAGTGTAGCAAAAATGGCAGTCAAGGGGGCTGGGGATTTAGCTCAGCGGCAAAGCGCCTGCCTGGCAAGTGCAAGGTCGTGAGTTCGGTTCCCGGTACCAGAGAAAAACCAAAAAAAAAAAAAAAATGGCAGTCAAAAGAAAATGAATTCATATTAACAGAATACAAAGAAAATAATTAGCTCAGGAATTTTATTTCCACATTATTATTCAAGAAGGCACAGCAGATATTTTCATGGACTTAACAATTTGTCATACCTTACTGAGAGAAATAATAAAAGGTGTACTTCCTCAAAAGTAAAATTAAATCCAGAAAGAAGAAAAGATACATATGAGATGATCATAGATAAACATATACAGCAATAACATGCAAACATATGATACACATGAGGCAACTGTATGTAAATATATGTACATGAGATGTACATTTTATGTATGTAGCAAACACATATGTACATTTAAATATTAATTGTAAACCACAAGAGTTACATATAATAATTTACAACAACAAAGGATAAAGACCTAGAGTGTTGCAGGCACTGTAAATTGCTGATGTTTGAGGATTAGTAGTAATAGCTCTTTCTATAGAAGAAATTCAAGGTAAGAGAGGGAGGAGGGAGTGAGGAGATTCCAGTGAGTGCAGCTAGGACTCACAAAGTCAGGCCGGTCGCTCTGACTGGGGCAACAACTGCCAAAGCTGGTTATAGGTTAAGTCAAATCAGGAAACAAAATAATTTTTATCATTCCATAGTCTTTCATAACACTGCTGCCACGCTATTGAGTGATTTTAAGGGAGCAGATGTCATTCTCAGAGTTCATTCTGGTGGCAGTGCAGAGGATGGAGCTGGAAAGAGAAAGTACTGGGGAAAATAGATTAGAGGTGCTCTGTTACTCCATGCTTGCTATTGGAGTTAGGGTACAAACAACTCTAATCTCTACCTGAGCACCAGATAAACAAAACATGGCATATTCACACAGTAGTATTAAACATGAAAAGAATGAACTATTGATAGCTGCTGCGACATGCATGAAGACATTACGCTAAGTGAAAAAGAAGATATAAAAAGGTCATATATAGTTACATTTGATAAGATGTACACAATAGGCAGAAACCTAGAGTTAGAATAAAAAGTACATATAATTGTTAGGAGCTGGGAAAGGGGAAGAACGGGAAGTGTGTGATAATGAGGTATCTTTTGAGGATGATGAGGTTCCCTTGTTCTCTTCCTTTCTTTCTTTGTCCTGATCCAGAGACACAAAGTGTTGGACTATTTTGTGGCTAGCCAGCAGGGCCTTGAACATTCTCAGGATGAATTTGTTTAAACTGTCTTGTGAAACACTGAAAGATAAACCTCTCTGTTAAACACATGGAAACTAGCCTGGGCTCCGACCCATGAACTCCATAACCCAAAACATCACTGTAGACTCCTGGGTAGAACATCTCTCTTCTTGTCCTCTGTCCAAGGACAGCTGCAGCCATCCTTTTGTAAGGTCTTTGATAAATGCTTTGACATGATTGCTCCAGGGTTTAGTGCTTCACTCTTCCCCAGCCAGGCCCATCTCAGAACAATGGGGGACACTCTTCAGTGGAAACTACCCTACTACCACTTTGAGGTGATTTTAGCCATAAGCTCAGGCCAACAGCATGAGAATGATAAAAATATTCTTCAGTTAAATCATGGCGATGGTTGCACAACTCCATAAATATATTAAAAATCACTTCACCATACACTCTAAAGGGTGAACTTTATGGAATGTCAATGATAAAAGATAATAGTACTCTATCTCAAGGAGATTATTTTTTAATTTAAGATTATATTGCTAAGATTCACCCACATTGCTATATATACAAATTTTTATTTTCCCTCTGATACAATATTCCACAAACCAAACATGACACAATTTATTATTTCATTCTCCTATCAATGGCACTAGTGCTGTTTCTATTTTAGTAATGTTATAAACATCACTACAATGAACAACTATCTACAAATGTCCTTCAGTTTATAGGGTCTACAAAGAGGATACAACAGCAAGGTCATCAGTATGCATATTATTTACTTAAAAGACACCATCGAATAGCTTTCCAAAGTGGGATGTACCACTCCACACCTTCACCAACAATGTGAAAGAGTGTTCATTGCTCCACATGGAAAATATTTCTTAATTCTGCCATTCTATTGAATTTTAAATGGTATTTTCTATGCTTAACTTATGTTTCCTTGATTGCTAATGAAGTTGAGATTCTTTATATTTTTATTTCTCTTAGTGTTTTATGTTCTCTGAAATGCTTATTTTTCTAGTGAGTTTTATGTGTTTGCATTATTGACTTTTAGGAGTTATTTAGATATTTTGAATTATAATGCTTTTTAAAATTAAGTGTTATACATAAATCCTCCTCATATTTGCCCTGTATTTTTACTTACTTTATGGTATCACTTAATAACAGCAGTTCTTAAGTTTAATATTGCCATATTTTAAGATATTTCCTCTCTAGTTAATATTTTTATGTGTTAAGAAATGCTTCCCTAACCAAAGATCATAAATATATTTAATCTATATATTTTATGTATTTTCTTCTGACTGTTTTAAGATTTGAATTTCATATTTAAGTCTTCATTAGAAAGATGGAAATCAGTTTTTTGCAAGATGTTAAGCTAGAAATTCAACTTTATTTTCTTCCAAATGCATAACAAATTACCCCAGCATTACAGACTAAACAGTCATTTGCAAGGCCTACTTTTCCAAATATAGAGTTCCCATGTACCTGCTGTTCTTTGGAGCTCTTTTTATTACTAGTATATGTTCATAGTACATAATGTTTGCATTCTTTGTGGAGAGTTGGTACACATACATAACATATCTTTACTCCTTTTTTCAACCCCTATCCTTCCTATCCTTCCCCTCCCTCCATTTCTTAACCTTTTTACAACATAAATCAGTCTTTGATCATACTTGCTTAAATACTGTGAAACTGTACCAGTATGATAGACATTAGCCCCTTTAACTGCTGTGTACTTGAACTAGGCAATCTAAAACAAGATGAACTCTATGTAGAAAATACACATAGATTTTAAGACTAACTATAAAAAAGCATGGAAAATGACTCTTTACTAATTTTTATGTTGATATGTGTGAAATACCGTTTTAGATATATTGAGATAAATATAATTTACACTAAAATTTATATCACCTGGTTCTCTTTATTTCTTCATGTGGCTACTAGAAGATTTTAAATTACTTCTATAACTGTCATTACATTTTTATTGAACAGCACTACCATAAATTTATAATATCTTAATATCAAAGGCAGTTGTTTCAGTATATTCTTCTTCAGGAACACCTTGCCTATTCTTAACCTTTTGCTCTTTCGTATAAATTCTGGATTGACCTTCTAACATTGCATTAAAATTCCATTTGCAACTGTGATTGGAATTTCATTGACTCTATAGATAGGATTTGTAGAGAACTGATATCTTTGAAATGTCAAAACTTATCCATGAGCAAGAATCGTTTTTCCATTTACTTATATTTTGTAAAGACTATTTGATGAGGTTTATCGTTTTCTAGGTAAAGGTTTCTCATGCCTCTTTTTAGATTTATTCCTATACACCTTGTGTGTTTAATTGCTATGATAAATATCTTGGCAGAATTATGGTTTTCTATAATTTTCTTAGTGTCATAAATTAATCTACAGGAAAAGAAAATTCATCTAATACCATCCTTCTTCCACAAGGAAATTACCACCATAAGAGTCTGGTATTTACCTCCATTTTTTCTTTTTTTTTTTTTTTTCTGTTCACACACTAACACATACTGGCTGTGCTAATACAATGAAATAATATATAGAATGTACTTAGCATATAATATGCATTCAATTAACACAACATTCTAGAATTAATATTTAAAGGTCATGTTCTTTAATACTGTATTATTGGGAATAGGATATTATCAGAGCTTTGCAATCTGATATTAGTGCTGGCCACATTGTTAACTCTTACTGTTTCAGATAATTTATGTTATTTCTTATACACTTTCCCTGTGAATTGATATGACTTGATGATTAGTGGGTTAAGATTATTGCGGGGGTGGAATTATCTAGGATAAGTGCAAGATTTGTGCATCAAGTGAATAAACACCAAGTATATCAAAGGTGGAAAAGCAAGTGTTTCCAAGGGGATTGGCCACCACAGGTGCCTCCCACCTCTGCATTTTGGTTTCCCCCTGAGCAACAGTGAAAAGTTAACAAGCAACCATATTAAAGAGAGGAAAAGAGAAGAAAGCAAAGCGTCTTCAGTCTGAGACAATTAGGATGGACTCAAAGAATTCAATCTCATTTCTCCCTGACTGAGATTTTGCCCCTACACCTATTCTGCAGGAACCTTTTCCCTTGACACATCTGGCCCCCTAATGGCCCCAAAGGGACTACACATGGACAAGTTCAGCTAAATCCCACGATTTACAAATATTGAATCAACCTCTCTCTTTTTTTTTCTTGATTATCCTTCAACTTTGAATTGGAAAGTTCCAGAAGCACCCTAGGCTTCCCACCAACAGAGATCTAAGGCTACTGAGCTACTCAGAACCCTCCCACCCCTCCTGCCTCATCCTGTCATTGTAACTGTAGACCCTGCATTAGCCTAAGTAAGATCCCAAGGCCTACATAAGGTGACCTCACTAGCTCCTGTTCACATTGCTGCTGCCTCCATGACAGGCCCTTTTCAGAACAGGTAACACTTAGGCCAGATCTGAGCCTCTGTCTGCCAGGCAGTCATATTGATCAGGAATGTATTTCCTCCTCTGCTTCCTGCAGCACAAGTGCTCCAACACAATAGCTGCTCCCTACGTCATTTCTGCTTCCTGGCAGGGGCTCAAGAGTTCTCTGGCTTTGTGATTTACATTTCAGTGGTCTTAAGGGCAGCATCTGGAACCAGAAAGGGTTTGAGGAAAGCAGGTGGCATAAATGAAACACTTTACCTTTGTATACTACTACCCTTCTAAACAGGCTACAAGGGACTCAGTGTCCTGAAGGAGACATCTGTTAGCCAGTCAGTCTGAGGAGAATCCTCCAGCCTGGCCCTGTGGCTCAAAGCACAGCTGCCTTTGTGCTGAAGGTGATCTCCCTTGTTGCCCCACCAGCATTTTTAGACATCATTTATCACTATCACTCATAGTGTGAAAGTCCAATCACCTCTGTGGCTGGCACCTCACAATTAATGCTTCTATTGTCCACAGATATGTATGATCCTTTGGAGGCTCCAGAGGTGAAATCTTATTTCCTTAATGCCTCTCCAGGTAGGGTGTGGTTGGCCTGTCTCAGCTTTCCCTTCTCTGTATTATTAAGTGGTATAATAACACTTTCCATTTGCATAATAGTTTGCTATTCTGGAAATCTCTGTCCATCGCTTCTTTTTTTTTTTTTTTAATTGTGAGATAGGCACGCAGAACATTTTATTCTAATTTTTTTTTAATTTTTATTTTGATTAGTACATGTTTGCAGTACATAATGATTGCAACCTTCGTAAGGGGTTGACACATGTGCATAACATGTTGTCACTGTTTTGCCATCCTCTTCCCTTCCCCTCCCTCTCCTCTCCCTGCCTTTCTTGGTCTCCTTCCCTTTTACAA
This sequence comes from Chinchilla lanigera, assembly GCF_000276665.1. Lineage (NCBI taxonomy): Eukaryota > Metazoa > Chordata > Mammalia > Rodentia > Chinchillidae > Chinchilla > Chinchilla lanigera. The sequence goes on along the minus strand of NW_004955469.1, from coordinate 3,879,767 downwards.
AAGCTCTATCTGTAAAGAAGAAGAAATGATGCATATAGAGCTTTGTGGCCCATGCAAAGGTCCGCATCTAGTTAAATGGTGAAAGCAGAAGAATCTATAACCCCTGCCCTTCATCCCGTGGTATATTTACTGTAACACGCTGTCTCTCTGTCTCTGATTGATTTGGCTGACAAACCTTGGTCCCTGGACGAGTGATAAGGACCAAGGAGCAAATTATTGAGAGCTATGTGTCTGGCCCTGACTGAGCTCAGCAGAGCAGATGCTGCTTTTCTAGAGACAGCTACAGTGTCATTAAGAAAACAGGATTTCACATCTGGAGTCACCAGAGAATCATATATAACCATAGACAGTATAATTGTTAATTGTGGGGTGCCAGCTACCAGAGCTGTAGGATTCTCAAACAATGAAACAAAGTGATAAATGGTGTCTCAGAATGCTTCACGCTTATTTTGAGAGATGGAGAGTGTGGAGAAAGGCAGAGATGATACAGGTAGGCAAGAAAGTAGCAACACGTGCAAGGGAAAGTCATTTTGTAACTAGAGTCGGTCTGCAGTGCTGCTTCTCTCTGAGCTCACCCTCAGGGCCTTCTGTTGGGCTAGAGGAAAAGCATATGGTATCTGCCACCCTCAAGTGGAGCTCACTCTGTCAGGTAGCCATCTGCAGAGCATCACTCCGCGCACTGCACTCTGCCAGGTGAAACAGAACCTCAGGAGGTCACGAGGGCTCCAGGAGCTATGCCAGGAACACATCCTCCCATTGGCCGATAGGGACTGCATGATCCACCACCGACCTGACAGTTTATAGCCATGTCTAATCTCTTCTAAATATACAGCAAATACTTGTATAGAAACAGTTATCTTTTCATCTTACATTTTCATGTTACAGTCATTATTTAGAACAAAAGTCAACGTAGGCATACTTTACCTCTTAAAAGATGTCTCCACAGTCATTTTGCAGAAGAAAGTTTCGAGTGAAGACTATCTCGCCTGTCCACAGCATGTGTAAAATTTCCTGTGCTTCTGGATGGTAATGGGTCGCTCACCAATGTCTGTGGCAAAGAGGAAAAGCTCTGTAATTGTGCACCCCAAATTTGCTGGCAGGGCAGCCATTTCTCAGAGGTGTGACCCACTTTCTTCTAGGGTAAATAGACTATGACACCCGCCACCAGTTCCTTTCACCCTCTGATGGTTATGCCTTCTCTCACTTGCTCTTCTTGCCCTTTCTCTGTTTTGTTGACACTTGACTCTTACCCATCACCCAGCTGGACAAAGGAAAAGACCCAACTTCTCCAACAGGGGCTGCCACTAAAACTCCTATGAAGAGACAGATTAGTGTCTTTCCAAACTCCATATGACATTGTGCATTGCTTCAAAGGAGCATTCTAAATTGTTCATTTAACTGTAGATTTTATAAGGCACCTTGGACAGTATTTTATAAGGCAACTCATAGGCACTGCTATTAAAATTAATTGAGTTATCATTACAAGAAATACTTCTGAAACAGAAGTATCCTCATCATTTCTTGTCTCCAGGTGCATGCTCATCTCTGGGCTTAGCACATGCTGCAGAGTCTGGGCACATGCTGGAGGCAGCACCTCCTTCCTCAGAGAAATGCTTCTGTCCTTAAAAATAGCATCCAGTACATGTACTTGAACCAGTATAAATTTTACATTCACATATCATCCCAGACCCTAATGAGAAGCCTGAGGCTGGATTTAGGGGAGATTTTTTTCTTCTAGACTCTTCTCTCATTTTTATTGAGAGCAAGATGCACTGTGATTTGGGGGTTGTACAATTTCCATGTTTTATACTAACTAATATCTGGGATTCTTTTTGCTGCCATTGCTTTTTTATGCCACTTAATTACACTGATTAGAAAGTATCCTTCAGAGAGAAGTCCTAGAATTCACTTGAGTTATAGATGCAGAGAGAAAGTGTTCAGGGGAATAGCATGAGGAACAGGCTGAGGCACTCTGAGGGGCAGAGAAATGTCTAAGGGGTGCCCAATGGGGAGGAAAACTTGGAGAAAGTAGGACCAGACACTAGTTTTTGAACTTCTCAATGGACAGATTTTGGCTCCTGACTCTCAGTTGGCAACTAAATTTATTTTTCTATAAGGTCCACCTTGACAAAAAGATTCAATTATTGGGTTATCATTGGCACTTGTATTAGTCAGCTTTTCAGCACTAGGACTAAAAACCTGACACACAACTCAAAGGTTTGTCTTGGCTCACAGTTTCAGAGGATTCAGTCCATCACTGTTAGCTCCAAGACACAAACATCATGGTAAAGGAGCATGGCAGAGGAAAGCTGTTCAACTCATGGCAGCTGGGAGGAGAGAGAGAGAGCAAGAGTGAGAGAGAGAGCCAGAACATGAGAGATACCTTCCAAAGGCATACCCTCAGTGACCCACCTCCTCAACAGAACCCCACCTGCTAATACCTATTCATGTTGGGGACCACTGCAAAGTGGCTCTGAGCAGGATTTAATATTAACCAATTGGCTTTCCATGTTTACTTGTGAGTTGTCTGAAGCTTACACACCTTTCTGACAAGATAAGGCCACAGCTGAAGACGTTTGGCTCCAACCCCAATTAACTACCAGGAGACTGCAGCTGCAGGCCCCACACTCCTACAATAAATACCAACCTGAAGATAAGGTATCTCTCCTGATTGACATAATTTACTACTTGGGAAAATTCTCCCAAGGTCCTGAGAGATTCCCGTGTTTTCTTGAGTATCCTCTTCCTTTGTTTGAAAACCAAATAAATACGGGCCACCCAGAGCAGTCTTTGGCTAACTCAGAGAGTACTGAAGCTGTAAGAGAGTTAGTCCCTCCTGCTGCCCTAAAATCATAATATTGTCTGCATTTTATTTAAGCCTTTGAAGTCCACTCTCTTGGGAGATTGCAGGCCTAATCATCCTGCAATAACATAGGGTTGTATAACCCTGTTTTTGCTACATTCAGATCAGAACTCATTAATGGATTGGTCCATTAATGCATGTAATACCCCATGATCTAATCACCTTCCAATAGCTCCCCTTCTGAACACATGAGACTTTGAGGAGATATTTTAGATTTAAACCATAACAGCATATAAAATGGGACTGCTTCTAGAATGTACATTTTTTAAATGTCTATTGTGTGTGACTTTGGACAAATCATTCCACCTTCTCCTTAACTCAGTAGGTAATATCCCAAGGTCCCCATATTCTACTTTTTTTCTAGGTCCTGATCCAGAAATATGATCCCTTGACTGTGCTGTGACCCAGCCAGTTAGAAGTTTTAACCACCAATCCCCTACCATCACTTTTAGGGTAACTCTAGCCATTGTGGAGGTGAAATATGAAATACAGTGCTCCATTAAGTGCTCTTTCAAGACTATCTACACCAGGCTCCCTGGCCATCCTTGACCCTTGGCTCTGTCAAACACCTACTGGCTCAGGGTCCTCTGACAGAGGTCTCAGAATTTGCATTCGATTTACCAACACCTCAAGTAACTTATACGATAATGAAATTGGCAAACCACTTCCCTAACTTATAAGAGCACTGCCATTTTTGGTATCTAAATGATTTGAAAGCAGTGGCTTGAATTGAGACATCAGAGGAAGTACCGTCTTGCCATTTTACTAAAAGCCCTTCTACCCAGGTGAGCTTTGTCAGAACAACCTTGAAATGCCAATGTGAAAAATGAAAGTGCCATTAGGCCCCATTTAGGAATTGCAGAATTACTGGGTTTTGTTTTTTTTTTCAAGTCATTGGGTACAAATTATATTTTCCAATGTGTCAGCAGTTTTTCTAATTCAAGTTTCTACTGGTAATCTGTTTTGTTGTAAATACTGGGTAAACTTCATGCCCAGCAGCTAAAATTTTTGGATGCAATAACTCTTTTACAGAATTCTCATATATTCATCGAGACATGAAAGCACGATTTTGTAGAATTGAATTTTAGAGCTTTTATGCAACTGAAAATTATATGGACCAATTTCCTCATTTTAAATTAGAAGCATTGAAGTGACTTTTCTCTCCCATCCCCATATCTATCCCCAGCTCACCACAGCCTGCCTAATTCTAAACATCCTCCCATCAAATGCCACATGCTGAGCCTGGCTAGAGCTGCTCTTCCCTTTTCTGTGCTGCCTCAGCATTTTGTCTTAACCTCTTTCAAGCACATAGCACATCTGCCTGATATTGGCTTCATTTACTTATTTTTTAACTCTATAAATCCTTGAAAACATAAATTGCTCCTTGTTTTACTTTATATACAATGCAAAGGACATAATAAGTACTTAGTGGAAAACAATATAGAGCAAGTGGAGAAATAGATAATTTTATTGTTACTATTAATTGCAAGTGTTTAGCTGTTGCCAGTAGCTAATATTGGTTTAAAATCTTTCTATGCATCTTCTCACGTGATTCTCACAATTACTAGAACCATGCATTGTTGATTTTTTTCATTGTAAAGATGAAAAACCAAATCATACGCAGGCTAAAATCTTGCCCTCCGTTATATGACTAAAAAGGAAAATCGTCATCATTTGAACAGGAAGCCTGGATCCAGAAACTTATTACCACATCTGGCTCGCCCCTCACACTGGACCATGGGGGCCTTATCCTCCCTCAGAGCCTCTGCCACTGTGACACCCCATCATAGCAAGGTTGGGAAACTCTCTCCATTGTGAAAGCTAAAATGTTCAGGAATCACATTCTGTGATTCAGAGGGACAGATTTCATAGCCTGGCCATAGAATCTCAGGACATCAAGAATAGAACCAGAATGGATATATATTTTAATAGTGTATTTTTATAACATGACTTTATGAGGCTGAGACATATGAAATCAGTCAATTGTTAAAGTACATAAAAAGTATAAAATATTTATTTTGGTACCACTTCAGCCACTAATTTGGAAGAGAAAGTCTATAAGAGATCCCTACAGGAATATCTAAGTCTTTCTTAGAATATGACAAAACAAAAAATTGTTTATAGAGGGCAAAAACCCAAGACAAAAATATAAGCATGTGTTTGCAAAGATCTAGATAAACCATCATGGTTCAATGCCTTAATCCCAGGCCACTGATAATCACTATACAGCAAGAACTAACCTTAATTACATTTAGTTGATTTTTAGCTACCCTTCTGTGGCTTTTTGTCTGCCTCTATCTCTGCTGTTTCCTAGTTTTATTGCTTCTTGTCTTCTAATCGTTTATATCCATCTTACCTTGAGGTAGGTAGTGGCTGGCAAATTAAGCCAACTGATCAAAAAGCTACATTCACCTGACTTCCCTGTTACCTGCAAACGGCTGAGCCACACACATCTCTGTATGCCCGCTTTCAACACCTCAGCCACAGTAGAGAGACACTTCCATTCCAGGATTTCCTGGCTCGACTCAGCACAACCCAACCAGAGGGTACATCAAACTCCCGCACTCCCTTTTCACCCAGTTTTTACAGCAATAATTTTGCAATCTTACATTCCTCCCTTATGTTCGTTACTGTAAAACATCACAATGTTGGTGATTGTGCAGACACTGTGGTAGCATTTGTCTATGCATCTGTCTACAGTGTGGACTCCTAGAAATCAGGGAAAATGTCTTTCTTTTTTTTAACCTAGTGTTCCGTTTAGAATGCCTAAAGCAGTACCTTGCTTATGGAACTTGTTTAACGAATGTATGCCTAATTCAACTGAACAAAAATACAGAATCAAGGAGATCCCTGGCCTGAGTGCTCAGTGTTTATTTCTACCAGCATCTGCAGCACTGTGTTTATTCATCTTTTGACCTTTTTAAAGGGTCTTCTAGATTCTAAAAGCCCGCAATCCTTCCGCTTTGTACACATGCCCTTTGTTGGGTGTCGCTGCACCCCTCTCATCCAGATGTGGAATTCATTGACTCTGTGCTTACTTTGCACCTTGCTTCAACCAACAGACCTCAGTGGGAATGGGGGTGGATTGATTTTGCTGATTTAGAACTAGGCCCTTTGAGGCTTGTCCAGCTTGTCCTCCTGGAACCCGATAGCAACCCTGAGGCCAAGTCTGGCTTCAGTTGCTGGAAGGTTGAAGACACTTTCCTCAGGCATCCTGACAGCTACCCCACAGCCGCAGAACCTAGGATGGATGCCTAGCCAATCTGCATGGAAGAGACACCCACGGGCCAAGATGAAACTGGGACTGAGTCCAGCCTGAATTACAAACTAAATAAACGGTTGCCCTTTCAATACACTGACTTTCAGAGTGATTTGCTGCACATCAGTTAAGTAACTGATACAAGTTCTAAATTCTTACACGCAGTTACTTTAATCCCCATCTTCAGTAAGCAAAGACCTGCAGCCTTGACCTCAGAGGCCTCATGCCAGGCTCCAGCACCTACCTGAGTCTTGATTAGCCCTCTGGTGTTGTGTGTTAGGGAAATGCCAACGATCCTCACAGTTTTTGCTACTGCAGTTACTCTCTGTGTTTGTTCAAACTTGAGAGTTTTAATCTCATGTTAATAAATATGTGGCTGTTCAGGCAATTTGTCTGGATATAATTATGCTGGTCTCCTAGGAAATTACTGGCACCTAAGTTATTACATAGTCACCTTGGAGACGTCGCATCTGGCTGGTTCTTGTTCAGTCAAGTGTTCCCTTGCCAGAGACCAATACGTAATGCTCAGAAACTCTTTCTGCTTGAATTCCTCCACCTTACTAGCATGAGTTTTGCCCACAACACCCTCACAGAACCCAGCTCTTGAAAATCAAAAGGAGAGGCTATGTCTGGGAGCATACCACAGCAAGGAGGCTCCTTCCCACTCCTACTCCTCTCCTTCTCCTCCCCTCCCCCTCTCCCTCTCTTCTCTCTCCCCTCCTCTTCCTCCTTCCTCTCCTTTTGCTTCTTCCTCTTCACCTTCTTGTTGTCTTAAGAAAATAAGGCTTTTTATTTTCTGTCAAGTGCATTGCCTCACAGAATAATCGACAGAATGTTCAATGTCCAAGAATTAGAAATCTTTGATCTCCAGAGACTTTGCAGAAATTCTTACACTGGAAAGTCTATTTCTTTCTTTGGTTTTCTGAAAGAGTAAATTCTGGCCAGAATAAAATGGATAACATAAAAAAAAAACTTTGAACCTCCAAGTAGTAGCATATCAAGGGCAGAGTGGTAGGGTAAATTCTCTGTAGGCACAGATGATAAAAGAGAAAAATAACTGTAGAGAATTTAAAAACAAAAGTGAGGGGCTGGGGATATAGCTCAGTAGCACAGCACCTGCCTGGCAAGTGCAAGACCCTGAGTTTGATTCCCAGTACCAATAAAATAAAAAAAATGAAAAATCTGAAAAGTGAAACATATGAAGAAATAAATCTGCTTTTCATGACTGACATCTGGCAGCACTTCCAGACAGTGTCAGCCATAAGATGGTCCCATCACCCCGCCCAAGGGATCCCATCATCCTGACCTTCATATGTCCTTGCCTCTAAGTATGACTTTCCTGCAATGAGGAGCCCCTTAAGAAGAGTGCTCATTTCATCTAATGATGCCAGCACACAGTGGGCCATTGCAGGAACTTCCCTATAGCATCTGCTCTCAACATTCTTGTGAAAGGTCAGAATAGGGAAAGATATGTACTTTTAGACACAAGAGCCAACTGGAATATAAACCATTCTTTGGTACTTCAGAACATAGCTGGAAGGAACTGGGAAAAATCTTGGCCTGACCAATGTATGGAGGTGCAAAGGCAGGGAACATAGCCACCTGAAACCCCAAATTCAGTCGCCTTCCCTCCCTTCAGGGAACCTGTGACTTGTATACGCAAGACATATGGTTATGTAATTTCATTAGTTCTGATAGCTTTGAATTTTTTCCAGTCTCTAAGAAGTGCAGTTTCCAGGTCAGCCACATCCCATCAGCATAACCAGGAAATTAGTCAGAAATGCCATTTTGGGCCAAGTCAGAAATTGAGGAGGGTGAAACTATGCATTTATCAGTTAATAAGTTTCAAGATGATTTTGAGGTGTGCTAAAGTTTGTGAGCTTCTCCTGTCGAGTGATAATTCATAACCAAACTTCCATTCTAGTATCACACACAGGTGATGTATACATATAGGTGATTCTCATAGAGACTGCTACCACTCTGTGCAATGGAGCTGAGATAAAACCCAGACATTTGCATTTTTAAGTCTCCCAAGAGTTCCTGGAACATACACCCCATTGGCAACCACTGTTCTGGATAAATGATACCAGAAGTAACTCTAAAATAGGCTCAGAGAGTGTTGCTAGGACTTCGTTTCACAGTTTAATATAAGCTATGTCAATGATGTAAGGGCATAGATGTGTGTAAAGATGGTCATCACTACAGCCAAATGTCATGATTTCATATTTAGACCTTACAAATAGGCTCCTTCTACAGTTGGGCACTTGGTAATTATATACATTTCAGCCTATTGCCTTTCTATAGGAATGAGGTGAATACAAATGAAATCCTATCAAGTGCGATAGTAGTTCCACCTCCTTGACATGACTATAAATGACAAACTTCCCTGTGTCTCCCACCCATGACTCACACTTCAGAACCCCTAATGGGCTTTGAGTCAGGTCCCCTCACGTCTTTTCTCCCAGCACTTTTCTGTCTGTTTCTTCATCTGAGCTCTTTGAACACTGTTTAAACCATTTTTTGGACAACTTTCAAATATTATGTTCAGTGAAATAAGCTGAACCATTTTTGGACAACTTTCAAATATTATATTACATGAAATAAGCCAGGCACAGAAAGATAAATTCTACATGATTTCACTGTATGTGAAGTTTTAAAAAGTCAATCTATCTCATAGAATCAGAACAGAAAAATGATTACCAGGGGCTGGAGTGACTGAGAAAGGTGATATAGGACATATTGATCAAGGGGTTCAAAGTTTCACCTAGGTTGGAAAAATAATTTTTAGTGATCACTTTCACTTTGTGATGGCCATTTGTATATTTCAAAATTTTTAAAGGCTAGCTAGTTAATATTGTCATTATCAAAAATTTCTAAGTTGGTAAGGTAAGGATATGTTAATTAGCTTGATTGAATGTTTTACAACACATACATAGATCAAACACTATATAATACCGCATAGATATGCACAATGATTATTTGTCAATTTAAACATTTTTAATTTTAAAAGTACAAACAACAACAGCCAAAGCAGGCTTGATATTTTGGTTATTTATACGTTTTAGCTTCCTGATTTAGAGCATAGTATCCTTTACTTCAGTGATCACATCCTACATTTACAAATGCACTGTTACAGTCACAAATTAAGTACTAGATACAAGCTTTTGCTCAGTTGCCTCTACCTGTATTTAAGTGCAAGGAAATTGTGAACTCCTTGTTTAAAAAGAGTGATTCTTCTTTAAAAATTGGACGAAAAACATATTTTGACTGTGAGGTAGTCACACTGAATGTATGGGTAGAACATGTCTGTTCTGTTCCCATACTTTCTGACACAAAGCCATCAAGCCAAGCAGAAGCCTTCTGAGGACAACAGATGTATACCTTGCACATGCTGTGTACCCCGGTCATGCACAAACTGTAGTTTATGTGCAGCAAGAAGGCCATAGTTTTTCTATGACACCTTTCCACAGATAATTTGACAGTGCCGAGTTTTCTCTGAGTGAGGAGCTAAGCATGTTGATTCTAATGCTGCAAATTCACTAACATCTTCTCCACTGACCCTTAAGAGTCAAGGATTTCCTACTTCATTTCCAGAATCTAGGCCAGTGTATCAGGGCTTTTTGGGTTTTGTGTTTTGTTTGTTTACTGAAAGTTAAAACTAAACTATAACTTCTGGGTAACTGGCAGTTCAGGGACTGGCAAGAGAATGAAGTACCTCTTAATTTTGCTCAATTGCTCCATGTCCACGAGAGTTCTGTTCCCAAGAGTGTACTAGAAAGGAAATCATTCTTGAGATGAGCTTCAAGTGAGCTAACTGCCAATTACTATTTGCCAAGAGGTGCCTGGTTGAATGGGAATGTATTCTAACAAGGACATCTTTTTTTTCCCTTCATGTCCAAAAATAGAATAAAAGAGGGTGAAATCCTTCCATCTTACCATACTGAAAATCTGAGAGCAGCAGACCCTTGGATCTCATGACTTCAGCACATCTTTAGAAGGAATCAAGACTTAAAAGTAGCACAATGTTTGAAGTAGGAAATACAAAATTCCATCAACAGAAATGGTGGCAAAAATAGCAAAGTGGCCAACTTGTGCTTCTGAAAGGGGTGCAAACAGATCACAAGAGATAGTACCCCCCACCCTAACAACAAGGAAAGCCTAGGCAAGCTAGAGTATGTTATTGTTTTCATTTTAATTCACTGGGTAACTGAAGATACAGAAATTAATTAGTCAAAACTAACAGGAGATGGGAAAACTCTGGCTCCTCTCAATCCCTGGTGGAACAGCTACAGGCAGGGGACCCCACTGGTGTCAGGGGTAGGAGACAACAGCCAACATTTAATCATTTCCTGTGATGGGGTAGAGAAGCTCTTGACCAATTAAGAGTTCTGTGGTACCTTGGTGAGTGACTCCTCACCCTCTGGTCAGCACAGCTAGGAATATGGGACAGAAACAAAAAAATCATCTCTATCAGTGAAGGGAGTCTTTCTTAAAATCTGAGCAACAGTTACGAAGGACTGTGGATGGAGTAGGAGAATGGAGAGACACTGAGAAATGCAGAGCTGAGGGTAGAAATGCAGTGCAGAGAAAGCGAGCCAGTGACACCAAAAGCTGGCAAGTGGGAGGCAAACACAGAGGCCGGCATGACCTTGCCTATGCTCAAAGCCTATTCCTTTACTAGGTAGGGAGAGGGGTGCAGTGATTTAGCTCCACAAATAGCAACTGAGAGAAAAAAGCATATTTTTTCTAGACGCAAATGATATTTTTGCTTGTCTCTAATATTCTCTCACATAACATTACTCACATAAAATTATGAAATTGTGGGCCTCATAAATTTTTAAAAAATGAGTTGATGTGTCAAGAGAGGAAAATGTCAATAGAAGCAGGGCTATAGATGCACCCAAGTGTCAGAATTATTCTTCAAGGAGTTTACAATTACTACGATAAATATATTAAAAGTCTGTGGAAAAGTAGAACTTTATATATAAAGACATAAGGAATCTCAGGTGAGAGCTCAAGAATACAAAAAAAAAGTAAATAAGTAAGCATAACAAAAATGCAATATTAAAATTGAAGAATCTGTTTCATGGTGCTAGCAGTGGACTGACACAATAGAAAGGAACTGAAAAACTGGAACATATAATTAATCCAACCTGGAATACAAAGAAAACTAACAACAAAGATTAAACAGAACATCAAAGATCTATGCTACAGGGGCTGGGGATTTAGCTCAGTGGCAAAAGAGCCTGCCTGGCAAGCGCAAGATCATGAGTTCGGTTCCTGGTACCAGAGAAAAACCAAAAAAAAAAGATCTATGCTACAATACTGACTATGCTAACAAATGCATAAGAAGAATTTTAGAAGGGAAAAGAGAGTATATAAGCCACTAGAAATATCTGAAGAGCTATTGGCTAAGAATTTTCAAAAATTTTTGGCAAATTTTAATTGACAGATTTTTAAATTTCTTTGAAATTTAAACAGAATAAATACAAAGAAACCCCCAAATAATTCATATAATACCACCGTGCTAAAAACCTCAAATAAGCAAAAATATTAAAGAATCCAGAGAGAAAAGATTATATACAAGGGTAAATTAAAAAATGACTAACGTCATCTAAGACAATTGAGATCAGAACAATATTTGTAATGGGTTGAAGGAAAAAACTGTGTAAACCTAGAATTCTATCCTCAATACACAAAGGCAAAATAGTATTTCTAGACCTAAAACAAAGTCAAGATAATTTATTTTCAAAAAGGAAATAATAAAAAAGAGCACAAAAATCTCTCCCTTCAACATTTGTCAGGAGAAACCTAGATGAGTAAAAAAGGAGAGATACAATTTGAATATAATTAACGTATTAGATGACATTATTCTATCAATATTATATTTATTGAGGTGTGTTTTCTATTGCATGAGTCCTGTCCTTTGCAGCACCGTGGTGGAACTGGAGATCATTGTGTGGAGTGAAATAAGCAGGTGCAGGAAGACGAACACCACATGATCTCACGCACAGGCGCACTCTCAGAGGTTTGATTCCAGAGAGACTGAAAGACGAATGGTGATTACCAGAGGCTGGGAAATGCAGGGGAAGGTAGAGATAGGGAGAGGTAATCAATGGGTACTAAATTATAGTTAGATTGGAGACGTTCTGGTGTTCTATGCACAATGAGCTACCTATAGACAATGGTAATGAACTCTAGAGTCTTAAATACCTAGAAGAAATGATTTTGACTGTTTTCACCAAAAAGAAAGAAAACTAAATGTTCCAGTAGATCTGCCCTGAGTTTCATGTTATTCAATGTATACATATATCAAAGTGCTACAAGGTACTCCATAAGCGTTTACAATTTTTATTGGTCAATTAAAGATACATTAGCAGGGCTTGGTGACACACACTTGTAATCCCAGCCCTCAGGAGGCTGAGGCAGGGGGAACATCACAAGTTTCAAGGCCAATCTGGGATACATAGTGAGCTCGAAGCCAGCCTGAACTACATGGTGAGACCCTGTCTCACAAAACAAAACTAAATAAATAAATTTTAAAAATACAAAGTTAGATGGTTTATAAACCTAAATTTAAAACAAATTTGTCAAACTTCTAGAGAAAACACAAGAGAAAAGCTTTATAACTTCAACGTAAACAGATTTATTATTAAAAACAAACATTAAAAGAAAATAATTTATATATTAATATTACCAAAATAAAAATTCTTGCTCTTTGATAGACATGAATGAGAAAATAGAAAAGCAATCTTCAGATTAGATAAAATATTACCTATGAAAATATTATATATGTCTGGAAATAATTTATATCTCAAAAATATAAGACATTTCTATCAACCATCAATAGAAAGTTATTGTAATAAAATATTGGGCAAAGAAGCCCTTAAACAGACACTTCAAAAATTACATAGACACAAAGAGCCAATGAACACAAAAAGATGCTCAGTGTCATTAGTCACCAGGGAAATGTGAATTTTAAAAATGAGAAGCCCTGGGTCGGGAGGAGGTAACTCAGTGGCAGATTGAGTGCTTCGCACAGGCAAAGCCTTGGGTTCAATCCCAAGTATCGAAATAAATAAATCGATAAACATGAGATAGCATTTTGCAACCACTAAAGTAAAAACTAAATAAATGCAGTTAAAAATAAAGAAATGAGGGGTTGGGGATATAGCTCAGCAGCATAAGTGCCTGCCTGGCAAGTGCAAGGTCCTGAGTTCAATTCTAGGTACCAAAAATATATAAGTAAATACATGAATAAATAAATGACAAATCAATAAACATACCAAGAATACAAAATATTGGTGAAGATTTGGAGCTACTGGTACTTATGGGTATAAAACCCCATTCAACAATTTGGAAGATTCCTTAGTCAATCCTAAAAAAGGCAAGCACATACCTATCACCCAACAGCTATCTCTAGCTTTTACCCAGAAAAAAATAAAAATACATGCACCTGAAAGGACCTGAAATAGTTTTATAGTAGTTAAAATAGTCAAAAGTAGGTCATAATAGTCAAAAGTAAATATGTTCCTTAACAAGAAAGCTGATATACAAATTCTAGTATAATCATACAACAGAATAGTATGTAACAATAGGAAAAACCAAGCTCCTAACACATCAACATGAAAGAATTTCTATAAGGAAAGAAAGAGTCAAGTACAAGTGGCCTTCTATAATAGACATTTACATGACATGAAGAATGAGCAACACTGATCACAGACATCAGAACCCAGGGGGCCTCTGTTTTGGAAAGGAGCACAAGAGATCATTCTGAGGCAAAGCAAATACTTTATGACATATTTTGAGCACTGGTCATGTGGGAATATGCATTTGTCAAACTGAACAGTTTGGATCAGTGAATTGTCAAAAATTAATACCTTCAAAAAAGGAGAGAGAAGGGGATGAGACAGGGGAGGAGAAGCAAAGGAGGGGGCAAAGGAGGACATGATGGAGGGAGAGAGAGAAAGGAAGAATAGGGCAGGGAAGGTGGACCATATGCTAATATTTGGGAAGCACAATAGACTTTTACAATGCAGAGAGCAGAAAAAGATGTAACCCACCATTCCATCTTTGAGTGATCCGATTGTAAACCCTGCTCTTTCCATGTGTTAGCAGAGCAAAACCCATAGAAACTGGGTTTTTTTTGGGGGGGTGGCGGAACTGGGAATTGAACTCGTGACCTCATGCTTTCCAGGCAGGCACTGTGCTGCTGAGCTGAATCCCCTGCCCCTTTTTTCTTTTTTTTTTTTTTTAATGTTGAAATTTTAAAATCAGATTCCTGGCTGAATGCCATGCCAAAATGAGTGATTATTTCTAGGTTTGAGGTGTACACAGCAGGGGCTGTGCCCTTGCTCCCAGATGCCCAGTGAATAACAGCTCTCTCCTGCACCCCAGCAGGCTGCAGAGTCTCCTCAAGAGCATGAATTCAAAAGTCCTATTAAGAAGCTTCGGGAAATATTCTAGTCTAAAAATTAAAATTTCAACCCCAGCAGGCTCTTTTCTGTCTTTCTTTCTCATTGTAAGAAAAAAGCCTCAACAACGAGGACCTTATGTTCAGAAGATTCCACGTTTGAAAGGAAATATCAGGCTTAATTATTTGGAGGTCACATATATAAGTTTCATCCTTCATCCCTCAGCAGATAACAAGGTGGAATGAGGGGAGACTTGCTCAAAAAGAACAGATGGGTTAGTAAATGAAAGTAAAATTAAGGTGTTCATAATTTTAACAACAGAAGCAGCCATCTACTTCTTGATGCCTTTTTTTTCACATTAAGCTTTCCAAAAATGATCACCAATCTGTTTTTGATAATTATACCTGGAGACTCAAGTTCTAAATTCATTCATTCCTTTTTTCAAACTCTTTGCAAGCGGGATCAAGAGCCTTTTTTCCCAGTCATAGTTGAGTGAATGTGATATTGTATTGCTTTGTCTATTCTGAGTTTTTAAAAAGCATAAATTAAGAGTCCTGTCTCTCCACTCTTTTCCCTGTGGTAACAGATAAATTCCAGGGGATTTTTCCAATGTCTAGAACTTTTAAAGTAAAGAACTTCCTCTGAGACTACCTAAAACCTCAATCGGTGTCCTCTGAGATACAACTTGTGCAATCTGATCTTTGGCTATATATCTATCTCGTTCTCAAAAATTCACATTTTCAAATGGCTCCTGGGGTCAGCTGCCTCTTGCCTCTGTGCATACTGTCCACCTTACAAATCTTTAGCTGTTTCCTTCATTCAGCTGCAGATTTCTGTACCAGATCACTCACTCATCTAACCTCTGCCTGCTCCTACACTGGCACGAACATGACTGACTTGATGTGTTCTTGTTCTCTTCCCTTTGGGGATGAGAGAAGTGGGGAAGTAATTCTTCTCAGCCCTGGAAGCCTGGAGCCTTGATAATGTCAAGTGCAGGACTAGGACAGAGGTTTAAACTTGGGCTCTCAGACTGGGAGTCACTGTGATGACAGAGTTTAAGCAAATGCAGATAACTGAGCAACCAGAGTGCAAAATGTGTGAGCTCTTCAGATCATTCATCCGTGAAACACTTATTGGATGTGCACAGTGTGCCAGGCACCAGCCTAGAAGCTGCGGCCACACAATGGATGTAATCTTTGCCTTCTTAAAACTCATCAACTGGAAGGGAAACCAAAGAGAAGACAAATGTTTCAAGTTTCTCATAGATTTGTGGAAGGCACCAGAAGTGCCATAAGAGAACTGAGATAGACCTAACTCTTGGGGAAAGGGGAATAGTCTACAGTACTCCCTTCTGCATCCATCAACTAATTGATAGTTAATAGTCTTACACGCCATATAATGTGTCTAGAATTGCATTAGGCATGGAGGTTATTAGATTTGAAATTCAGAAGTCCCACGTCAAACTGAAAAAAATGTGATCCTAATTAAAATATAAGTAAATAAGTCTTTGATCTATAAATTTACTAATGGTTATTCCTGCTGCTCAGTAACAAAAATAAATAAGGGCCCTCTGCCCCTCCATTCCCCTAAGATTTCTCAGTAGCTTCTATCTGTGGCACTCGATAAAGATTTGATAATACGGAGAAGTTCGACATCCCTAATCTTATACTTAGCTGGGCACAGTAGCCCCTCCAGCTCTGATTTAACCAATGCCCAGACAACAGTGAGGCACAGATCAAAATGCAGCAGTCCCAGATGTAAACCAAGCCCTCCCACTCTTTGAGACGGTAGTCTGTTTTCTCGGTGTAGGGTCAAGGTTATTTCCCACAGTAAATCCAAGACAACTCCTTTCTGGTGTTCCCACTATTCACAGCTGCTGTTGACATCCTGTGGTGCCTGCTCCAGAGGTCAGACTGTAACTTTCAATTCACACCATTTGATTAAAAAAATCAGAGATGTGTTGCCCTTGGAAATAGGCTGCAGTAAAAATAGATCAAACTATCCAGTGTCTCCAGGAACACTTGGGTTATTGTCTCTTTATCCAATTTCTTCAGATTTGTAAAGGCAGGAAGGGCTCTAGGTCTCTAAAGAAATTGTACAGCTCTGACTAGATTTAATAATGCAAGCTTTTCTCCTGCACAATAATAGTGACTCACAAAAATCTGAACACACAAAGCAGTTTAGGGTTGTGACATCCTGGGGAAAAGCAAGAAGTTGGAACTCATATTCATCTTTCCATAATTAGACTTGCTCTAGCTGTCACAAGGAACATCACAGTGTTCTGAGACACCACCAGCATTTAAATTTGGGAGTGATGCTAAAAATGAAGGCAGCTTTCACTTTCAAGCAAGCTGATCAGTTTGGAGAAATATCCCCAAAGAAGGCATGTCATTCAAAGCATTGTTTAAACTCAATGGTTCCTCTGGAGTTCCTTCCACCTCTCAGGCACACGCGTCTACTTGAAGGAGACACAGGCTGCACATTAAATATCTCCAAAGACCTTTTTGGAGAGAGATTAATGTGACTGGTCATTAAAGGCTGTGTCAGGGCCTCGTAAACACGGGCACCACGCAGAGCTGGCAGAGCAATCCATCAATCAGCAGCAGTCCTTGAGGGCCTTTTCCATAGGCAGTGGGAATCACTAAAGGTCCTTGACCAGATGACAGGCATATGGAAAAGGCCGTCTGTCTTATGGAGATAGCAATTTGGCAGTTGGAGGGGAAAGTCCATCAGTAGACTGCAACGAATGAACCTTTTGAAGGCCTTTCCTGGACGGGTGACAGTGGATGTGAAATGGATGTGTATGAGGCTTATGGAAAACAAAAAGCCTAGGACAAGTGGTAAATGAAATATAGGGAACTGAACAGGCAGAGTTAGGTCTGGAAGTCAGACAACTATGTCTTGGAAATGAGAGAGCCTGTGCCACTCAGAACCTGGAGAAGCTGTTGCAAGAGTTTGAAGTCATGTCAGAGCAAGTGGAAGACCGAGGTGTCTTTAGAGATCTTTAAGAAGGATTTCAAACTGCATCCCACAGAAGACATGTTTTGCCCGTTGCACCATAGTCATACCCCCGGCTCATTGAATTTCTCTTCCCTTAGTAACCACAGGTCTCACAGCACCATCAGCAAGCCTTATTCTAAATTCTTGGCTGGAACTCCTGAGCTGAATCTAAGGCAGGGCAGAGGAAATCAGCTATGTATAGAGTCACCTCTATCTACATATGCCAGGCACTCGCCAGGGAGGAAAACACAGTGCTTGGGAGCTTTGGACACATTAAGGGAACAGCCACCTATCATGGTCACAAGAAATACAGGATCCATGATTACACAATTAACAGCTACAGTGATTACTCCAGAAATAGAGCAGTAGGGCTAGGGATCTAGCTCAGCAGCACAGCGCCTGCCCTGCAAGCGTGAGGTTATGAGTTTGATTCCCAGCACAAAAAAAAAACCAAAAACAAACAAACAAAAAACAGAAATAGAGCAGAAAGGAGCTTAAAATGACATAGGAACAAAGGAAGAAAGATCAGAGAGGCAAAGAGAACATTTGATGCTTTTACAATGCAACTATTTCTTTTACAGTTGGACAGAACAAATTAAAAGATGTTGCAGTTAATTTTGTGTTGCTATTAAGATCTATCTTATCCCCGTACTATGTAATGTTATCTTTCCATTATGCTTAATTGCTTTGCCTATTGTCAAATCATTGCTTTTGTTTAATCTGGCAAATATTTATTGAATGCTTTGTGTTCTATGGTACTCTGCAAATGCTGGATGAGACAGAGCGGAATGAGAAAACAAATAAAGGAAAGAGAAAGAACAGCAGATGGCAAGAGGCATGATGTTGTGGAGGGACGCTTTGGCTCCACTTTGCAGCTTGAGTCCTTGCTGTCAGAGGTTGGAAGAAATCATTCTAAAATCCATCACAGCAATAAAGTGGATGATAGAGGAACAAATGTTGGTCAGAGAGCAGGATAACAAGCTGGACAGAGAAGCACCCATGGAAAATACTATCAAATGAGGTAGACTAATAGTCCATGAAGGCCCTCAGAGGTTACTAAAAACGCTTTCAGGTTATGCAAGTCATAGGTAGCAAGGGCTCTGTGGGGGAAAGAGGAATGGACTGAGTGGCCCAGACATTCTCCAAGCTCCTGGCATCAGCCCTCACAGGGCCTGGGCAGTGCTTGACAGTCTGTCTTCCTAAAGGTACACAGAAGAGGCGAGAAGCAACCTTTCTATCACCCTGAAACCACTCATAGTCATGTTCACTTCCCCTCCCCCCTCAAATGTTACCTTCCATCTTTGCCATAAAATTTTTATTTCATGATAAGTAAAGTAATCACATGATTCTCTGCTTACTCCAAGTAATACCTGATTCACTCTAAAGCAAAATCATAAAGTAGACCCCCTAAAACTGTCATTGTCCTTCAAACACAGGAGCATCACTAGAATGGGTGGCCTGTATGTATATGTTGTTTCACAATTCAAACTTTCCTAGCAGGCGCAAGGGAAGGAGGAGGCAGTGGAAACAAAGCAAAGGATGCCACCTTAGGAGGAAGCCAGAAGCATGTTAAATCAGATATGACCTACCTTTGCAATATGTCATTTCTGAATTTGTTTGCACATATTAGGAGAGAACAGATTTTCCTGGTGTTATTTCATCATAAACCTGATGGAAGAAACCTAGGGAATAAAATAAATATAGCTCAATGATTCATAGTCCTCTCTGATTCTCTAAAACCCATTTGGTTTCAGCAAGGTGGGGCTCAATCCTTTTCCTGGGCTACCTTGTAAGCATTTCTACATTATCTTTATCAGCCTAATGCAATCACTTTTCTGGGAAAGTATTTCAAGGGCAGACACCACATCTAAATCTCTTCTGCACTGCTAGTCCCTCATACAGTCTATAGTACTGAGTAGGCACCCACTAAATACTCATGTATGCACCCAATGAATAGGCAAATGAATAAACCCAGCAAGTGGGTAATGTCCTGGTTTAATAGGTCACCAATGGCTACTTTAGACATTCAACAACATGTGCTATTGTATTGCTCTCTGCCAAAAAAATCATCTGTATGCTTCACAATTATTTCTAAATGGCCTATGTGTAATAGTAAGAGCCACAGTTTGAGCCTCTCAGCATGCCAGATTGTGGGCCATTAGCTCATTTAATTCTGCAACAACCCTGTAGACACTATCATTATCTCCATTTTATGGAGGAGGAAACAGACTGCCGAAAGAAAGAATTTAACTTCCTGAAGGTCATTTCAGGAGCCTGATTTTGAAAACCCAGTGCCACCTAACTCCACCTAACTTTTGTGCTCTAATGCACTGAGATTTACATCTGCAAAGGCAGTTCATTGTTCTTTTGTGTGTGTATTTGTAGAGGGCTATTATATTGAATGAACTGGAGAAACCAGTCCAAAAGTCATCAGTCTGTTTATCATCCAATATTTCCCATTGACTTGCTAGGTGACTGGATGAAATTGATTAATTTTTGGATTTCAGGATTCTTGATTGCAAAGAGTACAGAGTGAATTCCAAGGTCTTCCTCAAACGTGATATTATAACTCTAATAAGCCATGAATTTGAACACAATTTTCCCCCATCAGCTTTTTCACATCAGCTACATCTCCTGTCACCATTCTTTGCAAATTCAGACATGTTTTTCACTTTCAAAAAAGAAGACAACAGTAAAAACTTCGGGTTAAGTGGAGTATGAAAATGAACAGGAAAGGATTGTTAACTGAGTTTGACGTTGGAGGTGACATTGCTAATTTCTACTGCCTCTTCTGTTTTTATGAAATGCACGGAATGACAGAATATCTGTCAAGGAGTGGCAGAATTCCCTGTCTTATCACAGATCTGTGCAATTTTAAAAGCTATGCAGAAGGTCAGTGAAAAAGAGGAAAAAGGAAGATAATGTATGCCAGGTAATAATCGGAGCCAAAAAGAGGGAACTAAGAAATTTGAAGTAAAGACCCACTTAGAAAATCAGATGCAGCTTTCCCCTTTGGCTTATAGCAATTTAGTAAATATTAACGAATCATTGAAGGGCACTGGAATTCACTTTTGAAATTCAGTTGGCTAGCTGCTGTCATCAAACCTGTCCTTTTCACGCATACTATGCTAAACGGGGCTAGGAGGACCTCAGAGTGAGAATAGACTGCTTCCTTTAGGAGCCCATGATCTTGTATACAAAAAAGGTCAGAACATGAAAGAAATAAGAACAGAGTCATAAAAGATATGATGTACTACTCTCAGAACCTCCATGGACTTCACGAAGACTGAATGTTCAAACAAGTGTTCAGTGGAATGAGAGGGAAACAGAAGCTGGCACAGTACTAATCCCAAGTGCTGGAGATCAGAGAAGAAACTGGCCCCGAAGGGGAGCTTACCTCACACTTTGGCCAGTGGGCTAGATCTCAGATAATTTAATTTTAATAACATTTAGGTAAATCTTCTAGGTCAGTGGTGGTGAACATACGGGTAATTTGTTTTTCTTTTCAGACAAAAGATGTTAATGTATAAGGGTTTTTTTTTTTCCCTAAAGTAGAACCTCAGTATTAGGTTTAATTGTAGTGTTTAATTGTAGAGTTGGCACTTTGCGATAAATAAGTAGGTTTTGGGTTGCTGTTGTGCACTTGTCTCTAAAAGTTTTGCCATCACTGTCCTAGGGTTTATGACATGTTTAGAACCATGATCAATGAAACTAGACAATGTCACCTTTTGCTTGACATCCAGAGTGTAGCGGAATTGGGGCAATTCAGGTGCAAAATATTGTGAGCATGACTGAAGGGACCACACAAGTCAGGTGACAAGGTACAGAGGCAGGTTCCCAAGTCACCTTCTGTTTAGAAGAGTGAATACAGATTTGATGCTGTTGCTGCTTGAAAGGACTGTGTGACTCCTCCCAAAATATAGGATTAGAAAGAGCTGCCATTAGCTGATAGACTGGAAGGAAACAAGGGCAGCTTTTGTATGACTCCTCCCACTCTAGATCTTCAGATCCTGCAGGGTTGACAGCAATGCAGGAGATTCAGCCAGAACCCCACACAGCTCTTACCTCAGAGCTCCTTCTAGGAACTACCCAGATCAACTTTTTAACAGTGAGTCTGATTTCCCACAGTTTTCAGCTGGGTGAGATCATTAATTTTGACCAGGAACTGGGTTTCAAAATATTCCTTTTATTCTATCTGCATCAGTTACTGTATTTATGAAATGGGAATAACAGAGCTGTTGGACGGAACAATTATTAAAAGTGATTATGAAGAACTTTGCAATATAAAGTGCTTGTTAAAATTGAGAAGTGCTCAATATACCCTTCCCAATTCTCCCCAGACTGTGAAAACTCCTTTTGTAGAAATATCACAAGCTTGCCTAGACAGCAAGTATTTTGAAGAATATGCTTCACCATTTAAATCTGTCATCTTGCAAAGTAGCTCATTATTTCAGAAATATGAGCATTTTAAAGGTGCTGCTGCAGTTCTCAATCACAAGCGTTCACTGCTTTTATTTAAAGTAAGCCACCTTGAAATCAGTCTTCCAATCAACCTCTGCACAGAGGTCTTAAGTTACAGGAATGTGTGTGTACTGGTGTGTATGCTTTAAATGTGATGTCTAGGTGATGCCTCTTTTAATTATCCCTGTTAGGTTGATCTTTCCCCTTTAGAATTCCCATTCAGTGGAACAGTAAGTGGAAGAATTCATTTTCTCTTGAACACCTCATTGGAATGAGCTTTGGTGAGAAGTTAACTTAGCTAATTTGTTTGCTTTGCATAATTATTATAATCACCCACTAAGTACTACCAGTCAATAAGTACTAATATCCTACAAGAACATCACAAGTACTTTTTCTAAAGACTTCTTTTTAATCCAAGAAAAAATTTTAAATCGTGTTCCTTTCCCTATCACAGGGAGACAAGGAGAATGACAAAAACAGACCCAGTTAAAAAAGGGGTCAGTGACACGCAGATGGTAACACAGAGAAAGTTGGCTAAACATGGTCTGGAGAATGACGTGATTTAATGGCTTCCAGGCTCTATAGTCAGAATGACTGACTCTGACACTTGGATCTAAAATTCATAGATAGCCTTTGTAATGTCACTAAATTTCTCTGAGCTCTAGTTCCCTCATCTGCAAAGTAAAGGCAATAATAGTTCAAACCCAAATTCATGTAGTGAGACATAGGTACAAAGCAAGTACTTGAAAAAGTGTACATACGTGAAGTGTTCTATCGTTAGCTGGTGCCAGTAGGAGTGGCACTGAATTAAATGGACTCCTAGAGGAAGGCATTGGGACTGTTGTTCAGAGGGAGCCTCATGAAAAGCATCAAGCCAGACTCACCCAACTATGCGAAACTTTACCCCACTACTGAAAGCAGTGGGAGAGAGAGGTATAGTTGTCTGATATTTAGAAAACCTGGCCTCCTACTCAAGCTGTGCTCTAACCATCCCATTTAGACTATATTCTGGATGGTATACCAGTTGCCTATACTGAGTACTAACTTGGTAAATGTACACCAGGGAACATAGTAATTCTTTCCATATGTTTGTGGTAGGAATCAGTGAAGAGAATGCATGCAAAAGCGCTCTGCACACTGAGTAAACCCAGCAGCTAGTGACCCGATGGTATTAATGCTAAATACATATGGCCATGTCTACCTCACTGCATAATAGATCTATTTTCATGTAATCCACATCTGCACTTGACAGCAGAGCACAAATTCTCCTGGCCCAGGGTCCTAAGATTATTCATTGTAAACCTTGCTGTCCAAGGGCAGAGTGCGACAGGGTGGATGGGACCTTGACCCAAAGCCCCCCCCGCCTGCTGCTTTCCCTGAAGAGGTCTGACATGAGGAAGAGAGACCTCCAGATATCTGTCAGTGCTTGTGCCAGCTAGACAGAAACTGTCATGATGACTCCCTCACTGCTGCTGGAGCTGAACATTTACTTTAAAAAGAGCAAAGGCATAAACAGTTCAGAATATTCATACAAGGCAGTGCTCTTGTTTGCCATTCACTAATCTCTCTCTTTGTGTGGTGCCCTCTCTGGAGTGGTTGCCTCTGGCTATCCTAGAAAGGTATGTTCCCATTCTGTAGATAAGAAAGGGCTAATTCAACATTTTATTCAACCAACATTTATGAAGTGTCTTCTGTGCACAAGGAGCTATGCAAAACATTGGGCCTCCAGGAAAACTGCTTGGAGAAAATGAAACTTCATCTGATATTCAAAGGCTGAGTAGGGGCTGGCAGGGCAAAGGAGGGGTAGACAAGGAAAATACTTAAGAAAATTAAACTATTCTGTGTGGGAAAGCTCAGGAACTTTTGAAGAACCTTGAGAAGACAGAGTGGCTGGAGTGCAGAGGATGTGGGAACGAGAGAGGAGAGGCATAGCGGGTGGCAGGGCAGTACTGCATCAGTCAGGCTATCTGAAACCACACTGGGGACTTTGAAATTCATGCCATGGAGATGGAAAATGTTGAAAGATCATATTAGAAAAACTATATAATAAAACTCATGTTTTGAAAGATCATTCTCCATACTCTGTGGGGGATGGGTTGGTAGGGGCAATCCTGGACACCCTGATGATGCAGAGAGTTGCTATAGCATCCGGCTAGATGCATGATTGGATCAGAGTAGACAGTGACTATGAATATGGACACAAAGACAGAAGTGGAGATGTTTGAGAGAGGATTTAAGGGCTAGGATTTTCTGAATGCAGTTTCTGAATGACTGGCATTAAGAAGAGGGTGGATGTAAGATGGGAACCACATTCTTACTTTGTACACCAAGTAGACTGGAATATACTATTCCATGAAATAGATAACTGTGGTAGATGGGAAGGGATGGGAAATGCTGCATCTTTCTCCCAGCTTTTTGGGTGTTTGTAAAACCTGCACATGGAGATGTCCACCAAGTGAGCTAGAGCTCAGAGCCAAGGAAGAAGCAGAAGATGGACATTTGGGAGTGGTAGGGGTTGAATTGTGCCCCCCAAACACATTTAAGTACTAACTTCTTTTTACTCAGAGTGTCACTTTTTGGGAAATAGAGTCTTGGAAAATGTGATTAGTTAAGATGAAGTCAAAGTGAGGTAGAGTGGGCTCCTAGTCCAAGAAGACTGGTGGCCTTATAACAAAAAGGGAAGATGGAGTCTCAGACACAAGAGGAGAGGAGGTAAGTGAGACAAAAGCACTAGAGCTGCAGGTCAGATAGAAACTGGAGCACCACAGCTGGAATAGGCTGGAGGGACCCACCCCTAGAGGTTTCAGAAAGAGCACCTCTCTGCCAGCACCAGGATTTCAGACTTCTGTCTGCCAGTGCAGGAGAGGATGAATACTTTTGCTGTTTAAAGTGAAACCATTTGCTGTAATCTGCTAGAAGAGCCGTAAGAAAGACTCGGGAAGTTATCGGCCAATTGATGGTCATTGAAACCAAAGTTGTGGCAATGTCACTCACAGAAGCAACACAGAATGGTGAGAGAAGGTCCACACCTGGGAAGCTCTAAGATTTAATAGCCCCGGAGAAGAAAGTGAGATGACAAAGAAGACAGAAAAGAAGCCATTAGTTGCCAAAAGATTCTTGTCAGGTTTAGGAAATGAAGTGACATGGAATTTAACTCAGAGGCTCAGCAACCTGCTCCTCCAGTCACTGAGCAATAAAGGCAACATCCAGATGAGAGAAGGCCACCAAGGCCACCAACAAGCCCGCAGCATTTCCATGCCGAAGCTCACACTAGGGAGAGGAGGCCTTGAACTTTAAACCTTAAAAAGCCTTTGCTTTTAGCAGCAAATTAGAAAATAGAGTGTGAATACCAAAGTTTAATATCCAAAGCTTTCTGGGGGAATAAACTTCTCATTAGTTACTCAAAAAAAGAAACTACTTTCATTGGACAGGGCATTGAAATTTACTTCAGGTAAAGAGAGGTCATCATCCCTGCTCACATTTGAACTGTCTCAAATGTTTTGGAACTGTATAGAGAATTATGATTTATGATGGGTGAAGCAAGACCCAGGTAGCAGGAATTTTAAAACTTCTCAGGAGGGTTCGGAAGTACGGCCCTCAGAGCTGGATGCCAGGTGCTCTATGCTTCTTCTTCAGTTTCAGGTCTCTAATCTGATAGGTCTCTAATCTGTCTGCTGATAGTATGCACTGCCCCCTTTCCCTTTTCACAGCAAACCAGACTCTACCGCATGCCTCAAAGTGTGTATGCTGCGTTTATTTATGTGATTGTATCAGTTTTCAAATGTATCTACCATGGCTTCGCTATTTATTGATTTGCTAAGCAAACATTTATTAAGCATCTATAAGTCTACAAAGTTCTCAGTATTATAAAATCATTTAAAAATAAGACTTAAAGTTTCACACTCTGAAAATCAGTCTGGGGTAGTAAAGAAATGAGAGTAGGCTATAATAAGATCAGATGGCAAGTCTCTAATCAGAAATAAGCAGGGAATGTTACAGAGATACAGAGGACCTAAATCTGTTGAGACGTGATGGAAGAATTAGATAAAATTCTTCTTCTTTTTAAGAAATTCAGAGTTCAGTCATTAAACATGAAGAGATGGACTTTTGACAGAAACGACTTTTTGTAAAAACCACAGTGGTGCCAAAGTCGCCTATTTGGGAATTACAAGTCTCTTACAGCATGCTTGGACAGTAAGGGCTCAGTGCAACTTGGCTACCACTTTCCTGGAGTCCAGCTAGGCCATGAGGCTACACAAATGGCTGGGAGAGCTGACATAAAAGGCTGTGTCCGGAGCTGGGGATATAGCTCAGCAGTACAGTGCCTGCCTGGCAAGCACAAGGTCTTGAGAAAAAAAAAAAAAACCAAAAAGGCTATGCCCACTAAAACAAGGAGGTCGGCTTTGGTTCTCCAGACCAGTACTTCTCTTTTTTTTTTTTTTTTGGTTTTTCTCCGGTCCGGGAACCGAACTCACGAGCTTGCGCTTGCCAGGCAGGCGCTTTGCCACTGAGCTAAATCCCCAGCCCCAGACCTGTACTTCTCAAACATGAGATTTTAGTCTACTCTGACTGCTATAACAAATACTACAAGCTGTGGAACTTAAAAGAATTGTGTTCTCACAGTTCTGGAGGAACTTTGACGTCTAAGGTCAAATTGCTGGTCCGTCCTGTTCTGCAGTAAAATCTCTCGTCCTGGGATGTGTGTGCTTGGCAGATCTCTCATGCTCTTCCTGTGGTGAAGAAGACAGAGCTCTGGTTGGTTCCTCTTCTTCGTAAAAGCACTAATCTCATCACTAGGCCCCGCCCCTTAACCTCATCTGAACCTAATCAGCTCCCAAAGGGACCACCTCCATTGCTGTCACATGGGAATGACGGGCTCTTGTGGCACCAGGATTCAACCAGACCCTTTGCATTGAAGGATTTCACTCAGTTTCCCGGGCTGAGCTAGAACTGCACCACCTTCTCCAAGTATTATGGTTACAAGCCTGAGTTACCATGCCTGACTGATAGATACATTTGAGTAGACACACTCAATCCCACAAAGTACAAGGGCAAATCTCCTAGGAATCTTGTTAAATCACATTCTTACCTGGTAGTTCTGGCAGGAACACCAAGACACTGCATTTCTGACATGCTCCTTGAGGATGCCAAAGCTGCTCATATAAGGACAATTGTTAAGTAGCAAAGTTCACACCCATAGCAATAAGGAAGAATGCCAGAAGATTCAACATTCTCCTTTATTTAACCTTAAGAAAAAATTGAAATATATGGAAGCTCAAAGAGCATAATAGAATAAAAATTCCACAGTTTGTAATACTTTGCTATATTTACTTCATCTATATAATCTTGCATATACACTTAAATGTAAATTATAGCACTCATGACATTTTACTACTAAATACTTCAATGTATGTCTTTAAAAAATAAGGAATTTTCCTACCTAAACACAGTACCATTGCTATTCTCAACAAAATTAGAATCATCAAGTAGTATTGCTGGTTTGTGTAATTCAGGTGACTATGGAAAGTGATTTTTTTCTTATTTCATGACACGAGTATATAAATATATACGTATAGGAATGTAGGAATGGGCATGAACACAACTGTATCAGCTGGCACTTATCAGATTTTTTGTTTTTGGTCTTTTTGAGACAGGGCCTTGCTATGTAGTTCAAGCTGGTGTTGAGCTCACTTTGTAGCCCAGACTGGTCTCGAACTCGCAATGATCCTCCAGCTTCAGCTTCTCGAGTGCTGGGATTACAGGCATGAGCCACAATGCCTGCCTGAGTTGACTCTTATTAGAGAAACAGATTTAATGTAAGATCTACAAATATATAAGAATTCACAAGAGTGGCTTACAGTGGCCACTCACAGAATCAGGTATGCAAAAGGTCTGTCTGCACACTGGAGTCCTGAAGGATGCAGGCGATGGCTTGGAGCTCACTGTGGTGTCCCAGTGAGTTCATATCAGGAGGCTACTGAGTCTGCACTAGAAACCAGGTGATGCCATCCAAGGTGAAAATGAAGACTGGAGCTCCTCTGAAGAAACAGAAGCGAGCCTTCCTTCTTTACTCCCTCTTATTCCATGCCGGCAGAAAGCCCATTGGTTACTGTCACTCACATCCAATAAATCGCAGCAAATCTTCAGTAAATGTCCTCAGCCACACCTAAAACTGTGCTGAGCCAATTTAATTTTCCATTCCCTACTCAAGGTGACACAATCAGCTATCACAGCACCCACTCACACCTCTGTTCATGTGTGTACAGATGTATTTACTTGTGCCGCTATGTGCTTGTCATTGTGTGAGCTTAAGAACAGAGAAGAGCTCTGAACACTAGGAATTTTCTTCCTCCCAACTTTCTTGGGAACAAGCTGCTCAGGATGATGTAGCTGCTGAAAGCTTCTCCTGAGGGGGCTGTTTGAGTCCAGGGCAGGGACCCCAATAGTCCTTTGGCAGATGTCACAGCCTCTGTGAACCCCACACATCTTAATGTCAACTGGAGGAGAAATATGATGAGAGGTATAAACATGTCAAGAACATTAGGCTCTAAGAACCAGTGAAGCTGTGGAATTAGTCAGTTCTTGCTGGGCAGGCCATTTGCATGAGACAAGGTAGATGAAGACAGCTTCTGCAAGAGAGTAACAGAGCTGACATGGGCAATGCAGACAGGCCCTGCCTGACCTCACCACAGCTCTGCAAAACCCCAGGTCCATGGAGGGAAGGCAAAAGGGAGATGCTCAGGGCACCTAACAACAGGGATTTCTTTGAAAAGGTCCTGATATAACTGTCTTCCTCCCTTCCCCTTTCTTTGACAGTTTACAGATCTCTCTTTCTTGAGGTCACAGCTGACAAGACTGAGAGGCTTTTGAGAGAAACTACAACACTAAATGATGAGCACTGAGCTGAGTGGATCAACCACAGCCACCAGAACATCTTCTCTCCAAGGGTCCCTGGAGAATAGCCTCTTGTCTTCTCCATGAATTGAAAGGCAGTGGTGAAAGTCAACCCAGGAGTTCTTGATTGCTCTAGTAGTGTTAAAATGAGGCCAATTCCGGGCAGGCAGACTACTGCATATCTACAAGTCATCCAGCAGCAAGCTGCAGGCAGAGTCCCAGGTGGGGCTCAGGAATGCAGTACTTTTGATTGCTCACAAGCAGCAAACCTAATTCTACCAGTCCTTTGCTGTGGTCCCATTATTCCACATGTTCTGGCAATTAAACACAGACTTGAGGACCAATGGACACAGGTTCAAGCTTCACCTTGCCATTCCAGGTGACAAACTTCAGCAACCGTTTCATCCCTCTGCAAATCCTTTACCTTATGGTGGACTTGACCCAGGTCTTATAAATGCTCGTTGGCATCAACATGCTTACGGAATCTACAACAATTTACTGCGAAGTTTGCTAACTCATTGGACAGATTCATTGTGCAAGTCCCGGAGGAGAGAATCCAAGGGAGAGCCCGATCTGATAAGGAGCTCCTAACCTTTCCCTGTTTCAGCCAGAACAACTCCTCCCTTACTTGGCTTATTACGTATTAGAGTAGCTGGTATGTTTTGTTAGAAAAACTGTGCTCCTCTGATGTCCCTAGCATAAGAACTGGGTGAGAAGGAGGAGAGCTGGTACCTGCATTACTTAAATACTGAAACTGTTTTACGTAGTTTGGGGTCATGCCACAACCGCGCAAGGCTTAGCTTGCTGCCAGCTGGGGTATCTCAACTTAGCTCTGTGTTTGGTGGCTTATCTTGAAGGTCTAAGCACTTTTTAGGCATAATAATAGACAGCTGTTCTGCACACATGGAAACTCCACAGGTCCCACCTTCTATCTTACCCTGTACGAAAGGGCTGTCCCAAGGTGGTGTGGGCAGCTAGCAACTGAAGTGCAAGGTTGACAAGAAGCCAGCACTCTCACTGTGGGGCCTGTGGTGGGCAGACCCCGAAAGAGGGGAAGAGACAGGCACAGCTGTGCAGCCACAGTGTTCTTTAGCCACAAGCCCAGAGATGGCTGCTCATGTGTGCACACCCGCCCAGAGAGAGGAGTGCGGGAAGGGACCAGTGTCTTCTCTGTGCAAGATGTCATCGTCTCTGTGGTTTGTTTCTTCCTTAAAGGCTACAGCTGTCTTAGTAAATCTTGATTTCCTAATGACCTCTCTCCTGTGCCTGCCCTCAGGATCAGGGAGGATGGACACTTTAGCATGTCTTTTTAGTTTTAATTTATCCATATGAATCATTCAGAAGAAATTGGGATAGGTGAGATTAGCTCCCAGAGCTACTATTGATCAGCTTATTTGAGCACAAAATGCAGGCGTTATTAAAAGGGTTACACGAGAAATAATTGCCTCCAGAGGGGATTGCACGTACTTTCAATTTAGCCAGGACCTGACACAGAAATTGGCCTGTTTTATCATTATAATAACAACAAGCTTGGCTTCTTACTGAAGCTGGATTTCAAATATGGACATATGGTATACATTTTAAAAAGTCTTACTCTCACAAGTTGAAAAAAATCTTGGGATATGCTAAAAAAAAAAAAAAATGGAAGAGGATGTGCCCTTGAATTTATTCATGGGAGCCACCCGGTTTCACAGTGATGAGGTGGTAATGTATAGAAAGGCAATTTTCTCTGGAAAGAAAGTCCATGATGGTTTCCTCCTATGCATCAGCATAATGCCCACACTTGGAGCTTAAAATGCTTAATTCCCAGTCATGGTATAAAAAGTGCTGGATAGGTTTTGTATTCTTCTCATGTAACTGCATTTGCTGCCATCTGGACTGCTGAAATCAGACTAAGAACATTCTGAGAGGGACAGATTCTGACCCAAGGAGTGTAAGTGTGAGGCATTTAGAATACAGCGAGCAGGTGATTTTCAAAGGACTATTTCCAGGAAAAGTCATTGACCTACAGGAAAAGAGCTTCAGGTTTAGTTCCATATCTCACTTGTAACCCAGGGTAAAACATTCACTCAGTAGAACTAGGTATATACGTCTCAATACCAGGAAGATGTATATATCTATATCTGTATCTATATATCTATATCTATCTAATCTATCTGTAGTTCAATGAGAAGATGTAGAAAGCCAGAAATATGCTTCTT
Source organism: Chinchilla lanigera (assembly GCF_000276665.1). NCBI lineage: Eukaryota > Metazoa > Chordata > Mammalia > Rodentia > Chinchillidae > Chinchilla > Chinchilla lanigera. The sequence goes on along the minus strand of NW_004955469.1, from coordinate 3,848,675 downwards.
AATGGAACCCCTAAGAAGCCTTTTCCTTCATGTTAGAGACAACATAAGAATATCCAGTATTTCCAGGCTTAGCTTTAAACACATACAAGCCCATGCAATCAGGTGATAAAAAGACAGCAGTACCTGGAAAAGACTGAAATCAAGCAATGCTTCTATTATTTTGTGAATGATGTATAGTTGCTATTTCATAAGTCTTGAGACAGTCCAGATACAACCTAATAAAAGCCTGGAGATTTAACAAACTTACAGTTAATGGTAAAATAAAATGTCCTTACATATAAAATATAACCATCAGGAGGTATAATTTACAGTGCCACCTCCTAAATTAAAATAGTTTAAAGTCAACAACAATTTGTAGAATCCATATGAAGCAAAATTTAAAACTAGTAAGGAGCATCAAATAAGAAAAATGGGTAAGGGATAATACAATTAGTGCAACACGATGATATAAAAATGAGTTGAAAGGGCAAGGGTAGTGGGGCACACCTGGAATGCCAGCGCTGTAGGAGGCTGAGGCAGAAGGACCTTGAGTTCAAAAGTGGGGAAGTTAGTAACTTACCAAGACCCTACTGCAAAATTAAAAAAAAAAATTAAATGAGCTAGAGATGTAGTTCAATATATAGTTCATTCTCCACTACTGAAAAAAAAATGAATTGAATAAATTCGTGGACATCCTGGAGAATTACCAGAACACACAAGTGATTCAGAACAATTAATGAATGAAGTTAATAAGACAACACAGAAATTAACAAGTAAGAAGACAAACACAAATAATCAATAAAGACATGGAACAAATGCACTATTCAATACGACTCAATTAAAGTAATGCAAATAAAAACAACCATTTTTCAGTAACTTACTAAGTAAATTATTTTTATAATTAATTTTAGCAAATACATACACACTTTCTCAAATACCTGATGTATATATACTTATACATATATATAGTTGCATTTTTGTAGAGCATTTTAGTGCTACAGATCAATTTTTCAAAGCACAATTTTCTTTGTTTCAGATCCACTATTTTGAATTTATTACAAATACTCCAAAAATATATTAATGGTAATAATTTTAGGATAGAAATATCTCTAAGTAGTGCCAAATTAAATTGTGCTGCATGCGTATGAGGACAGGCAGTGGTAAAGAACAGGGAACACTGTAGTTACACTTTCCCAAGTAGGGAAAGATCACTAAGATGTAGTAGGTAAAAAGAGCAAGGATTGGAGGAGTGTTAGCGCACAGCGCTTGTTCATGAGAAATGTAGAGGGAAATGAGCGTGCATCTGTGTGTGCATACACCTGCCAACATATAAAAAAACGCACAAGAAATCATCACCCATAATTACATTTGGCTAAGATAGGAAGAGAGTCAGACTTTTACTTTCTATTTTGAATCATTCTGTTTCTATAGCACATTATTTCCTTTTACACCAAGTACAAGAAGTGATAATAGAATTAGGACTCATTTCGGTTTCTTTCCTCTGTCTTTTTATGTAAACAGCTTTTTCATATTACTTTTCTGATATTAAAAAGTAATATTCAATTCTTTGTCATAATCAACTTAGAAAAGCCAAGTGTAGTAGCTTAAATCTATAATCCCAGCTCTGAGATGCTGAGGCAAGAGGATCACAGGTACAAGTCCTGCTGGGTAACTTAGCCAGACCCCATCTCAAAATAAAAAAAGACCTGGGGATATAGTTCTATTCAAAGGCTCCAGTTTCAATTCCCAGTATTAAAACAAACAAACAAACAAATATAAACACAAAAAAACCTACAATTTAGCAAAATAAATACAAAGAAAAAGGCATAGATAAGGTCATCACTCGCGGATCATCTTTTCCTTACAGAAAGTCACTCTGAAAAGCATGTTTTCCATGATCTGAGAAGAGTGTATTTGTCTATATTATTTGTAAGTGCCATTAGATCTTGCTTGCTGTTTAGTTGCATTTTTACATCTGACTTATTATAGCCATATATCTTTTTCAAATATGAATTTATGCCACCATTTTCAATGACTAGCAGTGACTTGCATAATTTAATTATGGATCCCATTAATAGTTCTTTGCAAATTTTTGCTAGTTTTGACCTAACTGTGGTAAATATGCTGTATTCCTATTCTTTCTATTTACCTTTTCAAAGTTTACCCGGTAAGTGAATAAGCACCGAAAGGTAGAATTTCAGATCAAGGGAAAGTCTTTACAATATTAATATAATATCTTAAAACACACATACACAATAAAACCTTTCAGAATCCATGTTACTATTATACCTGCACCAATAATGAGAGTGCCTAATTCGCAGAATGGCTGACTCCCTTTCCTTATATTTTTTCTCCATAAATTTTATGGCTATTTCTCACATTATTACACTATTAAATGTCTTAATGGACTTTAAAATCATTTCATAACATTTTTAAATGACAAAGTTCGTATTTTGATTGGGGAGAATGTAGAGCTTCATAGCACTGACTACAACCGTCCATCTTTTGAGCTGTTCGCTCCTCAATATACACCCCAAAATGGCCTCACTTGGGGCTCACATGCTACGGTAAGTTTATTCTTATGGTAAGTTTATTCTTACAACTGGACATTGTCTACTGTGGTTTATTTTTATTATATTGCTGGTTATTTCACTATATTAAAAAAATGAATTAATATTTCTATTCAGGCTGTAAACTGAACACAGTACATTCTTAGTATTTCTAATGGGTCTACTTTTGTTCTCAGTTTATTATTTTAGGTTTTTCAGGTACATATATCCTTTGCAAGTAATATTGATTTTTTTTGTTTTCCTTCTCAGAAGATACTTTCACATTACTAAATGATGTTTTTAAACTTTATGAGTATTCCTCAGTGGTAAGAGGGGAGAGAGAGAGGGGAAGGAGAGAGAGAGAAGGAGACAGACAGACAGAGACAGAGATAGACACAGAGACACAGAAAGAGACAGACAGAAGGACACCAATGGATTGAGCTCCCTAGAAGCTCAAATTCTGGGCACCAATGAGTTTTACCTTTATCACCAAAAAGAGGCATAATTTGAGGATCGTATGGGGTCTGCTATTCAGATGTCTTTCCCTGCAATCCATTGGGCTTAGGTCTGATTGCAGTGAAAATTGGTAAGCGTATTTTATTTTTAACCACGATGACAAGTGTTGCTACATAGCCAGAATTACTTCATATTCTTGCAGTTAACCATATCCCAGAGTGGAGAAAGGATGCCTCATCCAGATCACAACAAGCCTCCAAGCAACAAACAGCACCACCAGGTCTTTGACATGAGAGTGGTGACTCCAAAGAGAATTGCTGGTGCCAAATGGGAACCAAGTCCTTCCTGGTGCTGCAAGAAGAGTGTCATTGGGAGCAGCTGCTCAGTGCAGTGCCTGGAACACAGCCTGGAATTCAACGTTGAGGGAATTAACAAAGTGATGCAGGCATGTGGTGTCCACTGGTGGCTGTATTTTTACTCATTTCTCTTTTAAAATGTCAGCACTTGTATACATTTTGTTGCTATATTATTTATCAGGTGAAATCTTTATGATCAAACCTTCTAGCAATATTTAAAATGTCCTCCTTTGTCCCACTTAATATCACTTTTACCTTTCAAATATTGCTACCTCTTAGTTATTTTTTTCAGCTGGATTTACATTTGTCAATCCTTGTGCATTTTATTTTTGGAGGTCATTTAATTTTTGTGTTCCTTTTAAGCATCTTATCGTTAGATTTTTGTCATTTACCTTAATTTGACAGTCTTTTCTTTTTAACCTGGGGGCTTAATGCTACATGATTAACATTCCGTTACCATCCATCCTGTGTTTGCTTCTTTCTATAATCCTTTCTTATGGTTTCTTTTCCATTCTATTATCTTATTGATTGATTTATCATACACATAACTGATAATATAAAAGTATTAATACTTGTTAATTTTATGAATTATTGTCTTACAATTTTTAAATGCATATTTTTACTGTATAAAGACAACCCAGGAAAATGGCAGAAAATGTAAGTATTAGCAAGTGTTATAAAATTGGTATTAATTTGGTATCTTCTTTCCTAGTTCCTGTTAATTCAATCTGCATTTGCACATCATCTCATAGCTTTCTGTTTCTAATTTTAATTTACATTAGGAAGAGTCTTTTTCAGAAGAAAAAGCTAAAATAAATGGCAAATATAAAAAATGCATTTAAATTAATTATTTATATTTCTGTTTTACGTTTGCTTATTGCTAGAGTTGTATTTGCTGTTTTTTGATTTTATTTATAAAGTAGGAACATATATCATCAACGCAGAAGCCTTTATGAAGTATTGCTATTCCCACTTTAAAGTTGGAAAAGCTGAGCCATAGAAAGATTAAACACATCACTCAAGGACCCAGAGCTATGTTTGTGGAGCTGGAGTTTGAACACAAGCCTGTGCTTCTAAAAGTCCACCATTTTAGGTTCCATACACAGCAGCCCCCGTTAATATTTCCCGAACGCACACCATTCTGCCTGTATATTCTGCAACTGGGGCATCCCACTGGGTTATACCTGTTTGGTATTCTTTCCATATTTGCTGAAAACACAATATTCTCTCACAAGTTTAAGCCCCATACCTTTTCCATCTCATTGCTGTCAGTCACATTTCCCTCTATTGCTTCTCTTCTTCCTGTTCGTGCTCTCTAGGATGCTTACTATACACAGACTTTTCACTACCTCCATCTTCCAGGATTGATCTTGTTCTCATCTCTGTGTCTTTTTCTTTTGATTTTCTGGAGAATTTTTAATTTGATAAATTTGATTTTCATTTCCAGGTAATCCTCCAAAGTTTTCATGATTTTTTTTTTAATGTCATCATGGTTGCAGGAACTTCTTTAGTCTTGCTGGGGACACATATCTTCTACTTATTGCAGTAAATACATTTCTACTACAGGCCATCATTCTAGTTTTTCAGGAATGACTTGCTTTTTTCTTTGTATATGTTTGCTATCAGTCTCATTTCTTTCATCTTTCTCTCTCTGAAAGAGTAGAACATGTACACATTGACAGTGTAAAAGCCAAGAAACCAAATACTTCAGATAAGAAGTGCTTCAGATATTAGGTGTTTTGGATTTCAGAATGTTTGCATATATATAATGACATATCTTAGAAATGGGACCCAAGCCTAAACACAAAAGTCATTCATGGTTCACACACATAGCCTGAAGATGATTTTATACAATATTTTTAGTGTATATGCTTTTTCATTCCCACTTGTCACCTGAAGTCACATAAGGAATTTGTCATTTGTTGTGTCATGTCAGTGCTCAAAACATTCCAGATTGTGGAACACTTCAGATTTTTTTTTTTCAATCAATGATGCTTAATCTGTATTATCAGTTTTTGGCCAAGTAGGAGGTAGGCTGGCTCCTGTCAGAGATTTGTGTTGCTACCTGTGTCTTTAAGCTCTAATACAAATGAAGGAGAAAACTCCAATATAAAATAAATTATAAAGTGTGGCAGCTCAATAGCCTCAACAGAGGAGTGGTGACTCCCTTCTAAGTACTGCAACTCCATGCCGTGGGAGGCTCCCCACCAGGCACAAAACCAAGACAGAAGACCTGGACCCATTTCATTGCCACTGGCATCTATTCGTCTGGAAGGCAACAGATGAGAAATGTACCTTTGGCTCTCATCAAAGAGACAGAAGCCCCAAGAGTTCTCTGCCACCATTTGGTTCTCAAACAGTATGGTGCTATGTTTACTTTAGCATTAACTTCATTTTTTTTTTTTTTTTTTGTTTTTTTTTTTTTTTTGGTTTTTCTCCGGTACTGGGAACCGAACTCACGACCTTGCGCTTGCCAGGCAGGCGCTTTGCCGCTGAGCTAAATCCCCAGCCCAGCATTAACTTCATTTAACAGAAACTTCTTGACATTCCTGCCAGGTAGTTGACACCCATTCCTTATTTGTATAGTTAGTTAAAGATTTTTCATAACATTTTATACTTATTTCAATAGTGAAGGGAGAGATAGATCATCATGCATGAGATTCTACTCATTAATTCTTAATTTTCTCTTGTCTCTCTGCCTTTCATTTATTGGTATCATGTGAGAAAGTTTGTTCTCTTGCTAAAAAGATTTCCATTCTTTACCCAGTCTCAACCTTCTGGAAATTTCCCTAAGACAATTATCAATTGTATTTAGCATAGGAGAAATTATCATTTGATTTATTTGTCACTGTTTGGATTTAGCTAAATTTCTTTAGTTCAAACTTATCTTTAGTATTTTAGTATCTTTTAGTAATTGCAATCACATTTGATGAAAAGTACAAGAAGTTTATATTTATTAGAGCACAAACTATTATGTAGCACGCAATTTTCATTAACAAAGTGCTCCATGTTGTTGCTATGGATTAAGAAGAAAAATATATGGTATTATCCAAGAGAAATAAGATGAAAATTTTAGTCTACAGAAATAATAGAAACAAATACCTTCATTGTCCTATAAGTTAAACTGAAAAAAAATCATTGCTACCATTTCTCTACAGTTGGCTCTTGAGAATATTTGAATGGTACCTTACTATTTTTTTCTCAAAACATGTAATTTTAGCTGACTAAATAACCTGTGCCATCTTCCTGTTAGTTGCATTAAGTGTATATTTAAATATATTTTATAATTTATTTGGCTATGAATGTAAATATATACATAAAAGAATATAAAATAATGTTGCTGAGCATGACTAAATATGATCTGGGCTTCTGAATTGGAAATGGGCTAAGGGATATTACTCTGAGTTCAGCAGGACAGAAACTGCGTTATAAGATAATTATTCCTCTTCAATGGCTCTCACCATGACATCTCAGTTCTGAAATTCAACTATTATTCAGCTCAAATTATTGTCAAAGTTTAAAGCTTGAATTTTATTGACCTTCTTCTGATGTCTATGACATCTAATCATCTGGGTATATGAAACCAGATTGTTAACAGCAAGAGCAGTTCAAAAGATTGTTCCTGTACACACCTGGACAGTTCTTTTGTTAAGCCCAAGTGATAATTCACTCTCTGGCCTCTGTTATACATGCATAACCTCTTTGGGCAGAAATTGAACATGGCATTCCTATCTCCTTTACTATCAAGCTGCTAGTTTTGGTAGCCTAAATATCCCATTTGTCCTATAGTCAATGCAATCTGTATTGTGACTTAAATTGCAGATCCCTGCTCATCTTTTGCAAAATGAGGACAAAGATGAAGAGAAAAAGGAGCAAAAGGAAGAGAAGAAGGAAAGAAAAAAAGAAGGATGAATCGGAGGAAGGAAAAGAAAAATAGACACCAAGGAATCATCTTATTCTAGTGTCAATTATCTCTGATAAATTTCCCTGTTAGCTTAAGATTAGCTAAACATCCTATCCATTAACCCATTGTCTGATTTTGACCCATTTCTATAAATAAGAGTAGAAAAGTATTGTGTCATGTCCAAAGTATGCATTGTTCCCTACCTTTAAAACTAGTAATTAACATTTAAGTACCATATTAGTTTGCTAGTTTTGCCTTAACAAAATATCACAAACCGAGTGACTGGAGCAACCGAAATGTATTTTCTTGCAATTCTGGAGGCTGGACACCTATGTTCAAGGTATCAGCAAGTTAGCTTTTTCTGAGGTCCCTCAGAGATGGCCACTTTATCACCTCGCTTCCTTCTCAGACTGTATGTTATCTGAGTTCTTATCTCCACTTTGAATAAGGATATCAGTCATGTTGGATTAGGGCCTGCCAGTGACCTCATTTTACCTTAATCACCTCCTTAAAGACCCTCTTTCCAAACACAGTCACATTCTGAGGTGCTGTAGGTAGGTTGGAAATTCAGCATGTCAAGTTGGGGTGGGAACAAAATTTAGTTCATAACAGATGGTAAAGAAATTGCAATCATTTAATTCAAGAAGGCTCTTTTTTCATATCCGCTATTATAAGTAAATACGATTTGCCATACAAAAGTAAGTAGACTGTATCTTGTCTTTAATAGGTTTACAGGCTCTTTGGTGAAGTCAGATCTACAGAAAATTAGCAATCAGAGAGTAACCAAGTGAATGGTAAGGATGAGAGAGCTACTTACACTCTCCCCAGGAGGATGATACCCTGTGCCTATCCACAGGGCACTCACCATGAAGAAAGAGGGAGGAGATCCTCAGACAAGTAACTGGAACTTATCTTGCCAGTTACCCCAAATGTATGAGCAAAACACTGTGGAAACTCCAGGAAGGGAGCTACTGCTTCGGAGTCCTTGAAAGAATGAGGAGGGGCAGGCCTTGGTGAGCAGACAATGGAGTGAGTGCCATTAACCAAAAAGACATTACGTAAGCACCCCTTTGTGGAGTAGCAAGCAGATAACGATCAAGGTGTGGGACTTGTGAACTGTGGGCCTGAGCAGAGCTGTCAGTGTTGGTAACTGGGAAGGCGGGCTTAGAGACTGGAAGGCCCTGGTATATGGCATCCACTTCACTTCACTACTCACACAGCCGGGTATTGGTGAAGCAGAGGCTGTGGGAAGGAACGAAGAATGAAAGGGTAGTGCCGAGAAAAGAACATGGAGAAGGAGCCAGAGCTGGGGTCAACAGGAGGAAGAGAAGTCAGTGAAAGGAACTCAGGGGTGGAAATGTAGAAAGAGAGGCAGGAGTGCAATGCACAGCAGACACAAAAGGAAGCTACTTAAGAGGCCGGGAGAACCATCCACAGAAGCAGGTGCACTACAGGCTCTATGCCTCTGGAGTTCTGTGTTGCTCAGGTAAAGCCTTGTTTAGCCTCGGTCCAATGTTTCAGAGAGGTCTATAGGTTCCAGACCGAGGAGAGACATCTGCTTTGGTAAGAAGGAGGCTGCTGGTGACCATGCAAGTGTGGTCTTCGAGGAATAATTAGATAAGGAGTCAGACTGGAGAGAATGAAGAAGCAAATGGCGCCCAGAAACATGGAGCGGTGGGGCTGAGCCTTGTGTAATGGCTGTCAACATTCGGTGCCTCTTTCTCTCTACTAGTGCAGTTTCAAGTACCAAGTTGAAAAGAATAATTAGAATAATAAGAATTAGAACTTCTCTTCTGAGAATGGAGAAATGCTACTTCATAGAACAGCTATGAAATGACTTTAGAAGGACATGCTCTAACACACAGAGTAACGTACTCTAGCAACTTCTCTGTCTGTTGGCTGCAAATGTGAACATGCCCAGAAATTTTAGGTTGTAACCCTCCCAATGGATGCGAAGTCCAGGGGCTGGAGGGGCCCATAATCATGGCAAGTGTTGAAGGAGCTCCTGGTACATCTTGGATGCCCTGATGCTGTATATCTTCCCAACTGACGCCCTGGTGCTGGCTTAGGACTTGTGGAGGAGAACCACACTCTGAACTTGACTCCCTCATTCTGCCAGCTGGAAAGGCAGCATGGAGCAGTTAAAGGCCTAAACTCTGGGCCAGATGGCTTGTGTTTTGGTCTTGCTTCTGCCACTTACCAACTGTGTGATACATGACATTAGGAGAGAACTTTAAATTCTCTGTGCTTCCTTTTCTTGTTTTGTTTTTGAGACAGGGACTCATATAGTTCAGGAGGCTGGCTTTGAATTCACTATGTAGCCCAGGCTGGCTTCAAACTTGCAGCAATCCTCCTGATTCAGCCTCCTGAATGATGGAATTACATGTGTGTGCCACAACAACTGGCTTCATTTTTTTATCTACTGAAATTGTTCTATGTAAAAAGTTTGTCATGAAAATTTGTGGATGTTTGTAAAGGGCTACTGCATTCATAAAGTAAATAAATCTGGGTTTCCTAAATGGTCCAGCCAACTTTGATAGTTACCCCTTGGTAGAATATAAAAATTAAGAGCACGTTTTTTTAAAACTATTTTCAAACATTTGTACACATATCCTATAAAATTCCTATAGAATTTTGTTCAGTGGTAAACAAGAGAGGGTTTTTTTGGTTTTTTGTCTTTTTATTTTAAATGGCACTGAGGACTAAACCCAAGGCCTTCACACTGAGCTACAGCTCTAGCACTATTTTATTTTTTGTTTTGAGGCAGAGTCTAAGTCACTAAGTTGCTGGGCTGGGCTCAAATTTATGACCCTCCTACCTCAGCCTCTCAGGGCAAGAGATATTTGTTGTTTTGGGGGGTGATTATGTTTTACTTTTGTTTTTGAAAATTATGTATTAGTACATGTTTGTGGAGTTGGGTGTGGTGGTGCACACGTGCAATCTCAGCACTCACAAGGCTGAGGCAGGAGGTTTGCTGTGAGTTTAAGGCTAGCCTTGGCTACACAATGAATGCAAGGACAGCCTGGACTACATAGCAAAATCCTGTTCCAAAAAAGTCTATGTTTATGATACCTAATCAATATATTCACTGTGCAGTATTAATATACATGTCTTATATTGATCCTTTTTACTTCCCATTTCCCTCCTCTCCTTCCAATCCCCCTCATTTTTATAGGAAGAAACTGAGGCCAGGGAAGTCAGAGCAGAACCCTTTGAAGAAGCTAAGCATGCCCACAGAGGAGCTGGACTGAGAGCCAGCTCTTATCAGAGATAAAAGGCCCAGCTTCTTATCCTCCAGAAGATGGGATAAGGGACCCACCTTCTTATCCTCCAGAGCATGGCAGCTCAGAGAACTTCTTCAAACCCTGTCTTCTGTCTCCTACTGTGGTGGTAATGTCTATCAGGTCTAGCCACCCGATGCTGAGACCTCTAATAAAGTAGAAGAGAGTGGTAAGCAGAAGAATGCCCCTCTCAAAGATGTCCACTTCCCAAGGCCCAGAACCCCTGGCTATGTTACCTTAGGTGGTAAAGAGGATTTTTGCAGATGTGAATAAGTTAAGGAACTTAAAACGGGGAATATTCTGACATCACCTGTGTACTGTGATTCAGTTCTAACCAGTTAGAGTCAGTGCACACGTGCTGCAGCCGAGTCCACAGCAGACAACCTCACTTAACACCAACTGGCTGCAAATCCAAGAACTCCCATGACCCTCTTAGATTTGATAATTGAGTAAAGCGATGCACAGAACTCAGGAAAACCCTTTACTTACAATTATAGTTGTTAAGCCCTTTTCAGACTTCTGACCTCCAAGAACTATAAAAAAATATTTATTTATTTATTCATTCATTCATTATGGTACTAGAGATTGAATCCAGGACCTTCCCATTGAACTATACTGCTGGTCCTTTTTTTATTTTGAGACAGGGTTTCATTAAATCACTAGGCTGGGTCAAAATTGCAGTCCTCCTGCCTCAGCCTCCCAGAGTGTTAGGATCACACACATGTACCACCATGCCCTTTTTTACCACTATGTTTGTGGTAATTTTTTGTAGCAGCAGCAGAAAGATAATACGAGCAGAATACATAATGGTTAGGAGTACAGGAACTTCTGGAGACAGACTACCTAGATTTGAGTTCTGGTATTTCCCCACTCAGCAAGGTATAGCCTTGGCCCAATTACTCATTCTTTCTGTTCATCAATATCCCCATAATATTACATAGATTTGTTATAAGAGCTGAGTTTTCACACATAAGATGCTCGGAACAGTAATTAAAACTTAGTAATGACTGTTATTTGTTGTACAATGGTGGAAATGTACAGAACTACTCAAGAAGGAACACTAATAACATCATATCAACTCTCCTTGGAAATTCTGGTCTTTTCTGATATTTGTTACCTTTTAAATAATAGCCTATTATTTTAACATCTCAAACTCTCTCTCTCTCTCTCTCTCTCTCTCTCTCTCTCTCTCTCTCTCTCTCTCTCTCTCTCTCTCTCTCTCTCTCTCTCTGTCTCTCTGTCTCTCTCTCTCTCTCTGTCTGTCTCAGTCTCTCTCTCTCTCCCCACCCCATACTCTCCCCATCTGAAGTACTGATTGTCCAAACCTCTGTTTCTGGGTTCTGACACCTACCTACCTGTCTTTACTTCTCAGAGGTGACCTACATGTGCTTGTTCTGTCCCCAAAGCAAATGCTGCTCTGCCATGGCTGGAAGATTTATTGCTCATGTTCTCTTGGTCTTGGCCACCTCTGGTGTTGCTCGGCCTTTGGAGGGTCTGTTCTTATCAGGTGAACCTGGACTTCCGGATGCTCTAGGATTCTTGAGAGGAAGGTAAGCTAAAGGCCATCCTGTCCAACCACTTCACTTTGAAGATAGAGGAGATGAAAATTCCAGGACAGAATTGACGTACCCTGAGCCATTAAACATAGCCTTGGGCTAATTCCAACATGGGTATTGGTGTCATCCTCATTTTATCACCTGCCTCTGGTTTGATCTTGGGATGAAGCACATGAAGGGTCCCGAGGGGTGGTTCTAATGAATAACTTTTAAACTCCTTTCGCGCCGTTGCTCTGTGGATGTGCCATGGCTGGGGACAGCATCTTGACAGCCAACCCTAAAGTGTTGTTTCCCTCCTCAGTCTATAAATGATGTAAAATGACAGGTAGCAGCTTGATTGGAGGCCAAGCTAGGAGCATGGTGAAGTGATGGTCATGATGTCTGGCAGTCGACTTTCAACTAGGAACCAGTGAATTTGAACTAAAAAGAAAGAAAATTGTTTAAAATCTTCAGTTCCTAAGTTTGATCTTAATTATGAGGCTCATTTCAGGGCCAGCGGCTGCACAAGCTGTTGGGCGTGGCTCAGTGTCACAGTGCTAAGGCAGCACCCTGACGGCAGCCGGGGAGCCGGGAAGTAGCAAGCTTGCCATGATGCAGATACATGGGGAGGAGGTAAAGGCAGGTTCACCAACCTGCTGAGCTGCACACAGAGTGACCACTCAGCTCCCAGTCTGTCTCTCCGAGGCATATTGGTGGGGAAACTGCTCAGCGTGGTCAAGCCCTCTCTATAAACCCTCCCTGGCTTTATATTTATTACAAGATAATGTCAACACAACTTATTGGGGACACAAGACCCTTCTCAATTGGCCCTTATCTCCCAGCATTTCCTCCGGGCACCTTCCCGTCAACCATCCCAAAAGTCTGACTATCCTTCAAACTCCCCAGAACTGGTAACTCCCCAGAGCATTTGTTCATGCCCTGGAATGCCCTCCAACGACAAGATTTCCCTTTTCCTCCTCCACCTCAGAAAGACCAGCTTATCCTTAAAGAAGCAGCTCAGACTTCACTTCCTCCGTGAGGTCTTCCTGACCCTTGAGGCAATCAGTGTCCCCCTCTGCTGTGTTTCCACGTCTCTCTGTTGATTACCGCTGGATCATTTGGCTCACTGCACTGGAGTAATTCTGCACAAAGTTTTCTGAGCTGCAAAGAGCAAGGAACACACTTGCTCTACTCCTTTACAACCCCAGGGGCAAGCCCAGGGGAGGTTCCTGACCCACATTTACCAACTGGGTAAATGAGCACTGGAAACTAATGACCACATTGTGCTACGTGCCCCCCCCACGTCGACTCTGTTACTGTGCCGACGCTAGATTTGGGTCATTCTGTGTGTGAGAGGCAGGTTTGGGCAGCACCCCTGCCCTAGACATCTCCCACTTCTTTCCTGGGAACACTGGGAGTGAGGAAGACGATACAATGTCACTGCCTTATCCTGACAACTCAAGAAGTCTTCTCAGGAGTGTAAGCCCATCTTCACAAAATACTATAACTGGGTTACTTTAAAAAGGAAAATGCAGAAATTGATTGCTCATACTTTTGGAGGGTGTGAATTTCAAGATTAAGGCACTGGCAGGTCTGATGTCCAGTGAGGACTCACTCTCTGGGGCACAGATGGCATTTTCTTGCTGCCTTCATACAGTGGTGGGGTCAAGGCAGCTTTCTGGGGTTCCTTTTGTCAGAGCACCAATCTCACTCATGAGGACTCTGCCCTCATGATCTAGTCACCTTTCAAAGGCCTCACCACCTACTACAGTCACAGCAGGGGCTGGCTTCCAGTCACTGTCAGACATAACTGAGGTATCGTTGTGGTAAATATGTGTGACATCTGTTATAGTCCATAGGCTCATAATGACTCACAGTTTAGAGACTTCAGTCCATGGTCATCAGCCCCACTGTTCTGGGCCTGTTGTGTCACATCATGATGGGCACATAGGGCAACAGAGAACAACTTATCTCATGACAGCAAGTGAATGAGAGAAAGAGAGGAAGATAATAGAGCCCCACAGTCACCTGTAAGGGTACTCACCTAGTGATTCAAAGACCTCCCACTAACCCCTACTTCTGAAAGTTTCCACAACCTCCTAATACCTGCCACCACAGGACAGACCAAGGCTGTAAGCCACTGGTCTTTGGGAGATACTCAAGATGCAAACCACAGCAAGACTCAGCATATAACTCAGAAGTGAGTTTGGTGGGGACAGGGGTCAACACCAACATTCAGACCACAGCAAATAAGGACTAGAAGGTTGTGGTGGCCTCCAGACCCCTTATTTCTCTGAGGCATGTCTTTATCAGTCAATATCTTTTTTTTTTTTTTTTTTAGTACCAGGCAGGCACTTGCACAGCTGAGCTATCCCCGGCCCTCAAAATCCATCTTTATATCAGCAGAGCAGTTCCTACCTCCATCCCTGCCCCTTTCCCAGACGCCCTCATTTCTAGGTCTTGCGCCCCCTACTGGCTGCAGCACTACTCTTGTTTTGGGAGACTCCAGCCCTATTTCTCTTCTCTGAAGATCTCTCCAGATTTCATCCTTGCTTCTCCCCCAGTTGCCCATTTGTTGCTTTCCTTCTGAAGGTCTGCATTTGCTTCTTTTCAGACTTGTATACAATTTCACTTCCCTACCAAGAGGTTAAAAGTTCAGCTTCATTTGCCAATAGTATAATTAACACAAAGTGAGGCTCATATAAACCTAATACTTTATCTAGAAAGATGTCCAGCAAACCCATCAAGTGAAAAGCCTGTCTGGACATTTCTATCCCTCTGAAGGATGAGGTAAAAACAAAGTCTGCCCAAGAGCTATTCTGAGGTAGGAAAGTTCTTGTTATGCCCAAATAATGGCTCCAAGTACCCGACAGCTCACTAGCTACACTGGGCTCTTAGGCACGTTTGGGAAATTCAGGGGGCCTGAACACTGCTGCTCTGAAATCTCCATCATCACTTTAAGTAGGAGATTAAGAGATTTCATGTTGTTAAAACACTTTTATGGACGGGATCTTGAATGGCACTATTTAAATCAGCAGAAAACTGCTTTGATTTCCACTCCCACAGCCACGGGCATGGGGAAAACTGGAGAGACAGGCAGCCACAGTCCTCTCAGAGCTGACTGACAGCAGCAGCAGTGTCTGCGGTAGCCAGGCACTGCAGGCAGGCAGCGGGGTGCCTGCCCTCATGGATCTCCCTAATGGGTCACTCCCACCTGAGCACACGGTTCTTCCTCCTATGAGCACAGAGGGCCCAGGGCAAAAGGGAGGCCGCATCATGTTCCAGTAAGCACTACCTGAATCCATATAAGCATATGATTCTGTCTAAAACTCAGCAACTCAGTGAACTGACATCCTTTTAGCATCTCTGTAGTTAATGCCTCTCAAAGAACAGTGCTGCAATTGAACTAGAAAATTAGAGCTTTTAGCTGGACTCCCCAGAGGTGCATATGTAAAACAGAATAATAAATGATTGTCATTTTCAGTTCAGAACATGGAATTAATCATGGTCAAAGAGGGAGCCCCGAGTTCTGCACAAAGGCCTTCAAGGGTCACTGGCCGGCATCTCTTGCCAATGACGAGGTCAGCATCGAAGATGCGTGTGTCCTTTACTACCTGGAGTATCTGTGTAGCACATCTGTGGTTGCACACAACCTTTGTAGAACCACCAACAAGAAAATTATTTCCCAGTGCAGATTTTTTTTTTTTTTTTCTGTTCTGCTGAAAATTTCAAAAGCCCAGCCTCAGGCAGTGGAAACACAATCAAGCCAGAGGCATGATGAACACACTTGTAGCTCTTTCTCAGCAGGGAGGAAGGTAGGAGACCCCTAGCCCTCCAAGAGGCACAGTTGGGCAAGGCAGGGGCTGCAAGAGCTTCCAGCAGCTTCTCTTTGACCAGGAAAATTAGGTCACTGAAAAGCCATTTGTCTAGACTCTCCAAACAGAGAAAATATAAAGGCCACCAGCAAGGAGAATGCAGAAGCCCTTTGACAGGTTAGCTTATGGGTTTGGGTTCCCTCATCCAAGAGCAGCTACAGCCTTGACAATCCTGACTGTGGTTCTCGGCATCGTCATCAGCGTGGGAATCAGCTGGAAAAAATGGGGGATTTTGAACTCCCACTTAATCAAGCTCACTGAATCAGAATATTGAAAAAAAAAGTACCCAGCAAGTCCTACTTACAGTGAATTGTGGTTGAATACTCATTTAGGACACAGTGTCCTGGTCTTGAAGGGTATTTACATAGCTCTCTGGTATTTACTAAGATGACTCCTTAAAAGGGTAGGGGAAAGAACTTGTTTTTTTCCTCCAATCAGTATTTTGCATTGAACATGCAGGCCTCTATTGTCCTGGGATTTCCACTCTGTATAAATGATCTCAATGTGGGATCTATACAAATACAAGACTGTGGTCTGTAGATCAGTATCATGGGAAGAATGTGACTTCTGCTGTCCAGTCCATCAAGAATGGCCACCAAAAAGAGACATGTCCTGTCACTGAGTATGAAATAGGACACCATATGGAAAACAGGCTACAGAGCAAGCCTTCTAAATGGGACCATCTGGAGTGTCCCTCAGAGGAACTGTGCTACTCAGAGACACTGCAGTGAACGGCAGAGAAGCTGGTTCCTCCAGGGAGCTCTGGAAGAAGAAGAAAGTACTCAACTGGGGCCTCTGCACTTCCCCTACTCTCAGACCCTTGTTCTGCCATACTCCAGCCCCAACTCCAAGCAGCCCTGCTCCTCCTTCAGTTTAGGATGCACCTGCCTTAGCCCATGACCTCACCTCCATGCCCCATCCTGCCTCCAGACTCCACATTTGTTCACAAATCAAAGTTCTCCCCATCACCACAGTGCAGCATTGCTCTCTGTCTACTGATCTATGGACCAAAGCTCTAAAACCTCAACCTCCCCAAGCCCAGCAATCCAGCCCCTCTCCTGAGAACAAGGAATACGAAATTAGGAACGGTAGAAGCCCCTGGAAAGAAAATGTGAAGCCAAAGAATGTATCCGTAGGACTCTGAAGGCTCCCCTCTCTCCATGACCCTGCTCTCTCCCCGCTGCTTTATCTTATGAATGCAACCAAGGTTGAACTGAATGAAAAACTGGGTATGGAGAGACCAGAGTGAATTGTCTGCCCAGACCTGCAGAAAAGCATGCCTAAGGAGTGTGTCCCTGCCCAGTAACTGACTTTTTCCTGAATTCATCCACAGAGGATGGACTCACCAGCTGTGGTGGATTGACAACTGGTGTTCAACTTGTAACACCCAGCTGAACTGAACCAGTGTGGTGCTGGGTGTAGGAGGCCCACCCGAGGATTGCTGCTGGCAGAGTAAGATGCAAAACTGGAGAGGAAGAAGTTTAGAAGCTGTTGGAAAGCTGTCGGGAGCTGTTTGTTTTGCTGGAGGATCTTGCTATGCTGGTTTTCCTGATCAATTCAGCTGCTCTCATTGTTGAAGGAGCTCAGGACCTTGTCATTGAGAATGGCTACAACTCACTTTGGGGGAGCTCCGGACCTTACTTTGAGCATCGCTTCCTGACTTGAGAGGAGAAGATGGTGCACTGCTCAGTCTCCTGGAGAAGCTTGTCACATTGGCTCTCCTGAGGGAAACTCAGCTGTTATTGTTGTAGGAGCTCAGGACCTCACTGTTGCTGAGGACGGTTATGGTATTTTTTGCGGATGCTCTGCTTCGTATTTTGAGCGTCACTTCCTGGCTCCAGTGCAGATCCCTCAGTCTGCTAGCACAGATCCTTCATTCCACTGGCACAGACTTTCTAGCTTCCACCACTGATGTTGCGACCTTCCAGCACAGATCCGTGACACAATCCTGCATGACACACTGTTGTGGGCTCTTGGCCTCCAGCTGGACTCATATGGGATATTGTTATGAGCCCTGCGTCTTGAGCTGGATTCATGCAAGGCATTACCATGGGATCCAGGCCCTCAGCTGGATTCTTTGGTTTTTAGTGGGTGCACAGATTTCCTGCACTCTTTTTGTATATGACTCTTTGGATGACTATTATGAAATAATTCTGTAAATTATGTGTCCTGTATTGTTTCCCCTTACAGACCCCAAACTACAACACCAGTTGTGTGTAATAGTAAACTCTTGGGACTGGCAGATTGAAGAGCTGGACAGATCATTATAGACTTGAATGTAAAAAATGAAACCAATGTGCTCCTAAGTTTCCAAAGCCTAGATGCTTTGGACAGCCCAATGTTGCCAAAAATTAAGGGTCAGAAAGGCCTGACTTTGAATCCCAGTCTCACCTTTTATTAATCTGGTGAGAAGAGGAAAATTATTGAGCCTCACTTTGCCCTAATTTTTCTTCCATTGCATAAAGAACAATAATAGTGACCTTATAAGATTATTTTTGATGAGCAAATTAATAATATAAATTCTCTGGCATATCACAAAGCCTGGTGGTTTACTTTATTGCATTTATTATATAAAAAAGAGAATGTCTTCAAAGATATTTCTTATACAACAGAAACAGTTTCCTAATCTTAAATGGTTTTAAAATATCTAAATGCTAAAATTTGAACTTAAGGGTTTATTGTTTGCATTGTAGGAATAAAGGCGGACAATGACTTCAGATAGTGCAGACATATTAAATAAGATAACATTGTATCAATATAAAATTGATTTTAAAAAGGGGAATGTTAGAAGAATAAGCTGGTTGAGGGAGAAGAGCAGATAGGAGCAGAAACTTTTGTAACATTGTGTTTGTCAAATGTCAAATGTCAAAGAACCAATGAAAATCTAGTATTAAAGTCATAAAACAGCAAAAGCATCTCTAATCTCCCTCTCTGCAGGTCTCTTATCTGCCTTATGGGCAGTAACATTGAGGTATTTGCTGATTTTTAACTCCTTATTACTAAGCATAGTTCTTATGTAATGCAAACAAGGTTTTTGAAAGGCAAACATATGTTCATTTACCTGTAATCCTGAACTCACTAAAATAGAATCCAGCTGATTATATTGCCATCTTTGGGAATCAAATCTTACTCAAGAACTTAAATGATATTCCAGATGCAGTATTTATCAATATTTAGACTTGAGCCACAATCAATTCATAAGCTAAACTATCTACAGTGAAATGTTTGTATTGTAATAAATAATAAGGAATCCGATGTAGAAATCAAGTTTTCTTTCTGCATTCATAAAAATGAAGAAAATGTTGATGATTGAAAAGTGTAGTTTAAAAAATGACATACCTCAGAACAATCCAAAGTTCGAATCTCATTCTTCACTGCATTCAGTTCAAAATCAAGAAACGTCATGCTGAGGGAACATGTAATTTTGGAGCATTGTCACCTGAGGGAAGCAGGGTCAGCCTGGAAAGAAGCACAGGTCTGCTTTCTACTCCAGTGTTCATGGCTGATGACATGACAGCAGCATGTTGGGGTTGAAGGAGAGGAATGCAGAGGAAACATAAGAACCATTGTATCGCAAAATTTCTTGGGGTTTCAGCACTGTCACCAGTAGCTCTTCCTCCCAGA
Source organism: Chinchilla lanigera (assembly GCF_000276665.1). Lineage (NCBI taxonomy): Eukaryota > Metazoa > Chordata > Mammalia > Rodentia > Chinchillidae > Chinchilla > Chinchilla lanigera. The sequence goes on along the minus strand of NW_004955469.1, from coordinate 3,829,116 downwards.
GACACAGGATTCCGATGCCCTCAGCCAGTGCCCTGGGAAGGAAGCATTCGTGATGGAGTGGCTGCTTTCTGTCCCTGTGCTCACACCAACCCTTCTTTAGGGGCAAGTATCTCCTAAGTAAAATTCTCATTCTGTTCTTAATAAACACCATGCTTTAGGTATGAAAGTCAACACTTTCCAAAGAGGCTCAGTTCTAAAATGTGTGATGGTGCAGGCTAGACTAACTTACTAGGGGATGAGAGAAAAGATATTGAAGAGTAGCTCTGGGAGATTTTTGGCAACACATGGGTTTTCAAGCAAGATAAGAAAGAAAACTTGTAAGAAGGTTCTTATCCAGCAAAGCAGAGGCTGACCTGTCCTCTAAAACACTCCACAAAGAAGGGTTGGACACTGATAATGAGCTCTGAAGGTTTCTATCTGATTGATCCATCTCATAAATTTCATTCTAAAAAACACATGCTATTGTTGGACAAGGCAGACCTCAAAGATTAATTTTGGTACGCATCCTTCCAGAGGCAGAAAACTACTGTTGATATAGTTTCCAAGGGTTGCAATGTACAAAAGACTGTAATTTCACTCAGCACCCTGCTGCTGGACCACCCTCATTTGCAAGTCTGAGGAATGGACTATCTCGTAGTAGTGAGCACTGCTTTTTCTTTGTATTTTCAGCGTACAGATCCCCTAAAGGATGCTGTTGGGCACTGATGCATCCAACATAAATGCTGTATACTTGAGGCCTCTGCTGCTGTGCCCTGAACCCAATGAGCTGCTCCTACAGCTCTCAGCACAGTACCCACTATAGGCACTTGAGTCCAAAACCCTGGAGTCAAGTCTCTATTGAACTGTTCTAACACCATCTCTGGTAGAGTTTAGTTAGCTTACAATACACACAAGATGTCACATGTTATGCCCTGTGGAAGGGCTTATGTTTTATTTTTAAGTTTAAAGGGGCTTTAGAAAGCAGCTAATTCAACCTCTCATTTTATTCATTTGCTTAGTTCTCACTTGATGAACCCCAGAGATAGGAAGTGACTCGTTGTCATTATCAGGTGGCAAAAACGCCTGAATTCTACTTAGTCTAGGACAATTTCTACTATTTGGCTATTGAGGAACCAAACAATTTATCATTATCTAGCATAAACAATTATGCTAAATGACCAACATATGAACTGGAAGCTGTTTTGTTTCTAATACAAGGGCATTAATTTGGGAATAAGAGATTTGCAAAAATCCCCTCACCACTACCTGTTACCCATACTGTCTCTGGGCAGTACTGGTCTCTCCTCTTTGACTTTCCGAACATTGTGGGAATACCAGACTCTTCCCCGCAAAACCCTAGTAGCCAGCAGAGTGTGTTGGAAGTAGCTCACAGCTTCTCCTCTAGAAGAAAGTGATGATGTTGAGTTGACAACAGAAAACACAGCCTCTGTGGGCTCTTCAGAGTTAAACACTGTGTTGTAGTCAAGGCTGTGACTGCACAAACCATGGGGTTGTTGAGCTGTAACCAACTAACCAATGCAGTAACTGGTCAGAACAAAGTCTTTTCCAAATCATCCCCCCCCCCCAGCACTCTCTCTTCCTCAAATTATTTGGAGCGTTCCCTTCATGTTTAAGGAAAATAGAAGTGTTATTTGGAAAGTTAGATGCTACAGTAGGTCTGGGGTTTTAGCTCAGAGGCACAGGGCCTGCCTGGCAAATGCAACATGGTGAGTTCAATTCCCAGTACTGGAAAAAAATACAAAAAAAAAAAAAAATAGAGGCTACAGTAATTGCTTTGCTCAGACAGCTGCCCTCTAACAAGGAAAAGGAATGAGGATATTGGTATGTGGAAGGGAATCCACTAGCAAAGCTGAGAGACCCACCTGCCTCTCCAGAGCAAAGAGAAAACAAGGGAGAGGAGCCCTAGACTTGGACACAAATTGATCTTAAACATAGCTGAGTGGCTGGTATCTTCTGATTGGTTAAGAGACGTACCATTGTTCTTGATGAAGGACAAAGACAATTCAAGGACCAGCTTGTTTATCTCACAAATTTGCCAGATGCCAAGTTTTATTAGTGGATTATGATAATAAGCCCTTCACTTAACCTACTTTGATTTACCATCAATTACATTCTAGGTCCTACACTGATAGTACAAAACAAGTACATGACTGAAAAAGAGAATGCCTGTCTTCAAGGAGCTAGTAATCTTGGCTGGAAACCAACTTAATAAAGAAGCTACTAGTATGAAGTAACTGCACTAAAATGGAGAAACAAAACAGTTAGGGGCAATGAGGAATAGGTGTCAGGAGTAAGCGTTCAGAGGAACAGATGTCTGAAGTGAGCCTTGCAAAATGAATGGGCAGTCAACAGGCAGAAGAGTGCATGTGCTGTCGGGGGAGCAGTTCCTGGAAAATTGGATCAGCACATGCAAGAGGGAACGGCTACCACACAATGGCCACACTGTATGTGTCAGGTTGCAGAGCTTAGTTCTTTGCTCAAACACTAGCCTAGCTGTTGCTATGAAGATATTTTGCATATGTGATTAATATCTACATTCATTTAAATACAAGACTTTACCTTCCATACTGTGGGTGGGGTTCTTCTATCAGTAGAAAGATTTCAGAGTAAAAGTTAGGTTTTCTGCAGAAGGAATTCTGCCTCACAACTGTCATAGAAACCCTGCTGGAGTTCCCAGTTGAATGGCCTGTCTTAGAGAGTCCAGACATGCAAACCCCCATATCATATGAGAAAATGCTTTAAAATAATATATGTTCTCTTGGATTGATTTCTCTGAAGAACCTTGACTGGTGCACACTGGGTAAGTAATGCAGCCAGGCAAGAAGAGAAGCCCCTTGGAGCAGATGTGCAGAATGGTGGCAGACAGAGCCACAGAGAGGTTGGTACCATCACAAACAGCTTTGTGCAGCATGGTCAGTAATGGGAATCTTCTCCTGTAAGTGAACAGGAGCTCTAAAGGGTTTCAGGAAAGGACTGCCTTGGCTATTAGAAAAACTACTCCAAAGAGAAGATGCACAGGATGGGGCGAATTGTTGGCAATGAATAGTCTCAGACACTTTCCTTTGTCATCTCTGCCCTAGGACTGCTCCTTCACTCTCACTTTGTTATACTAAGTCTCCTTTGCTTCTTTTCTGTTTTTTATACTGGGTGCTAGGTGGGTGTCTGAGCAGGCCAAACAGTGCTGGTGGCCACAGTTTCAGGGCATGTCCTGCGGAAAAGACTGCAACACGAGAATCAAGAACACGGATACTTTGCCTGTAGTCAGCCTCTGCAAGCACGTCAGCATTGCAGTTGTCACCCTCCTGAGTGACACCCTTGGAAATTCATCACCATGTCACACTTGGCAGCTGCACCAGGAGCATCTTTTATTTATGTATGAGCTGAGCACTGGGGAGCAGCAGGCCTCTGTCTCCAGATCTATAGGGCTGTTGATCTTGAGAAAGCAGCATATTTATTCAAACCCATCCTGAGCTGCGTGAGACCTTTACACATTTGTAAGTAAATAGACTCATATTATTCATGCTTCCTTGCAGGTCCCATTCATTGCCTTCCCCAAAGGCTGTAGGCAGCCCCAGCCAGTCAGGAGGGCAGCATTCATCACCTGGTGATTTGTTTACTGCCTTTCTTCTAAAGGCTCCCAGCTGCACTGCAGAAGGATCCCTAAACTGCCAGAAAAATCTGGCCACCTTCCTTCTCATGCTCCAGAGAACCTCCAAACAGGCAGCACCATGTAGGGATGGTGCAGAGACAGTGGAATTCAGTAGAATTCTGCTCCTAAGAACGGTCTCAGGTAGGGCCACCAAGGCTCATCTTCTCTCTCAACTCTGCATGCTGAGTGCTGCACCCATGCTCCTCATCAAAGAAGGCACCAAATCTAAAGGTTCCCTGTGACTCTTGTCAGCGTTGCCAGGTCTCCATGATACTGCCATGGCTAATCTTGGTAGCCAACTAGATTGGTTTGAGAGACACCTAGTGGATTAGTAAAGCACACTCCTAGGCGCATTGGTGAGTCATGGAGATGTGATTTTAGGGATTATATCTGGTCTCCGGCCCCTTCCTCCCTTGCTCTTTACCTGTTCTCTCTTCCTTCTGGGGTCCTCCATGGGAGAAGCTGTCTTCTGCCACGACCTTCCATCATGATGTCTCCGCCTCAGAGCCAGCTGACCATGGACTGAAACCTCTAAACTATGAGCCAAAATAAACCTCCCCTCTTTAAGGTGCTTCTGCTGAGTATTTTGTTCCACCAAAAGAAAGGTGGATAATTCAGGGAATCCTGGCTATTATACTACTGTTTCTTTAAGGCTGTATTGCAGCTAAATAATGAGTCTGCAGCAGAATATTAACTTTCAACCTTGTAAGATACAAGAATTATGCATCCACCATTAGATGACCTAACCATTGTCATGTCTGAAAGAATATTATTTCCTTCCTATCCCAACACAATGTCAAAAGTCCCTTTCAAGTACAAACATACATATTTTATTCTGATCCCCTTGGCCACTGACATTAGTCAATCTTAACATATCTGTTAATTAATCTTACTCAGAGGACTGTTTCTAGCAACACCACAGATGCTGGACCCTGTTCAACAAAACATTACCCCACCTTCAAACAATAGCTGGCAGGCCTCAGAATTGAGATGGATGGACCACAGAACCACCATGGCCTGATGGAAGTGTTCTAAAATGATGTTTCCAGACTCCCTCTCCACGCCCCAATGAAATCAAATATAAAAACCTCAGCCTTTCACCCTGACAGCTCAGTCCTCTCTTGTGCCCACTGTTCTCTTGCAGTGTTTCAATAGACTTTTCACTTTCTCTATTTCTTAACTCCTGATAAGTCCTCTGTTAGCACCTGCAGCAGCCGCCCCACACACACCGCGCCTTGCACAGCAGCTGGTACGATGGCCTTCTGCCCTGAGGATGGGTAGGGGCCAAGAAGAATGGATCTGGGTGCATGAAATATTAAGAATCTAGCTTAAAATCAGATTCTGTAATTAGGGAACACTTCCAAACTCCTTTGTCCTGTGTTTTTCTTCTTTTTGTCTCTCTAGGGAGGGGTTTAATAGTTTTCTAAGTACTAACCTAGGAAACTGAATTATTTTTTGAGACCAATCCAAGCAGGTAGAAATGATTCGGACAGGTTATTTGAAGGACATGGTCTGACCTTCAGAGCCTGGGACAAAGGTCACAGAGTGACCATGTCCTCAAGGATTCTATTTTAGCTAGCAGAAGGCTAGACTCTACCTCCATCAGCTCCTGCAGGCACCAGAAGACAGTGAGGCTGCAGGCACAGGATGATCTTAAGTTAGAGTTCCCTCAGAGTTCTGGTCTATGGTTGAAAAGGTGGACCTCTGCTGTCATCTGGCCAACAGGCGCACTGACTCCAGTGTACTGATGAAGCGCACACTGGAGGCCAATTGCCAAGAAGGATATAGCAAGTCCTTGAACCCACTGGAAACCAGCAGCCAGGCCTGGGATCTGTCAGCATTCCAGGGAGAAGAGAAACATGGGGTAGCACTGAGATCTGTGAAGTTTGCCTCTTGGTCTGCAAAGACCAAGGTTTACAGCCCATATTTCAGCCTAAGTCTTTCTTGTGTGCCGTTGTTTTGTTATGATGACCTTTGGTGTACCGTTCTTGAGGGTGAAGTAGGAGCTGCAAAGGGGAGATGTCTGAGGTGGTTGACAAACATTCTGCTGGCTACTTTGTCTTGGAAATGTCATTCCCTCCTCTTTTCTAACCTTTGCTTCTCCACTATTGATCTTTCTGCAGACAAGCCCCTGTTTTTGCTACTAGCCCCAAAGAATATAGAAGCATAACCAAAACCTGCACCACTGTGCCTGCGAAAAAGAGGACCTCCTGTCCTTCCCAGCCACTTGCCCCTGCACTCAGCAAACTATTTCTATGGTACTTTGTGATAAGAATCATCATGGATGACACAATCTGAGTATTCCTGCAACTATCTTAAGATCATACAAAAGTCAGCCCAAAACAGAACAACTTTTGAAGATGGGTCACTGGGAATGCAAATGTCATGCATAATTAACCTAAGGATGTCTTACAAAGTATATGTGAGATACTATTTGAAGGGGTTTTTTTGTAATTGTAACAGAAAGAAATTGAAACTAATTATTATAAAGGTCCACACTGTGACACTGTCAAAGTAAGATTTAATTCTACTTCAAGTTGCCTATTATCCCAGCAAAGATGAGGCCAAATGAGTTAATTCAGGAAGGGGATAATTTTAGAGGGAATATGCTGTCATTCCATCTCAGAACTGTCGCTGTCTCTAAGAGTAAGCAGGAGACATGAGACTTGTGGACAAAGCTCTTAACCTCGTCAAGCCACAGCCTCCTCATCACACCTGGACACACAGGATTCATCCCTCGCTCCTAGAGGGAGTTGGGCCTGTTCATTGCTTCAAGAGCAAAGCATTTAAAAAAAAATCCGATTTCAAGAAGCCAAACTCTAAAGGACAGGCAACAACAACTTAGAAGCAACAGTTGCCTGAGAGTAATTTCTTGGCAGCCCTTCCTGAAGACTTGAATGCACTAGTGACTTTAACTAGGAGCAGCTTCACCACAGAGCAAGATGAGGGAGAAGCCTCAGCTAACCAGAGAGGGCCAAGATGAATAGAGGCACTGGTTAGTATAGCATCTGGATCTCTCTGTCTGTTTGATAGTTGCTGCTACTACTCAGAATCTGATCTGACGGGTGACACAACTACAAACTGCAGGAGAGGGTACTGGATGCTCCACAGAATATCTCCTGAGTAGCTGCGGAATGTTCTCATCAGGTACAAGGAGGATACCAGTGCTACTCTTGAGGAGCTCCCAATCTACAAAGAGGGAATTACATGGACAGTAATCACCTGGATGAAACTAAAGGTGGTGGTGTCAAATAAATACAAAATGACAGTTTAAAGATATGTTGGTAAGTGTTGATGAGTTAGACAGAATTTTTTTGAAGCACTGAACCTCTGGCTGCTTAAAATACAGATGTATGTCTCTGTATTTGTAGACAATTGCTCTGGCTGCATCTACAAGGGTTTAATATAAGAAATGGAGAGTTGAGAGGGGAAGACCTCGCCAAAGGCTATGGTTAATAAATACAGTAGCCCAGGAAAAGATAGTGATGGTGCAGTAGGAGTGAGAGAGGAGAGAAGATATGGACTCTGGAATCTTTGAGAAGAAAGGCAATTCTAGAAGAATTTGGTAAATTGCTACAGTAATCTGTGAAGGAAAAGCTTTGACATTCTCAATCCAGAGTAGTCACAGCCAGGGTATTCAAAGAAAGGCACCCACCACACAGCTGAGTCAAGGGGACAGAACTCTGGAAGATGGTCCGCTTTGAAGATGCAGATGTGGGAGCTCATCAGTGTATGGGCATTGTTTGAAACTTTGGGAGATCAAACAACACTGCGTACACTACCGTGCCACTGTCTGATCACGAGTGCTGACACTGGGATAGCAGCTCCAAGGAGTGTAGTCCCTACTGCTTCCTGTTCTGTGAAAACTGAAAGAAGTCAGATGTAGTAGTGCATATTCCTATAATCCCTAAATTCTGGGAGACTGAGGCAGGAAAACTGAAAGATCTGGCCTAGCTTGGGCAATTTAGTGACAGATAAAAAACAAAAAGTGTCAGGGCTTTAGCTCAGTGGTAAAGCTTGTACCCACTCCCCAGCCCTGGAAAAAAAAAACATAAAGGAAGAAGACTGAAAGAACTTAGAACTCATCAGGCAGACAGAACAATGCTTACTGCTCCCCACGAAGGTGTCCAGGTCGTAGTTCCCAAAACCTATGGCTATGTTGGGGCATATGTAAAGGAGGGATTAGGTTGCATACAGAGTTAATGTGGGTAATCACTGACTTAAAATGAAAGCGTTATCTTGGATTATGTGAGCGAGGCTAACACAGTCACAGGGACTCTTAGAGGGATCCTTACGAGTGGAAGAGACAAACAGAAGAGGTTTGAACAAGAAAGCACTGTGAGAAGGACTCAGCTGGATCTGCGGGACTTTGAAGATGAAAGAAGAGGCTACAAGTCAAAGAATGCAAGTGGCCTATAGAAGTTGAAAAATACAAAGAAATGGAATCTCTTAGAGCATCCAGCAGAACCTCAGATCTGCCAACATCTTTATTTTAGTCCAATTATAACATTTATAACATCTGAACTCCAGAATTGTTTCTTTCTTTCTCTCCCCTTTGCTTACTAAGCCTTCCCTTCTTCTACATCTTTTTTTCTCCATCTTTAGTTTTCTCCCTGCACAAATCCCAGTAGGGAGCTTCTAAGACACCATTCAGGGCCCTTCTGGGAACGCAAGACCCTTGTGTGGGAGGAGCCCTCACTCACCTCCTGAGAGGGCAGCAATAGCAAAGCAGCTTGTGCAGCCTGGGAGAGAATGTACAACCTGGCATATACCCAGCTATGCTGCTGTCATTTCAACACTGAGGACTGTGGGGAAAGCAGGACTGACCACAGGGCTGTGACACACTCACAAAGACGTTAGTACCTGCAGAGCTCAGGAGCTGGGACAGCCTTGCAGAGCTGCCAAAATCAGAACAAGCCTGTACCCATCTATGTTTGTTGGGTATTTGAGTGGTGTAGTAGAAAGAAAAATGAATGGTCAATTTAACCCCAAAACTCGGGGAATGGGCTGGAGCAGCAGGTTCACACATTTATAGGTGCCTGAGGAAAATTCTCCTGATTCCCAGGAGCTGACTCCAGGAAAACTGCTAACTTAGCACAGAAATCTCTGCTGGGTTTTGCTGAAGAATGTTCACAGCACTGCTGGAAGAGCAACAGAGCATAAAACTCATCCAGTGCCAGACCTAGGCCATTACGATGTGGGACTCCCTGTTCTGCCCTTCTCTGCTTCCTACTCACAGTCCTTCCACCTAAATTGCCTCTCAGTAATATGTGATGTAAACTTTCACGTTCTTGGTACTCTATTTAATAGTTACACAAATAATGGTGTTAATTGCTCATGAAAGACCTGTAAGACTTTAGAAGGAAAACTGATGAAATGAGAAAAGTATAAAGCTACCCTGGCTTGCCCTATCAGAGTACAAACTCCCACTGGTTTATAGCAGGTGACCCTTGATTTTTACTTCAGTTTTCTTACCTTTTCAATTATTTGGGTGTAGTTTCAGGGGTGACAGAGCAGAGAATACCACTTAGTGAGCCGTTATTGTTCTGAAACTGTCTTATTGCCTTGTGAAAAGAAATTGCAGGAAGCATTTTTAGATATTGATATCTGTTTGTCAGAGAAACTACTGTTATTCATAGGAGGTTTCAACAGGTCAATTTTGTGGAGAGAATCAACCACCTAAAATCTATGTTTTCTTGTTTTCAAATGTCTGGCTTTGTCCAGGATTCACAAAATGGGCCCAGAATCGTTGACCGTCTTCTCCCCACCTCCAAACCCCCAGTTCTGCCACAAATTTAGAGAAAATATTTCCTTTCACTTTCGATCAGTATAATCACTCATTATCCAATTTATTCCATTTGTAAATGGGAACTGAGCTGATTTTATTATTCTGCATTATTAAGCATCGTCTGTTTCCAGATGGTCTGCAGAGTCCGTCTGAGCTGAGAATGTGTGTCACTGGGCCTCTGCTAATCTGTCACTGGGAGCACATGTTCTGCAGGCTTCACTTTCAATAACTGGTCTGTGTTTTTCCAAATGGATTTACATTTTTATGTTCTACTGATGACTCCTCTAGAGACACATACCACAAACGTCTGGCTCACTGTTATTACATGTACAAGTTATAAAGCTATGTAATAAGACTCATAAAAACATGCAAATAGTCCTTTTCCAGGGAGGAAAGAAACATGATCAGCCCTAAAATTAGGAGCTTTGCAAAGATGATTGCTCTGTTGAGAAATGACAAGGAGGAGAAAACTTCCTCTGGGGTGTCATTCCTAAATAAATAAATAAGCAAGCCAGAATTGTGGTCACAACAGCAGAATTCTGGGTGGTAGGAGAGCCAACTATGATGGTCAACAGAATAGAATTCTTTCACTGTCCCATCACACCCAAGAGAGTCCTCTTCCTGCTTCCTGCCATGGAGCACACTGGAGCTGCTCATTCATACCCTCCACCTCTGGGAACAAAGCATGAGAGCAACCTCTCTATGTGTCCCTTACAGTTCTTCCCTGCACTCCACGTGGGGCCCTCCCTACTAGAACACTGTGACTCATCATATTTGGCTCTTGTTTTACTGTCAGTCTTTTCTTCTCTAGGGGGCTGCCTTATTTATTTCTCTCATGGCTGAGACAAAATATCCAACACCCAAAGTTAAAGGAAGTTAAAGGAGCAAAGGTTTGTTGTAGCTCACAGTTTGTAGAGGTTTTTGCCCATAGTCGGCTGGCTCCAAGGCAGGGTGCGATGGCAGAGGGACATCACAAAGGAGAAATAATTAGTGGTGGACAAACGGCAGCAAACACCAAGTAGCAAGCAATCATCAACAACTACAACAGCCCCCTTTCTGTCCCTTATGTTCTACCCAGGCTGCCTGTCCATAGCGTGGGCAGCACTCACACCCACGGTGGGGTTTCCCATTACCCACACCCAGAACTATGCCAAAACAATCACTGAACTACTTTAGTCATCACACACCCTTGATCCCAGCATCACACATTCTAGATCCATCCACCTCCAAGAAGTCCCACCTATGACCACGTGAGGGTCTGAGGAGACATCAAGACACAAGCCATAACAGGTGTTCATGTTATCTCTTTAAAAAGACTAATCCTCTCAAAACCATATACTTCTTCCCCTTCTCCACCCAACCCAGTCCACTGCACACTCCACAGCTTGTCCACCATTGCTGTCATCAGCACACACTCAATAAGTGCTCAAAGCCACTCACCAATGCATTTTCTGCATCCATTCACATTCATGTTCACAGTATTCTTCATACTCAGCCAGTGAGTCTTTCTGTCCAAGTCTAATTATAGCACTCTCCAGCTTAACTCCTCAAATTATCAACACTTTCCCTGCCCCACAACTCTACCAATCCTGCCAAGTCCAGTTACTACCCTCCACTGCAGTTCACCTGACGTCTCTCCATGTCAGCTATCTGCTCCAAATACCAGGAGGTGCTTCATTTTCCACATGTCAGGCTTCCTCTTACTGCAGATTATTTCATTCAAGCTTCTTCTGCCGTCTTTTCCTGTCCCTCTTTGAATAGTTAACACTCACTCAGTGGTCTACTCACCAGTTCTCAGATATTCCATGTTATTTCTTCCCTGACCCTCCAAACTGCTTTAAACCCTTCAATTCCACATTCACAGAACATCTGCTGTTTCCCCTTTGTAGTATGTTCCACACTCATAATGCATATAGTTATTCATTTCTATCAACCTCTGGGAGCTTGGAACCAAGACCTTCCACTTCTCCCATAACAACAGTGATTGTACTTGAGCTATCACTGCAGTGTGGAGATTAGCAAAGATTCCTGAAGACAATAGGTGCTTTATGAACACTTTAAATACATGAATAAATACAACAGGGGACATTTTCTGTTGTCCCTTTATCCCTGGTCTTTGTCCTGCCCAGGCATCTTGATTCAATGGTAAAATGTTGGCTACACATATCTTAGAAAATGTCACACTGACACCTTGAGGTCCTGAAATTGCCTCCAAGATATCCTGATCACTCTCAGTGCCTGCTGCTTATACCCTCCTTCAGAAATAGAATTTAGTTGCAACGATGAAGCTGAGGACCTGAGATGGGAAGCAGTTCTGTGATGGTGGTGCACCTGGCTGAGAGAGTTGTCTCTCCTGGAGGCTCCTCCCCTGGGATTCTATGTTGTCCTATTCCTCTACCACCCTTCCACTCCTTCTGACATCTCTGTCTCTGGTTCCTTCTGGGTCTGTTGACCTAAGTCTGTCCTGGGCATGCCTGTGGTCTATTCTTGGACCTATCCTTACAGCTCACCTTTTCCGCTTTGGGCTTCAGCTACCTTCCGCATATTGGTTCTGTCACAGACATCTCAGCTCATGTGAAAGTAAACGTTGTCTCATCTTTTTCCACTCCCAAACAAAACAGGATGAAAGAAAAACTCTCCTTCTCCCCCAGGTGCCCCATCTTGTGCAATGATTACTTTGTGATTTGAGCCAGTGTAATGGTTGACATAGTGTGTCAACTTGAGAAGTTTAGAAGTTTAACTTAGCAGGGGACCAGAGTCCTCACTTTGTAAACATCCTGATCTTGTGGAAGAGGAGGACACAGAGATGTGTGGGTGGATAGCCAGCATACAATATAAGGTACGAAAAGAAGCTTGCTTCCCCCTTGTGCTCTTGTTGCTTTTGCTATTTTCTGTCACCTTGAACTGTTGCCCTCAGCCATGCCACCCTGCCTTGGAGACAGCTGATTACTAGGACTGAAACCTGCAAAAACTGTAAGCTAAATAAACCTTTCCTTCCTTAATTTTAGGAGTTGGGTATTTTGTCTCAGCAAGGAGAGAAAAGTAAACATGACAGCCAGCCAACCATGAATGGCCTTTGACCACCTTCCTAACTAACGCTACAATTAGTTAATCACCAAATCCTATAGCTGGAACCTCGGTGTGTCTCTGTCTGCCACTGGACTCAGTTCAGCATCACTATCTTTCAGCTAGGTACCACTCACAGCTTCCCACCGAGTCACCTGCTGCTGTAACCATCACCCAGTTTCCAGTTGCAGCAGAGCCATAGTTTCCAGAATAAAAATTTGATCATGTCACTTTCTTGCCTAATTCACCAGCTACCCTCCTTCACTCTCCATACAAAGCCCACAACTCACCACTGCCTGCTCTGGTCATTCCTTCCCATCACTCTATGGTCTACTCATCCTGAACTGCCACCTTCCCCCTATAGCGTCTTCCCTCTCTGACTTTCAGGGCACTTTCCTGCCTCTAACTGCACTACTGCTTGCTCCTCAGGACTCACTCACATGCTACTTTTCCACATAGATTTCCTAATTTTGCCAGGATTCAAGAAGGTATTTGTGCTCCACGCTTTCAGAGCAAGCATCCACCTGATCATACCTCATGCCTCATTTGGGCGTACTCTCCTCTTTACTCTTTTAGTGTGATCCACTCCATCGGCCAGCCCCATCTTTGCTGCTAATTATAGAGTCCTGTTGTTCTGAGCTTTCACCAAAGATGTGATCCCTTTGTCTAAAAATCTCCCGTGCTAAGCTCATCAAGATAAACAGGTCAAACAAAACTGACCATAGATAAATGAAAAATTCAAATGGAATCTGCACTTTAAAAGTTATCTGGATTTAGAAGTTACAAGTACAGGCTTTATTTCACACGGACAGAAAGGCAAATAATAAATTGTGTGTGATACTTTGAAATAGAAACAGATGTTAAGCTTGGTGCTCAAGGTTCACTATGTGATCCTCCGTGCTATTCAAATGTGGGCAGAGACCATGTCTATCAAAGAAACCCTAGTGAAATAGTTGTTGAAAGAGTGGCTTGCCATTGTAAAAGCTATACAAAATTGGTAAAAGCCAAACTAAAAATCATTGTAAAGGCTGAGTTCACACTATCTTTTCCTGTAATACTCCTCTATTCATTAAGTATAACTTGTGAAACAAGTTCCAGGTGAAGGATGAACAGACAAAATGTTGCTCGCTAAGTCAAGTCTTACAAGTGTAGCAAGTGTCTGAGATAAACACTGTGAGGGCTGTAAAGCTGGATATGAAGTAGCTCTCTTCCTCCAGATAATCGCTGGCCTGGGAGCTAGAGATCCTCCCAGCAGAATCTTCACAGGTCTCTTCTCCCTCAAACCTGATTTCCTTGCTCATTAATTTGGGATAGTCATACTGTGTTTACCCTGAAAAGCTGATATAAAAGATGGAGATTTTAAATTGTAGATTGGCTTCGACTCCTCATGCTGCTATAACAAAATAGACTTATAAAGAACAGACTTTTATTGCTGACAGTTTTAGAAGAGACAAAGTCCAAGTTGAAAGCACTGAGAGGTTTGATGTTTAGTGAAAGTCTATTTTCTGATTCACAGATGGGTGTATTCTTACAGTGTCATCATTTGGCAGAGGGTATGATAGCCTGCCCTTCTTCACCCAAGTTTATGTTCTACCTTTGCTTAATAAATTTCTACTGATCTTTAGGAAAGGATTTCTCACCTCTTTTGAAAAACTGTCTTCTATTCCTTCTAATAGAATTTATTCATTTTGACCAGTCTTCACCAGACTGCAGGTAATATCTAACATTTTCTTTTTTTGTACCACAATCTACATGATGTGTCCCACAGTGCCTCACATATGCCCTGAGATAAGTCTACTCCCTGCGGGAACTCCACTTCCACCTTTGTCCTGGCCACTGTTTTCACTAAGTTCTGTTGTTTTACTCCCTGAAAACTGTGGTCTCCCGGAGCCATGCATTGCTCTGTGGACCCCATGACCTCCATTATGATGGCAATATGATCTCCACCAGGTGACACTATGATCTCTGAAAAGAATTCCTCAAAACCATATACCTCCATGTCCATATTGAAACAATGCTTCCATTATGTGCCATTAACAGAATACCAACACACATTACACAGACTAAAAAGTGCTGGATCCAATGACTAAATAAAGCTAAGGATTCTAAATTGTGTCCTGCTTCTCAAAGTGTGGTGCTTGGGCCAGTGTATCATTGTCACTCAGTAGCTTCTTAAAATGCAGAAATGTAGGCCCCATCCCAGACTGAACTTTAATAAAATCATCATTGTGAATTGTATGCGTAGTAAAGCCTGAGAAGTTACTGCTCTAAGTTAAACAAAATCAAGGAAGTTTCTTTATGCAAATTTCGCAGCGCCCTTAATATGCTAGTATGCATCATAAACTCCAAGAGACTCATGAAGTATGCAAGACTAGTCTTGCACTGCACCTACTGAGAATCCCAGGGCTGGGGCTTCACTGCGCACAGCTGCTCTGGAGTCAGGAATGGCTTGGGATGTAAGGCACAGGTCTTCCTCTCTTTCAGTCTCTTGGTTACATTATAATAGTTCTATGCTGGCAGGTGATTAATGACCCACTCTCAGTGGGACAAAATAGTCCTGATTTATAGTGCCTGCCAATTTCCACAGAACCAATACTCCCAACAGTTTCAAGCAACCATAGTGATGTCCCTAGGAAGTGATGCATAGCAGCTCTTAGCAGCCAGTGAGAGCTAGCTCCAGTGCTCCGCTGGTCAGAGTCCTCAGCTGGACCGGGAGCACTCCAGGGATCCATCCATGTTTAAGCAGAGCATCTTTTCCAGTCTGTGCTTGCTGTCTCCAGCTATTCCCAATGGAAGATACCGGTCTGCACTTAGAATTATGGCCCCATGGCTGAGATTTCTCAGTAGGATCAACCTCATCACACCCTTCCCTCATCATCCTTCCCTAAAAATGAGCCATCCCATGAAGCACTATTCTTCTTGTAGGCAGATTTCTGGGGCCCTCAACCCACAGGTTGCCAGATGTGGTAGGTAAGTTGAACTCAGGCTGAAACCTACATATAGTGGGTGTTACCACAGCACTTTGTCAAGTCTACTATGACTGCACACACTTGTTTTGTCAATGGCTGTGGTTCCTTTCCTCCAGTATGCTATGAGTTCATGCAGGGCAGAGATTTCATCTAAATCAGCTTTCTATCTTCGCTCTCCAGAAATCGGTACCTGCTAAGGGCTGGACGTATGTTAATAAATGAAAGGAAGTGAGCTGATGGCATAACCTCCACTCTCTCCTCCGTCCTCTTGTCTCACTCACTTGCCTGGAGTTTCTGCTCTAGGCCTCCATGAACACCACCAACAGTTAAAGAAAACAGAGTGGTTCTTTCTTACTTCTGCTACTAAATGTACCTGTGACTTTTCCCAGACTATACTCAAGGTCAAGTGCAGTCATAGTCAAATTTGGTGAAAATGGAAACGTTCATGCACCTTTTTATCACCTCCAATTTGGGTGAAACCACTGGCTTTCTCAGGTCCATCTCTTCTGGAACATTTAGCAGCCTCTGTGTCTCTCTGTCTCTGTTTCTCTGTCTCTTTGTCTGTCTTTGTCTCTGTTTCTCTCTCTGTCTCTGTCTTTGTCTCTGTCTCTGTCTCTCTCCTGTCTCTGTCTCTCTCTGTCTCTTATCCTTCCCTCTTTCCTCACTGAGCTTTTTTAGTCTACCTTCCTGCAAAGTTTGCATATACAGCATTGTTTCACAACAGAGAACCAAGCAGATGGAAGAAAATTAAATGAGAAAAGTTTGGAAGAGATGGCTGGGCAGCCCCTCTGATACAAATGATCTGCTCCCAAGCAGAACTCCTAAACTCACTAAAGTCAGAAATTTATCCAGTGTCTGGTGAATGCTGGCCTGGCTAGCTTTCTGTATGGAACCAGTGTCCTACAGGGGAACAGAGAAGCAGCAGCCTTGTCTTAGGGTCTCTGCTACAGCCCTGAGCATTGAGTGAGGCCTGTGCTGGGCAGTTTTTCCACACACAGGTAGAAATTCATATCAAGAACTTGCACAGAGCCAGAAAATGATTGGATGAAGAAGGGCTGGGGATCGCGGGCCATAATCTTCTGGCATGAAAGGTGAAGAGAGGTGGCTTAGCTTGTGGACTTTATTCTCTACCCTCTGAGCCTTGCCTCCTCAACTTTGTAGGTTATAAGGAATCGACTCCTAATTCCTTTTACAGCTTTCATGTAGCACATTTGCTGAGTATCTGCTACAGGTTAGACCTTCTGAGCTATGTATTTGATGATTGAGAAAACTAAAATACAAATTAGATGTCTAATTGGTCAATTTCTAATACCCAGAACACAGACTGGAGAGGCTTTAACTCCAGGCCTAAGAGAACTAATAGTTATTTCATTTCATAACTTGTATGTATTACATAGGTCAAGAATTGGTTATATATATGGCTTATAGATGGAATCTGAACTTACATCTATTTTATAAATTAAGATTTATTACAACGTAGTAACTCCCATTCATTTATATTGTAGTTGTCATCCTACAGTGGCAGAGCTGAGTACTTGCAACAAAGACCATTTGACCCATGCAGCATAGGACATTTACTCTCTGGATCTTTAAGTAAGGAATTTACTGACCTTTCCTCTAGGCTGTGATTATCAGAGTTGATTTGATCAACTTTCTAAAACGTACACCATTTACATAAGTTCTCCTCAGGGTATTCCGTAAAAAAAGTGCAAAATAAGACAAGAGTCAAGGGTTGTTTGGCAAATGAATATAAAATAAGCCAGAAGAAGTCCATTAAAAGATTTACTACAACCTGCTGTTTGGGCACTGGGGTGTCAGAAGTTCTAGGCTCTTGTCCATTTCAAAGAACAAATAAATGCAAAACCTTAACATTTACTGAAAGTTAAAGAAGAAAAAGAAGTACAGAAGAAAAAGAAGCACAGAAGAAAAAGAAGCAAAAAGAACAGAGAAAATCTGCCTTGTACACAGCAGGTCACTTGAAGAGTAAGAAGACAGTGGTCCCAAGGTTCAGTAGCCACCATCTTTTATATCTTTCTTCTGATGTCAGATCCAGGCTGTGGGAAGCTGCTCTGCACAGTGATTTGACAAATCCTCATGATTGGCAGGTCAACCATTGTCCAGCCTCCTCCATGACTGTCAGGTCATGTCCTATTGTCCAGCCTTCTTGCCATGACATAATCTCCTGTCTCTCTGCTGATTTTTTGCTAAGGAAGGACTTTTTCCTTTCTTACAAGATTTATAAGATTCTGCTGAATGTTAAAGATGTCCAATTTAAATCATAAATACTCTAAGGAAACTGTAGCAATGAGCACCTGAAAAACCAACCTACATTTATTGAACACCTACTGCATGAATAATCATCCTTCACATAATAGTAAATCTTGTATCAGGCTTAATATTTTAAAAGTCCTTGAGCAGGTCAGGGTAGACAGGGAGCAGGTTCTGAGAAGAGATTGACATATAAGAAGTGTCTCAAGCAGTGTGCTCAGGACTGACACCTGCGAGGAAAGGATGCAGATTTGGGGCAAGGAGAAGTTGAGCAGGAGTGCAACTGCATCAAAAATTTCAGCTGTCCCAGCAGGAAGCCTGGGGCTACAATACCCTTTCAGAATCATACTCCTGGGGTGAAGGTGGCTGGCCTTCAGGCTGCTGCAGGGATCCATGCCTATAGAAAGGGGAAGCTTCAAGTTGGAGGGAAAATTCCAGAAAGGTCTGACAGAAGAAGGCAATAAACTATAAGCTTCACTGCCCTTGAGGGGAAGATCTGGGCAGCACAACTCTCAGCCCTCCCTGCCCACGCTCGAGTTACCCAGGGTCGCTTCATAGAAGTTCTGAGGTCGGCTCATCCAAGGTTCAGGGAAGCCTTTTTACCTGGATAAACTTCTAAAAGAAATGATAATGCTGCTATAACTGCTCTGCAGGCCTCAATTGGTGCTAATCATCCCCACACCTACCACCCATTCTCAATTCCCTTATCTTCCAGCAGCACCTTTGCTATGTAACTGGTGCAGCCCTGACCCTCTTCTCCAAGAGCTTCTGCTCATCACGTGTTTCTCAGCCCAGGGCTACCAAATTTGTCTATTTACTATAAAAATTAGATAAAGGGGTACTAGAAAGGCCAAAGGGAAAAGCATTTTTCCCTGCCCCCACTGTGTAACAGCAGCCCACCACCTCCTGATTTACAAAGGCCTACTGTCCTTCACTCAATCAAAACTCCTCTTGTCTGCCAGTCCCTCAGCACAAGGAACACAAAATGTCTGGTTAGCAGAGAACCTCCATGTTCAGTGGAATTCCTGTTAAGTCTGCAGCTGAGTGTATGTCTTTGGAAATCAGAATCTAATTTTCTAAGCCTACAGAGCCCAGACTTGTGAGAACCAGAGGCACAAACTCCCCAAGTAGATTTTTGGGATTGATGAGGACATGGGCCATTCCTCTTTTGCCTCTTAATTCCCAAACCATGTATCTACCTATCTGGGACACACACTTGTTTGCCACTCTGACCTCCCTTCACTAACATGGCATTATCCATTTTCTTTCTGCTCACTAAGCACTACCAGTTGGCTTTTATTATTTGGGAATCTTATCATCCTATTGCTATTAGTTCACTAAATACTCCAACTGTCAGCTTTGGTCTTTAGGGACAGCCACTGATGAGTTCTGGGAGATATCAGTGATTCTTTCCAGTACCTCTCTTATTGCTTTGAGAAATGGAGCATCTTCTGGGTGCTCCCACAGAATATAACCAGCTGGTGAGTTCTCCAGATTACATGGTATATAGTATTCTAACATGCTCATTTTTCTGAGACTTTTTATCAACCATCTGCCATAACAATTCTGGCATTTCTGACTTACATAACTTTTAGCCATAATTTCCCTCTGCTTCTAAGAGCAATCACAACATATTAGAACCATCTCCAAGGGGTCTGACCAGGTTGCTCAATCCTGTATCATAGAATGCATCCATATTGACCAATTGTCTTTCATCCAGCTTTATGTTTCATTGCCTTTGGTTTAGTACCTTCAAATCCACTTCCATATGTATGTTATTCTTCTGGCTCCAATAGGTCCATTTCCCTCCTAGATTTAGGCATCATCTCTTCAGTCCCTTTTTACATACTGTACTTTCTTGGCTAATTTATTCTAACTTTGGATGAAAACATTAGGTAAAGTCTGCCTTCAGGGAGGGAGAGAGGTGGTAATTTTGGGATAAGGGGTCTTTATCAGCCCTGGAAAATACATGGAGAAAGATATCAATTTGGGGCCATCAGCTACCAGAACTTTGAACATTAGAGGGAATAAGTTCTTCAACAGTAAAGGGAGCTAGGTATGAATGGTACAACTCATTGTTCCCTACAAGGGCTTTCCCAATACCTGGTGTAATGATTGACTCATTGTATCAGCTTGAGAAGGTTAGAAACTTAATGAAGTGACTCAGCAGTTTTACATCCAAGGGTGTAGAGCACATGCCCTAGGGTGGGTAGCCTCCATAAAATACAAGGGAAAAAAAGAAGTTTGCTCCCCCCTTTTTAGCTCTTGTTTTTGCTGTCTTCCACTGCCATGAACTGTTGCCTCTCACCATGCCACCCTGCCTTGAGGCCATCTGATTATGGACTGAAACTTCAACAAACTCTGAGCTAAATACACCTCTTCTTCCTTAACTTTGGGCGTTGCGTATTTTGTCCCAGTGACAAGATAAAATTAAGACACCTGGTATATGACAGGCATAAAACTTCTCAGAAGGAAAATTTTACAATCAGATTGTTACAACAGAAAGAGGATTTAGACTCCATTCTTATGTCATAATGATGAAATATGCTTGGAATCAGGCTTTCCCAAAATTTGCAGATGGTTTGTGGCTCAGTGTGCAACCTAGATTGATCTCTGACCCAGAGATGTTCTCCCAGTAGCTCTTATCGTGTTTCTCTCGTCCAATCCCCATGCACATATAGACACAGAGATAAAGATTCCTGGGATCCTAAATCCACATCCAGCAAGCAGCTGATACAGGGAAAGGAGGAGTGAAGTCACCCACTGGCATGCTTCTCACCACCCACCTCTGCAGACAAATTTGACAGCCCAGTGAGGATGGCAAATGTCTGCCCCAGACATGCAAGGCTCTCCCTCACTCTCCTTCAGAGGAACACTGCCAACTTTTGAAAATTAATTTTATTGGTACATCTTAGATAAAAATCATGATAACCCTCATCAGAGAGAATTTTCATGATATATCTTGCTTCTTCTTTTGGTCCCCTTTTCTTCTGCTCCCTTCAACACCTCTTCCCCTCCTTGTTAATAAAGCTTTGTTTCAACTTTTCCTTTCATCCTCCCCCCGCCAGTTTCTCTTCCACTTTAAACATTTTCTTCCTATTTCACAATATGCATTATACATGTTGGTTCTTATTTACCCTTTTGGTTTCTCACACCAGAGAAACAATCCAATATTTAAACATGCGAGTCTGATTTATTTCACTTAAGAGTATGGTGTCAAGGTGCATCCATCTATCTAGAAATGCCTCAAGGTTATCCTTCTTTATGTCAGAGTAGCCTTCCATTATATTAAAAAAATTCACATCTTTTTTATCTATGCCTTGGTTGTTGGGCATTTGGGCTTTTTCCAAGATTTAGCTATCTCAAACTGTGTTGCCGTAAACAAGGATGTGCATATTTTGCTGTGATATGATGCTTTTAATTCTTTCAGGAAGAAACCAAGAAGGGGAACAGCTGAATCAAATGGAACCTCTAGTTTTAGTTTACTGAGGAATCTCCACACTGATTTCCACAGTGGTTGCACCAGTCTACCCTCCCACCAACAGTGGAAAAGTGTTTCTTTTCCCCCACAGATCCATCACATTTGGAATTGGTTGATTTTTTCATAATAGCCATTCTTTCTGGAGTGAGATGTAATCTTAACAATGTTTTAATTTACATCTCTCGAGTGACCAGTGATGTTGAGCATTTTTTCACATATTTATTTGCCATTTCTACTTCATCAGAGAAGTGTCTATTCATTTCAGATGCCCATTTCCAATTGGGTCTTTAAATTTGGGGGTATGACCTTTTTGAGCTCTTTACATATTTTAGATATTAGTCCTTTGTCTGAGGAACAGCTGGCAAAAAATTTTCCCACTCTGGTTTGTCACTTCACTCTGTGATTTTGTTGGTGTGCAAAAGCTTTTAAATAAGATGAAATCCTAACTGTTGATTATTTGAGTTAGTTTCTATGTGATTGGGGTTTTGTTCAAAAAGTCTTTGCTTAAACCAACATCTTCAAGAGCTTAACCTATTCTATCTTCCAGCAGATTTAGTGTTTCTGTTTTAATATTTAGAACTTTGATCCATTTTAATTTTAGTTGAGTGCATGGTGAGAGATATGGGTCTAGTTTTAGTCTTTGACATGTGGAAAGCCAGTATTTCCAGCACCATTTATTAAAGAGGATATCATTCTTCCAGTGGAGGTGTTTGGCTCCTTTGTCAAATATGAAGTGGCTGAGTGTGCTTGGAGAGGTTTCTGCATCTCCTAGTCTAAGAAACCCCTCCAGTTGAAGAAGGAAGAGTTTCATGATGACTCTGTACTATCACTTCACTTTACAGGGACAGATGGCTCATCCCAGATCACACTATGAATTGTGCTAGAGCTGAAGACAAAATAAAATTTGGAGAAGGTAAAATCCTTGTCCTGTAGGACATAATTGTTTAGAGGGGCAAACTTGTAACATCTGCAGTTGCGGAGAACAGAATCCAAGGTTAAGGATGGCCCACTATAGCACACTTACAGATAGACTGCAATGCTGGTTCCTGTTGCTGAATGCCCCTGGCAGAGCAGATGGACAGGCACTGGGAGTATCCTACCAGAAGGAGGTGGAGGAAGAGGGCAGAGCAAAGTCAGGGTTCACCCCTGACCCCATCCCATGTAAGGTATGTTTGAGGGAGTGACCTCCAGAGGCCCCAGAGCTGCCTGTTTTCCTTGGTCCACTGAGTCATGCTCTAAGGATATAAAGTAGCTGGGGCCAGCCACCCCCAGCACAGTCTTGCCTCCTTCCTCACCTCAAGATTTAAGTAAGGAAAGGCCTGTTAGGGTGGACCTGGTACAAAGGCAGATATTGATTATTGCACTTTAGGGCCAGAACTATGATTTGCTTATAGAAAACCTCAGTTGACAACCAGAGCCTACTCAGGAGAGGGTGTCTAATATGATGGAAGATTTGAAACCAAGATCTTACTGATCAGCTTGAAGCCTGGGGTTGGGTTGGACTGTGGATGCTGGCTGCTTCCATTCTCAAAAGAGTAGCTTCAGAGGTCTGCATATGTTTCTAAAGAGTGAGAGTCGAAAGCCCCAGAAGGCAGCTCTCAGTTCTTCCTAATCCCAGTGCAGAGCTGTTTAGCAGTGCTGAGTGTCAGGGTCTACTCTTGGATGTAAACACTGTAGGAAGTTTCTCCACTCTTCACATGATGAGCAAGCCGCATGTCAGTACCACAGACAGCAGGGTTCTGCGTTGGGAGGGAGTCTTTAAAAGACAGAGGCTTATTTGCCTGCCAAGGAGAAGCTTCTCAGCACTGGCTCAGACTGTTGGAGAAGGATGGGGCAGAAAAGCAGCCTCAATTGATAATACAAGCTTGTCGGCTCAGCTATACAAACCAGTACTCTCCTCTGTCTCCAATGTGTGCCTGGCAACCACTGGGCAGCACTGTGCTGACTCTCAGTCCCACGTGGCTCTGATAATAAGCCCCCGTGACTAGGAACCTACCCACATCCCAGCCAAATTCATGATAACAGATTCTCCACATAGAATCCTGAGAATCCCATAAGCCACCAACATTTTCTTGAACTTTTCATAGGTTTATCTTTTTCTTTTGGGGACAGGTTCTCTCCATGTAGTTTAGACTGACCTTGAACTCACTATGTAGCACAGAGTGGCCTTGAATTCACAGTGATCTTCCTGCTCAGCCTTTTGAGTGCTGGGATTATAGGAATGCACCACCACACCTGGATGACAGGTTTATCATCTTACCGTACACTGAAATGCCTATGGTGCTCTCTCCTCCCACTGAAAGATACTGTGACTTCAGCCAGTAAGACAAAGTTCACAGATCATATTTCAAAAGAATAATGTGTCTACCTTCTGCTGATGGTGCTCATTTTAAGTACTAGATGTTTAGAAGAGGAAGAGATGGTCACTGGGAGCTGGTCCTGAGTCTGAAGCCCCCCTCTTAGGAGCTCTCAGAAGGAAGATGCACTCAGCCACTTTTAAGATATCCCCAGTTTCATTTCCCACTTACAGAGAAATTACATCAGGAAAAAAAAAGTCACCAATTACTTCTGAACATTAAAGTAATTCAGACAAATAGCTCATTAGTTAAATTACTGGGTTAAAAAAACTCACTGGCAGTTTGAAAACTGGGCTTAGGAGGAGGGGATAAAAAGGTGCAGGAGTTTTCAGTCAGTTTGTCAACTAAATCCCCAGTACTCACAGAGGTGTGGCTCCTGGGACAGGCTGAGCATTGGCGTCCCTCGAGGATTCACACAGGAAATCCTCACTGCCAATGTGACACAATGAGGTAAGGCTCTTGGGAAGTGATTGGGGAGCAAGGATGGAGTCTCATGATGGGTTGGTATCCTGTATGGAAGGGACTCCGGAGCACTATCTCACCTTCTTTCTGCAGGGTGCTGAGAAGGCAGAAAGGTGACAATCTGTAATTGGGAAGAAGACCCTCACTAAGAACTCCACCACCGAAATCAACTATAATCTCAGACTTTTGCTCTCCAGAATGGGGAAAAATTCAATTCTGTGGTTTATAAGCCACTGAATCTATGTATTCTTTTATAGCAGACTCAACTGACTGTGACACTCCCGTAGCTGGTGCTTTGGGTAAGGAACTTAGAGTGCTGTACTTAGGACCCAAGGTCACCTGCAGCTCAGGGCTCCTGGACCCAGAAGATGGAAGCGTTTCCCACAGGCAGCCTGGCACCCCATCTGGCAGATTTATAGAATTATGGCTCCTCTTTAGAGTCATAAAACACAATGATGTAAAAGACCTTAAGACTCTGAGAACATTTCCTCGTTTGACAAATAAGGAAACAGCTTAGAGTGTGTGATATCTTGCCAACATTCCTAAGGAAGTAATTGGCAGAACACCACTGGATCCCATTTTATTTGACCTCAAGGTCGGTGTGTTTAATCCATCGAACCACACCATCTCTCTAAGTGCTGCTTTGGGGAAATATGACAATTTGACAACATTCTAAGGTAAAGCTGGAATTACACGGATCAGTCACCAGCCTACCTCCCCACCTGTGACCCTCTGGCTCACACAGGAAGGGCAGGGCCTCCTCTGCAATGCCCCCAGGCTCCCACCCTGAGGACTGGTTTCCTTCCTTCTCCCATTTCACCCAAACAAAGTCTTTATACCAAAGTGATCTAAGCCACAAAGGTAGGTGCTTCCCGAGGTTCAGCTTCCATCAGATTTGTTGACTCAAACATCTCTGAGGGTAAAGCACAGAGTTATTTTTGAGCAGGGCACTTCCCTGTGGCCCTTGCCAATTCCCACACTATTCTCAAGCTGGTGCCTTTCAGAGTGTGCCCTTTTAGAAAGACTGCCCTTCTACAGTGCAGAGAGAGTGATAGAACAGCAGTTTGACCAGCTGAGGCGGCCCTCACCATCTCAGCCAGTTTCTGCACTCAAGACCTGCCCTGGTGGAGCCAGAACCTAAGGAGAGGGCGTAATCAACTATCCTTCCCATGAGGCAACTGCACAGTGGTTGTGTCTAGAAAAGAAAAAACGTCATTACAGCCCACAGGAGAGTGTAATGACCCAAATTATGGCCTGTCAGATGAGGCAGTGCCTACCCCAGGCAGACTGCTGCAGCAGGCATGGCTCACAGAGCCATCAGGTAGGAAGAGAAATGCACCCTCTCAGGCAGCTGAAGGAAGACAGCCTGGGGAAGTGGGGCTGTGGCTTAAGCCCAGCAGCAGACTTCTCCTTCCACACTCTCAGGCTGTGAAGTCCCCACCCTCTTGGGCAATGCATCAGGATGGGGCACAGTGGGGTGATGGAGGGGAAGGTCCCAGACACCAGTTACCCTGTGGACAAGGCCACGTGGCCAGGACCATCTTCCTGACCATAATCATGAAAGATTTCATAAGCAGGTGGATGGATAGATAGACGGATGGATTAATGGATAGATAAACAGATAGATAGATAGATAGATGATAGATAGATATTAATCTTTCAGAATTTCACAGAAGATAAAATGGCATACAATCAGTGCTACTTGAAGTGGTGAGGGGTGGGAGCAGTGGAAGTTGTATTTATATCAGAGCCCAACAGGACTGAGTGCTGCCCTTGTAAGTGGCCCCTTGTAGTCTCCCTTTACTCAAGACGTAGCTTCATGTGATGGTTCTGAGGACTGACATTCATCCAAAGCAGATGTACTGAGCATTCATTCCAGGCTGGAACATAGATGAATATCCATAAAAGTTGTAGCAGTAATCATAAGAGCTATTAGTGAGTTATGGAAATTGTAGGAGAGCAGCAGGGATAAACAGTTTTAAGTGTCAGACACAGCTCCAAGAACTTCCTATTGTCAATCCTACCCACTGAACACATGTTGGCAAAGATGTGGAGATGAGGGGGTCTCCCTTAGCTACCAGGGAGACTATGAGGTGGTAAAATTACTTTGGATGGCCACTTGACACTAGCAGAGTTGAAAATATACACAACCTATGACCCAACAATGTGGCATCTAGCTCTGTGCCCCAGGGAACTCTGCACGTGTGAAGAAGGAAGCATATAAAAAGATGCTTATTATAGCAAAAACAATACAGGCAAATTAATGGCCCATAAACCAAATGTAATGTGTTTGTAGAATGACATACTCCATCAATCTCTCCATCTATAATGAATCCCAAAATCTAATTATGAGTGTTACAAAAGGGTTGGCACACTGGGTTAGCATTCAAGTAAATCCATGAAACATATACAAATTGTACTATATGTTATTTTATGAGTACATCCATAGGTAGAAAAAAAGCCATAAAATTGTGAATCTCAGGTGACACTGAGGAAATCTGAAGTCCATAATAGAAAAGGTAAGACAGGGAGAAAGAACAGAGGGAAAGAGAATGAATAAATCATCTACTTACGAGAGCTGGTCCACCTCCAGGCACAAGTATTGTCCTCAACAATTGTGATCATTTCTCCGTACAAAGATAGTAAAGGAACCAATCTGGATTTGACATGGCTATAAGGAAGAGCTGAGGTTCACCACTGACTTCTAGGTATTTTCCTCTCTGTATCTTGGGGGATGTTATTATTCAATTTCATCCTAAGGAAATCATGGTTTAAAAGAGTGTGGGACATTAGTTCAAAGTTTGTTTTTCTTTTCTCTATGCCTCTATAGAATCCTGATAAAGTATCATTGCCTAAATTTTAGTTATGTTGGCAAAAGAATAAAAGTGTCTTAATGCTACTTTCTGAAATATGCCCAGAGTCTGACAGAAAGTTCCTTAAAAGCTGATCCTTTTGTTGTTGTTGTTGTTGTTGTTATATTGTGTAAGAGCATGCAGAAATATGAATTCCATTGCTAATTTATTTGATATGCTGTTCACGAAGGGACACCCACATTTATGAATTTTATCACCACAATTTCCATAAAAGCATGCTATGGTTTAGATGTGGAATGTTCCCCGAAGTCTCACATGTTCAGAGGTGGTTTCGGAAGGTGACTGGATCATGCAGATGCTATACTCACTGCATCCATCAATCCCCTATGACTTCAGAGCTGAATGTGCTGTTAGGAGGCGGGGCCTGGCTGGAGGAGGTGGTCAATGGAGATGTGAGCTGGAACAGTGTGCTCCTGTCCCCAGCTCCATCTCCTCTCTGCTTCCTGCCTGTTATGGTTGAGAAGCTTTCTTCTGTCAAGCCCTCCTGCCATGCTATTTCTGCCTTGCAACCAACAATCGTGTACTGAATCCTCTGAAACCATGATCTAAATACACCTCTCCTCCTTTACG
The DNA here is from genome assembly GCF_000276665.1 of Chinchilla lanigera. Lineage (NCBI taxonomy): Eukaryota > Metazoa > Chordata > Mammalia > Rodentia > Chinchillidae > Chinchilla > Chinchilla lanigera. The sequence continues at coordinate 3,801,633 of NW_004955469.1, read as the reverse complement.
CTGTGGATATCAGCTATTTTCTATCAGTGACAGAAAAGCAGATTAATAGAAGTCAGGAAGGAGATTCTGCCCCAGAGATGGTCAAGTGGAATATGCTCCCAAACCCCATTTAGATCTCCCCTCAAAGTCCAGTTCACCCCGCAAACAGCACTGACATCACTGGAAGCTTGTCAGTAGTGCAGAATATTCCACTTGGGCACTACTGGAATGGAATGTGAATTTAAACAAGTCTCTTCGGTAATCGGTATGGACGCTAAGTTTGAAAAGTGCTGATCTTGTCAACTGACTTCTCAACCTGGAAATTTAAGATATAGATTCTTTTAAAGTCCAGATCTTTATGCCTCACTTCTATGAGTGCAAAAATCCTAGTAGGTCTATAGAAATGTTCATACTTATATTTAAATTTTGAAATAATTTCAAAGTTAGAAAATAGTTCCCTAATAATTAAAAACACTGTTTCCTCTTCCCCATGATACATGCCCTGTTTTGAGAAAGTAAATTGCCAATATATAGCTCCATCACTCTGAATACCTTATGTGTATTTTCTACAATTGAGGACCTTCTGTACAACACCAAAACCATCAAAACAAAAAAGATAACATTTGTGAGTTCATTTCTCAAACTCCAGTTTATGACTCAACACTACAAGGTAATTCTAGAGTCCTCTAACAAATTTGTAATTTCTCTCCCCCAGTAGTGAAAATCTAGCTCCAATATACATATACTTACTTGAATAAGACCCTTGTATTTAACCAATATCCTGTTACAGACCGTTAGGATCCTTCATCCTCAGCCCCTTCCGTGGGCTTCAGCACCTCACAACAGGGTGCACCCTCCCCTACAGGATGACTGCTACCTGTATCAAAATCTTCTCATCACCGAACTGTCACACTCCACACTGAGCTGCTGTCCTGCCCCACCTATGCTGACCGTACCTCACCCACCAGTTCCTGTCTTCTCCCCATGGGGCTCTAACACCACATCCAGGCTGCCCTCCCTGCCCCTGCACTGCTCTTCACCCTGTTCAGGCCCCCACACTACCCCCAAGCTGCTGCTGCTGTCATTGTTGCTCCTGCTCACAGGTCCTCCTCACCCCACATGGCCCCCAACACTCAGCTGCTTCCACCCCATCCTAGAATCTTCCTCTGTGCCCAGACCTCCTTCCCCCACTGCATCCCCACTTTTCCACTCAGCTCACTGCACCCTTCCAGCCAACACAAAGGCCTGTATTGCTCAGCCTCACCTTGATTTCCTATTTTTAACAAGCTCTCTATATGATTCTTAGAAGCAAACCTGCAATTAACTCACACTGGCGTGCTGGGGTCTGAAGAAAGTCAATCTTTTTTTAACTATTTCCAAGATTTTTTTCATCACACTTAAGATTTTCTTGCAGTCTTTTGCCCAAAAAGGAAGTTCACAATTTTCCTATCAGGAAGTTCTTTTAAATCTAAAGTTTTATTCCTTCTAATTTTCACATCTTATTCATTGATCTGCCCATTTTAGAAAAACAACAAATTTAAATATATCAACACAATCATCAGAATCCTCTCTAGTTCTTCGCTTTTACACTCTTAAAACCTTTAGGTCTATTAACAGTGCTATGTCAGAATGTTTATATTCTTTGATTTTCTATTGTTCCATTGAGAGTATTCCAGCTTACAGATATTCTAAAATGTGGTTACTGTTATAGAAATCTTACCTCCTTTGCCTTGAAAAATATACTATTAGTTCATCCTAGGACTCATCCAATATTTCAGCCCAAATGTCAAACCAAAAATTCATGATGAGCTGATTGTCTTCCAGGAATTTTGGGCCCTTCCCCATAAGTCATTCATTTTATGATGGAGACAGCATATTCTCATAGAACTTGAAGTGATTTGTTCTTAATAAGTAAACAAAGCTGCAAGGGAAACAGCTTAAATTACTGTCTTGTTTTTAAGGTATTCTAAAACTTCTCATGTATGTGTCAACAATATGCATATAATCCTATGTCTTATGTACATAACCGTAACTCTAACCCTAATCCTTAAGACAATCAAGTACAGTATCTCAAATTTGTCTTAATTATAGAGTTGACCTTCTCCACTGACCTACATAGAAAAAGGGAGTCTTTAACTCACATTGGATCCATGACTTAGCATTGAATCATTTACTTTAAATTCTTAGACTCTACAGAGCATAAAGATGCACTAGATGGATTGTCAAGGAGATTCTAAATATACTGAGTGTTCATCTTACCACAAATAGAAGGTTTGAAAATGTAGTTTCAATTAGTAGCCTAAGAGGTCTACTGTGTGAGTTCAGGGAAATGTATTATAAAATCTAAACCTATCTTGTGTTGGGATAAATTGTTTTTTACTTAATAGAAAGGTGATGATTGGAATAAGCCAGTTGGAGATACCACAGAGATAAGCCATCCATCCATGCAACAACCTACCCACCAAATTACTATAAGGAGTTAATATCTTGGGCTGGGGATTTAGCTCAGCGGGCAAAGCACCTGCCTGGCAAGCGCAAGGTCGAGAGTTCGGTTCCCAGTACCAGAGAAAAACCAAAAAAAAAAAAAAAGGAGTTAATATCTTTAAGCCAGTTGTAAAGCAAGTACCTAAATCTCATCAAGGGATGTCATTAGCCAAGTCCACTAGTTTACTGTTCTCAAGTATCTCATAGATGGATGGTGGATTCAATCATATTCTATATGCTCTTCTGTTAGGGTCAGATCAGCTTTTGGGGAGTCCTTTCCGTTGGGTGAGATCCAGTGTGTTTTCTGATACTGTATCCCGGGACGTAACCACCTCTTTTCTTACACAGCCAGGCTTTCTCTGGCTCAAATGTCAGGTCTGTGATGATTTCTATCAGTTTCTTCTTTAATCTTAGAATTGCCTTCACCATAGTCATACAAATTTCAGTTGGCATTCACTTCCCATTTCTAAAACAATAGCTGCAAAAGGAAGTGATACTGGTGCCTCTGAGGCAGCTGCCATGCACTGGACAGGGGACTACACTAGTGTTTTCTGCCTCGGTCACATTTCTCTTGGGGTTAGTGTTGTCTCACCTCTCACCCTAGCTTCACAGTCAGCCAGTATTACTCAGTCTAAGGAGATCTACTTTCTACATTTTAATCTAGTGTATATCATTGTAATTTTTAATTATCTGCTTTATCATCTCTTCCCATCAAAATACGAGTTTCTTGAAGTCAGCAGTTGGAGAGCTATTGGATAAGTTACTTCTCTTGTGAATTAATTCAGCTATGAAAAACTGAAGTACCATTGGGATGTCCTTCATAAGGTTATGTGGGGCAGAACTTCAGAAAAAAGCATCTGTTTACTATGCCCATCCTCTCTCTGCTATCAGTGAATTGAAGTGTAAGCATAGAGAAAAGTACCAGAACATACAATGTCTAGATGCTTATTTAATCCATATTCTTACACTCAGATTTGTGACTAATAAAGTTGACATTTTAATTTTCATCTCTCTGATTCATATGTCTATATCTAGCTATATATATGAATATGTACATCTATATCTGTATTTATATGTACCTATATCTAGATCTAGATCTATCTATATCCATATCTACATCTACATAAATTCAGACAAAGAAAAGAAAGTAACACAAAATATGAAGCTTGCTCTCTGCTCTTTGACCTGGGAAGAGTAACATAGATAGCAAAGCTCTGTGTTGTTCCAATCTCCTTGACACAGGATGAATTTCCTAGCCAAGATGCTGAATTCCAAGATCTAATTGGGATGAAATCACAAGAAGAAAGGGAAGAGGGGAGAGAACAGAGACAAGGATGACATCAAAAGCTTGGTTCACTTTGCCACTGGTCCCTGATGTGAAGAAACCCCGTTCTAGAGGAGCCCAACACTCTTAGTTGAGTAATAATTTGGGTTCAGATTAAGTTCTTTTTGTTTGGAAGGGGCAAGGAGGAGTAGATGACTTCTTTCAGGAAACCCACCTGACTCCACCTGACTGGCTGGGATGGGAAGGAGAATTTGTGGCAGGGTCCCAAGAGCATCACTGTATTGTTGTCACTAACTGTGTGGTCTCCAGAGCCAGGAGTGGGGAAGGAGCAGAAAGATGACTGTCCATTCTACAGTCAGGACCACTGCAGTGAGCTGCTTGTCTCAAGATAGCTCAACTCTGGCCCCTGATCTTCAGGAAGCATCACAGATGCCCAGACATACACACATCAGTGGTAGTGAGCCAAGAGGGAGGAAAGAAGCTTCATCAAGGGCTAATCTTCATGAAGGGCACAAGGCCGCAAGGACATTTCTCTAGTGTAGAAAAGAGCACCAAGAATATTCAGTGACCACTGAGCAGGCATTTCTGTTTGAAGCAGGCATTTTGAATAAGAATTAGATGATCTTGACAACATATTTAGACTTAGGATTAACAATATATTTAGGAGCCCTGTGTTTTGGTGTACTAGAATACCATATTTTTATGTTATGTTACAAATAGTCAAGTTGCCTAATTTTTCTAGCTCTTGTCACTCAATTTTGTTTGGGTTTCAACAAATTGTATCTACCTCAAGAAATCTCTGTGTAAAATTGAAAAATAAAAAGTATGTTTTTAAGGTGTGTATTTAAATACTTTAAAAATGGGAAGAGCATTTGCACTGTCCCCTTCTACTTATTCCACTGGAAGTTCGGACAGGTTCACTCCAGGCTAATATTTGTGAAGAACTTATGCAGATGCATGTTTGAGAACTGGCAGTAGTAATGGAGTAGGCTTTTGTTTGATTTCACCACGCATTGCGAGGAGTCATGCACAGCCTTGCTAAGGAAGTGAAGTGGTTGCTGCAGTGAAGTGGTGCTGCAGAGCAGTGCAGGGCACACTTTTCCTGTGTCTTCCAGAGACACCCTTGGCTTATGCCAGAGGAGCTCCAGCCATGGGGGGGGGGGTAACTGTGCAAATGCCATGTATGAGATGAGCCCATTTTAAGTGAAATGGCTGTGTGGAGAGCCCCATCAGCTCCTTCACAAATGGACAAGTCATAAACCTGCCTAATGACTCGGAAACTCAAAATTGCCCCCTTCATTTTAAAGAATTTTTAATGTTGTCCTCTCCAATGGGCACCATTAACAAAGGCACCCTTCACTTCTCCACACGGTTTCCCTGCTGGCAAGCATGTTTCAGTAAGACCAGAGGGGAAAAGAACTCTCAGTGGGGGAAAGATCCATAAGGAGAGAGGAGCAATTGCTAATTTCTCCAGCCCACCCAACCCATTGAGCCGGCGAGACTGCAGGGTGGGCAAACCGCAGAGAAAGGAGAATTTATCTCAGCTGTGATTGCATCTTCCAATCATTTTAATCTCTCTCTTTTGATACTGTATAATAATACTTTCTTCAAGGAATGTTCTTTAATCTTGTAATTTGAAAACAAATTCTATTTCAGCTATCCTTCCGGTAGGCGACCTTTAATGGTTTTGCTATAGGTAAAACTCTGTCATTAAGTGCACCTCCCCGCTCAGCTTTCTGGATATCAAATTGCTCAGATGCTGCAGTTTTTGTCAGTGATAATATTGCCCTTTCAAAATTTCTCTGTAAGTAGCCTGGAAGTATTCATTCGGAGCAGTGGTTTCATTAATTTATTTAAATGCGTTCTTCAAACAAAGCAGGTTAGTTGTTTCAAAATGTCAAAGTGCAAGAGTGGACTTGAAAATATTCTGCAAAATGCAATTGTTCAGTCTTTCCAAGGGAAAGGAAAGGAACTTGTCAGGGAGGCAAACTGAGGAGCAGTCACATGCTGTTCCGAAGCCACACATCCTTTCTAAGGAGAAGGGAAGCATTCACTGCCTGCTGGATCAGGAGCCTGCTTTACACAAGAGGCTGTGCTCCCCCAGAGTGGCTTTTGCTGTGGTGAAAGTCAGCACCAGTCTTCCCAATAGGAACCACCCCACCCTTGAGGGAGTAGATTGCAGCCAGATGGTTTTAGCCCTGCAAAGCAACCGGGCCTTCATGGAAGCCTTTAATATAGTGAATCCTACTTGGCCAACTGGGTGAACCGGGGCCCAAAATATAGGAAACAGAAGACTCTGGTGCAGGCAGGGGAAGACGAAATAGCAAGTGTTGAAAACCTGAAGGAAATAAGAATAGGCAGTTCTAAAGCATCGGTTCACATCTGTCATTTAGGAAAGGAATAAAACATATCTTGTTCAAACACAGCTCTTATCACTCTGGATTTTCAATCACCCAGATGTTTTAACTTTTCTCACTCCCTTACTAAAAAAGCAATGACTCCCTATTGTCTACTGAATAATATCTAATCTTCTTAGCATGACATTCAAGACCTTCCACAATCTGACATCAGCTTGTCTTTGATATTGTAATTCCCGTTACCATCCCCCTACACTTTGCCCAATACGTATTCCAGTGAACCTAGATACTCCTCCATTTTTTATCCACAACAGGGATTTTTCAACACTTTTATGCATTTGTGGCAGCTGGAGATCTTTTCTGCTCTCCACTGTCCTCTCCAGTCTCATCGATTTATTTAATGCCTGGTACAAATGCCTGAAAGCTCAGTCCTCACTGCAAGGAACATCTTGGCCTTCTGGATTTTCACAACACTTGGTAAGGCTCGCATCACAATGGACTGACTCCATGATGATGTGGACACATGCTGTGCCTGCCCTCCAGAGCATGCAGGCCCTGGAGGCGGGACCAGTCCTTACCACCATCCCTCCACGCAGATGTCCCAGGAGGGTTACCTGGGAGATCTGAGAAAGCACCAACAGTGGGTCCTAACCTCAGAGACTCAGATATAAACTATCTGAAGCTGGAGTCCGAGCACGAGTTTGTTTTGTCTTATTTCTTTGTTTTGTTTCATGCCATCATAACCTTATTAAGTGTACAGACAGAAGTGCTATATTCACACAGTTGTGCAGCTAATATCCAGAACATTTTCATCTTGCAAAACTGAACCTCTGTGCTCATTCAAGAACTTCCTATCCCTCCTCCCTTTTGCTCCTAGCAACCACCATTCTGCCTTCTATTTCCACAAATTCCACCACTATGGATTCCTCATTTAAGTGGAACCATATGGTGTTTATATTTTTATGATTGGCTTATGTCACCTGGAATAATCTTCTCCAGCAAATGTTATAAGCATACATCAGAATTTCCTCCCAAAAAACATTCCATTGTATGTAGCTATTACTTTCTCTGTTTATTCATCTTTCAGTGGACATTTGGGTTGCTTCCTCCCCACGGCTATGGTGAATAATGCTGCTATGAACACAGATGTGAACATTATCTCTTCAAGATCCATTTTCAGGGCTGGGGATATAGCTCAGCAGCACAAGCACCTGCCTGGAAAGTGCAAACTCATGAGTTCCAATCCCGGTACCAAAAAAAAAAAAAAAGATCCATTTTCAATTCCACTGGCTATATATCCACCCAGAAGTGAAAGTTTAATTTTGTGAGGAAACTTCATCCTTCATGCTGTTTTCCATAGTAGCAGCACAATTTTACATTCCAATCCATTGGGTATAAATGTTCCTATTTCTCCTTATCCTTGCCAACATTTGTTATTTTCTACTTTACTTCTAATAGCAATCCTAGTGGGTTCAAAGTAGTATCTCATTGTAGTTTTCACTTGTATTTCTAGTGATTAGTGATGCTGAGCATCTTTCCATGCTTGTATATATAATCATTTTTGCAGAATACTCAAATTGTGAGAGAAATGTGAAATTGTCTGAATCAAAATCTTCACCCTAACAAAAATGTAGGTTAAGGCAGGAAGTTATGAAGGAAGTGCTCTTATAGTTGATTGCCTGATAGCAGCTATCACAAAAGGTTCTGCCAGACCCACAAGATTACACAGTGGTTACCGCAAACTCATACAAAAGCAATACCATGAAGACATCTACCCAGCAACCACGTTCAACCTCAGACTAACACCACTCTTACTATTAACCAGTGTGGTCAAGAATTACTGTTTCAAAATATTTGATTGTCTCGGTTACTTTTCTCTCCTTGCTGAGACAAAATACCCAACATGCAAAATTAAGGAAGAAAAGGTTTATTTAGCTTACAGTTTGTGGAGGTTTCAGTCCATACTTGACTGGCTCCAAGGCAGAGTGGCCCATGGCAGAGCACAAACATTCATGGTGGGGAAAAATAGCAAAGCAACAAAAGCAAAAGGGAAGAGCAACAAGCCTCTTTTCCTCTCTTAATTGTAAGCAGGCTAACCCCACCCAGGGGTGTGAAGCACTCACAAGACCTCTATGCCCACCTCCTGCACAGGTTCAGGATGTATACAAAGTACAGACCCTACCCTCTGCTCAGTCACTCATTTAACCTTCTAAACTTCTCACATTGACACAATGAATAACATCCTAGAGCAGGAAGGGCTTGTCCTTTTCACCCCAGGCCATAGAACTGCTGAGTTACTTAGTCAAGCCTCTAGAGTCCTCATGTTGACAAATGTATCAACCATAACAATCTCAAACTTACACAAAAGCAATTCTATGAAGACATCTACCCAGCAACCCTGTTCAACCTCAGACTACCACTCTTACTATTTATCAGTGTGGTCAAGAACTAGTTTCCAAATTTTTGATGTAATTCAATTTTTTTTTTCTTTAAAACCTTCCTTTTACTCCAACCTGTATGAATACACTCATAGTTTACCATAAGACACTCATATTCCAATTGCAATATTAGTTCCAAATAAATATCATTATTTTAGAGAATACCTCTTTGATTATTTATGTTTATAAAATAAATTTATATTTTAATTAGGGTATTTATCAGATGCACAAATATTCTCTCCCACTCTGTAGTTTAGCTTTTCATGATGTTGCTTGTGTCATCTGCTGCACAAAAATTTTAGTTCTACTTACCTATTTCTGTTTTTGTGGCCTAAACTTTTGGTGTCATAGCCAATGTCATAAAGATTTTCTCCTATAGTTTCTTCTAAGAGAGTTATCATTTTTGATCTTACATTTAAGTCTAATCCATCTTGAGTCAATTTTTATGTATGGAGTAAGAACTTCATCTTTTGCGTGAGGACATAGAGTTTTCCCGTAGTCATTTGTTGAGAAAGCTTCCCCCTTCTTACTGAGTGGCTCTGCATCCTTGTCACAGATCACTTCACTATATTTACTGGGCATCTAGCTTCTATTCTATGGTTCTGTACACCAGTATTTATGCCAGTACCACATTGTCTTGATTATTGCAGTTTTTTAATAAGTCAGGAAATGTTAAACCTCCTGCTTTCTTCTTTTTTCAAGATAATTTTAGCTGTTTGGGGTCCTTTCAGATTTCTTATAATTTTTAAAAAAATTTTTTTCTGTTTCTGCAAAAAAATGCTGTTGGGTTTTTGAAAAGAGGTTACACTGAATCTGCAGATCATGTTGAGCAGGCATAGGATTTATCAGAAGCTCTTCAGGAGATTCCAGAGCATAATCTCCTCAGAAAACCACCATTGCCTCTGTCTTGAGAGTGGTCACTAAATGAAAACTTATTTTTCACTTGTTTATCCATTATGGAGCACAAAGTTTGTAAATATTCATCTTTTGAAACAGTGTGTTGATAAATGTGGTTTAAAATGTTAAAAACACTTAAACATTAACTGTTCAATAGAACAACAAGTCAGCAACTATGTTAGCTATCCTATGTATACATATTTACATATTTCCCCCTTCTTTCTTTTCTCTTTTACCTTCTCCCAGTTGTTCTTTCCTTTTGAACAGTTTCCTTTCATTTCACAATACCTATTGTACCTCCTAGATTTTATTCACTCTTTCAGGTTCTTATAGTAGTAAGACAATATAGTGTTTACACATGTGGGTCTGATTTATTCCACTTATGAGTATGGTCTCTAGCTGTGTCCATTAACCTATAAAAGCCTTGAGTTTATCTTTCTTTATAGCTGAGTAATATTCCATCATATAAAAATATCACAACTTTTTTATCCATTCCTCAGTTGATGGGTATTTGGGTTGCTTCCACGATTTAGCTATTACAAATTATGCTGCTAAAGGAAATGAGGCAGTGATAGAAAAACAGCCAGACACCGCAAAGTAAGATGAACTTTAAGAGCAAAACCCCATTCACAATTAAGCCTCCTGGCCAGGACCACATCCTTCCCTCAGAGAAGAAAGCACAGTGCTGGCTGGCCAGGAAATGAGGATAGTAAGAGAGTCGGGAGCCCAACCACAGCCAGTATATGCTGGACTCTGAGGAGCTTGTGTGCCTCATAGTGGCAATGTCCCATCCTCAGGAATTCATATAAGATGCATTTGAACAATTTTCCACACTGGGGGTGTGGGAGAGAATCACTGGGAGGGCCACAATTCTTCCTAATATCTCCATAGATAGATTTTTCCAGAAGACCTCTAGCTTTCTACCCTGTATAGAATACAGCTGCCTACAGGTTTTTTTTTTTTTTTAAATCAGTTCTTTCCCTGTGTCTCTGTCTCTGTCTCTATGTCTCTGTCTGCCTCTCTCTCTCAAACACACACACACACACACACACACACACACACACACACACACACACACCTGACTTTCCTCCTGGCTCCCCAAATGTCCCTAAAGCATGTGGTGATGGCAGGCCCTCTGTGAGCCTCCTTTTTCAGAGAAACCAGCATCATAGAGCCAAAGGCAGGGAAGCAGGTAAAGGGAGAGAGTTGCCAACACTTCCCAGAGGAAGAAAAGAGTTTGTAAATAGCTATAACAAGGACACAGAATCTCTTCTAAATTGTGAAACATGCTTATACACTTTAAAAACTTCATTTTCATTAGGATAAAATATAAAGCTTTACAGTGGATACACTCAAACAGACAGCTGTCCTGCCTGTGGACTGGCCTGGGTCCTAGAGGCCCTAAGGAAATGCACTGAATTTACACCCCCTGGCAACATGGCTCCTGAGCTGCCTCCACAGAGCAGAGCTTGTAGTTTGCAGTTGTAAGTGGATGAACAATGATGCTGAACAGGACCAGACCAATGATGCTCAACAATGATGGTCATCTTAAAAGAAATCCTCTCAAGAAATGACATCAGGTTCTCTTCTAGAAAGGCTGCTATAAACCTTGGCTCAGAGATAAGAATTGACAAAGAATGTGACCTTTATGGAAGAGTTCAGCTGGGTCTTCAGCCACTGGGGCCAGTATGGGGAAGACCATACTGGTATTGAGGGAATTTCAGGAGCTGAGAGAAGATAATATTCCCTGGACAGGAGGCAATCATTTTCCCTGCCCCAGAGGCCCAGGTCCTTGTTTCAGATGACAACTCTCATCTCCCAGCATGTTCTGCTGACTGTTGTTGACCTGGTCCCCATGAACAGGAAGGAACCAGGATGGAGCATGTGCGATGAGGGTGGTGTTTGTAGAAGGGAGAAAGAAGAGGAGGAGAAGGTGGTGAGAGGCGAAGAAAAGGCAAAAGAAAAGCAGAAGAAAAAAGAGGAGATGGAAGAAGAGAGAAGTATCACTGGCTACTGCCTTTGGGGAGCTTGGGATAGCTGTGGCGTTGAAGAATTCCACTAAGAGCAGGATCAGAAACAAAGTACTAAGTACATATTTCCTCTTTGTCGGATATCAATAATTTTCATGAATTTTACTCCAGATAAAATAATCAAAACCAATTGGTTGAATCCTACAAAACGTTCTATATTCCCATTCACCTTGTGAATCTGTTCTTAACTACCTACCATTTTTGGTCCATCCTCCCAAATGCTGTTCAGATTACACTTTCTTGTTGCTCCTTCTTAACTACCAGTATTAAGTAGTACTACTCACCAATCCTTGTTCCAATCTCTAAAGTAATTATCAGCTGTAAAACTTATTTAGCAATAAGTCAGATATTGCACAAAAAAATCTATTTCATTGTTCTTGAAAAGAGCTACTAAATAGATAGTGGACACATCCAGGTTTAGCCTATACAGTACATGTTAGTCCAGGTTAGCAGCAATCACTCTCTTTACAAGTGTCATCACTCAGGAAGATAAATGGCATGGCCACCCTACTGAAATGCTAAGTTCTGTGCTGCCAGACTCCCTAATGAGAGTCTCTAAGCTCCGCAGGGCGCTGTCCTTTCCCACATCAGCCTGGTCCTCACATAGAGTGTTGAACAATATTTTTGTTGTGAACATAAATGGTGCTTTTTGCTTTAAAAAATGGAAAATGAACAAGCTCTAAAAATTGTGAACATACTGAATATAATGTGGGCCTCATTGTGTCCATTGTTTAAGACCAAAAATACATTCCATTCCAAAACTGAAGATGAGTGTTATTCCCAGATTTGCATCTGGCTTTTAGAGATCATGTGAGGGAGAGAGTGCCGGTTGTGGTTTGAATAAGTGCCTCCAAAGATCCAAATGTAAAATTTTCCTCCCCAGCCTTTAACTCTATCGGTGGTGGCAAAAATTTCAAAGTGTGTGTCCCTGTGGGAGGTCTTAGGTCACCAAAGGTGCCCCTCAGAGGAAATTGTCCAATGTTGGTCTCTTCTCTCTCTCTCATTTGCTTCTCATCTATGAAATGAGTAGTTTTGCTCTTATCTTAATTACTTTTTTTCTTGCTGCTGAGACAAAATACATGATGTCCAAAGTTAAAAGAGGAAAAGTTTATTTAACTCACAATTTGTGGACATTTCAGTCCATAATTGGCTGGCTCTGGGGCAGGGTGGTACATGTCAGGGGGGCAACAGATCATGGTGGCAGAAGACATCAAAAGCAAGAAGGGAAGGAAAGGACAAGCTTCTTTCTGTCCCTTAGTTTGTACAGAGGCTATCCACCCTAGGGTGGGTGTAATGCTCATACCCTTAATCCCAGCACTGGACCATGAATCGATCACAAACTCTAAAATCCCCCTACCATGACTGTGTAAGGCTTTGGGAGACATCTAGACACAAGCCGTAATAGTTCTGCTATGTGTTGCCACCATGACATGGGCCCAAAGCAATACAGCCACTCAATCATGGGCTGGATCCTCTAAAACAGTGAACTAAATACTCTAGTGTGCCCAAAACACCAAATTCATAGCAAATAATTATGTAAATAATGTTAAGGTGCTAAGTACAAGGATTATTTCAGCAAGAGCTCTATGAACATCCTCAATCTACACTGTAGAGTCAGAAAGGATCTCCCTAAATAAAAAACATTTAGGTTAAGACACAAAAGATAAATAGAAATTTCAGGCACAAAAAAAAAAAGAGGAATATCCCGGGCAGACGTAGCCCCTTACACAAAAACCTGAAATTGGAAATGAGCACTGTGACTTTGAGAAGTGTCCAGCCACTTTGAGAGTGCCAGGGCTAAGGGGCAGGAAAGGGGATAGTTCCCACAGACATGGTTGGTCCACAGCTCCAGCTTTAGTTTGTTTCTCTTCCAACTGGTCAACTACCTCAAATCAGTCACCAGCTCCAACAACTAAACATGTAGCTGAGGGAGCATCACAATCACAGCCAGGTCCTGAGGAGTTTTAGTAACCCTTGTATCATTTTGGAAAACCAAAGATGAGAATAAGGTTCATGAGAACTCTTTGTTCTGGCACTAAGTTCTGGAAAAGAGGGTATATCTAATCACTGTCACTTCTGGACTAATGACTCCACTGCTAAGCCCTCACCTCTCCCAGTCATGTTCTTCTTCAGGAATAGCCGACATAATGGTTATCAATTTTCCTGACTGCCAGCCCAGTAGTGGCTGTAGGTTACTATGCTAAATGCAAGGAGAAAGAGGCACAGTGTCTGTCCTTAAGAAATTTAATACTGACAGTAGAGGGGGACATTGAGGGAAATAGCGTTCTGATATGACGGTGAAAGAATGTGGGCTTTAGAGTAAGACTTGGGCTGAAATACTGTCTCTATCATTTATGAATTTTGTGACCTTATGCAATTTTATTAACTTCCTCAAGTCACATTTATTAATTTGATAAATGAAGATAATATCTACCTGCCTCCTAGAATAGTTTGGAAGATTTAATGTGATAATATTTTCAGATACTTCATATGTGTGTGGGGAGTGTTTGAACAGGGAGAGAGGTCCAAAAGCGAAGGGAGATGGAACAGCAGTGAACAGAATTTTTCCCTACCTTTAAATTTATAGACTGATGGGGATAGAGACACGTACACATTATAGTGACTATGTAAAATGTAAATTCAAAATACAGGAAGAAATGGTGAGTGAATTAAAGGAGAGGCAGAGATGATGTAGAGGAAAGAGCAGATTGAAAAGATATCTTGTATAAATTTAAGTTATGAATGTTTAAATTTTAAAAATTTTAATACATTAAAAGAAACATTGCATTTAATCCCCCTCAAAATACTCCCCTTCACTTTGAACATATTTATCCTATCATTCTTGCCACTTTGTCAAGCAGTTCTGGAAGTTCCCTTTGTAAGTGTCTATACAAGGTCTGATCAAAAATGTAGTGAATGGTGCCGCTAAGTTGTATACAATGGAAAGGCATTGTAGAGACATCTCAGCGTGTTCTCATCTGCCTTATTTACCAGATCTGGCACCATGACACTCTGGTACTTTCCCAATGTCAAAATGATAGTGAAAAGCTAAAGTTTTAAATCAACTCAGGACATCAAGGCAGCCATGACAATGTCACTAAAGATATGAAAGACAACTTCTAGAACTGCTCAGGCAGTGATAAGAATGATAGGATGCATGTGTTCAGAGCAAGGTGGAATATTTTGATGGCAATGTGTCTTTCATACCATAAATTCTTTAAAATTTTAAATATTCACCATATTTTAAATCATACCTTATGTACGGATTTGAAAGACATGATATAAAATATTAATAAATTTGTGTTTTAAATAGGAAATTTGAAATAATATGAATTTCTTAAATGTAAGATGCATTAGGATTTGATTCTTTTAAAAAACTATTAGCTCAAATGTATTAATGCTTGTTTTCACTCTAACCGGCAGGCAGGGACACATTAACTGATACAGAAATACCTGCCTCGCATGGGCTTAGTTTTATGGACGTTTTCAGCTTAGCATAGCCCGTAGAAAACATATCCTTCCAATAAGCACAAGTTACCTTGCTTTTGGGTCAGGGGTGGGAAGAAATAATAGGTCTTCATAAATAAATAAAGGACAAAGAAATGATATAAAGGAGAAGGAAGGAGAAAGTTGACTTCTAGTTTCCTAGTTTCTGTGATTTGGTACCTGACAAAGCCATTCAAAAAAATCACTTAGACTTGCTTCAGAAAGAAACAAGTTCTACACTGAAAAGTATGTTAGGATTTGTGAACAACCATATATCCAAATACTTCAAATGAGATTCATATATTTCATCAGGCATCAGACAAGAGGAAAACTGAAGCTCCTTCCAGGCAAGAGATTTTAAGGGAAGGCTCTTCCCTGTATTTTTGCTCAATTCTTCTAATCTTTAATATGAATGTCATTCACATCCATTAATACCATTTCAGTACCTGGCTGGAAGATGACCCCTAGGGAGTGAGTCCAAGGGACTGAGGTTAAGTAGTGTGGAAGCTATGGGCATCTGCTTTGATGAACACATGTAAGCACAGCCTCTGTACAGTTGGTCTTGTATAATAGTGCGTACTTACTACATATCTGATCCCTGCCAAGAGCATTTAGCAGTCACAAAATCTCTTTAAAGTGTGAAATAGTTATTGCTATTTTAAAGCAAAGAAACTGAAAGTGTGTTTTAGAGAATGGAAGCAACCTTCTCAAGTTTACACAGCTAATAAACTACAATATGAGGTATAGAATGTGATTCTGTCTGACCTTGGCCCCAGCACTCTTTGCACTAGGCATTCTTTCTAATTGAGAAAATATAGAGTGTGTGCTAAGCTTGATGCCAAGTGGAAAAATTCCAAATGCACATTCCAGGTGATTAAAAGTAAAAAATAGGATCACCAGCCTTGTGGATACAAAATTTTAACTTGATTCCTCTCACCCACTCAAAATGAAGAGTTGCCACTACCTACCTTATTAACCTCAAATGACCCCAGAAACATTCAGGGCAGAAATACAGCTACTCAGCAGGTCTTAAGAAGAATTCAACACCATGAAACTTTTTTTGCCTTGACTTTCTAAATCCTTAGGAATCCAAGACATAACTCTATGACATAAACTGTCACTTGCAGAGAAAGGTTAAATAGCTGCCTAGCCACTATGTTGATGCCATCCACGGCTCAGGAAGCATTTGCTGCATTTGGGAATCTAAGCACGTTGTAAGACTGAACTTAGGTTTTGTTGCTATTTCTATTTTACAGGTGAGAAAAATGAACACAAGAATATTTCATTCGGCCTTTATAAGCCCAGAATCAGAGACACCTCTCAAATAACTGTAAGAGAGATTAGAAAACACAGTGTATCATACACACAATCAGTGCTGAAAGATTTCAGAGCAAAACCCCGTCCCTCCCTGCCTGCCTCCTGTTTTCACGGCAAAACCCTGCGGTCTCTCCCACAGGGGTGGTTATCAATCTGCCCTAACAACAGTTGTCTGCTCGGCTGTCGCCCCAGTAGTCTGTGCCTTCATCCCTATAGCATTTCCAGTACCCAGCATGGTGTCCAGTACAGGGCAGGAAGGAAGGAGAGACAAAGAGAGGGAGGGAGTAGAGAGGAAAGGAATGAAAAAAGAGGAAGAAGAGAGAGGAAGGGAAAGGGCCTCAGGGCCTTCTTGCAGGAGAAAGCACTTAGCCCACCCATCATAGCATCAAGGCAGGTCATCTACAAACCTGAGGGATACTCGGCTTAGCACCTGTACACCACTGGTTGCACAAGGAGACAAGACCCTGAGTGGTGCCCAGACTCTGGGGTCCAGAGCAGATAAGAGTAGAGCCTTTTCCCACAGTCCATGCAGGTAAAGGGCTGGCCCTTCCCTCTGCAGAGGAGAGAGGCACAGAAGCAGGGCCAGTCCAGCCAAGATTTGGTTGTGAAAATACTGAAGACAGTGGCCATTCATCTGTCACTCTGCCTGGCAAGGACATCTTCCTAGCTACACCAATTAAATTTCCATTTCTCATGTACCTTCTACTACCATCTTAAGAAAAACCCGAGCCTGCAAAGCAGTCAGGCTGACCCTCAAGAAGGAAGGAGTGTTAATTGTGTATTTTCGAGCAGTGGGGCTTCCATGGTGTAAATTGAAAAAGTACACCTAATTTGAGGGATATGTAAATGACAAAGCAAAAGAGGAAGGATTAATATGTAGCTCTGTGAAAAACACAGCTCCGCTGCTCATTATGAAGGCTGATTTTTCTATAACCAGAGGAAAAATGAATTGTTGGAAGCTCCTCAAAATGTGCAGCTGAGAAAGCCTTTCTATTAATGAACAAAGTGATGTTGATTAATGGGCAGCCCAAAAGCGGGACAGAGACAGCTTCCTCCCTTCTGTCTTCCTGCCAGCCTGGGAACAAGTAGCCTACCAAGGTCCCGAGGCAGCAAGCAGGCACAGTCCCCTGGGTCTACTACTGGCTGGGGCCTGTGCAGCCTGATCATGCTCCTTTCAATTATACTGACTAACATGTCTGGGCTTGAACAAATCAGCCTCTGTGAATTAGGCGGCATTATTATAGGAATCTGGACTTTTCCAGACTCCCTGACCTTAATTGATCAGGAGCCTTCTACTGTATCCCACAGTTAGTCCAAAAAACCCTTTCTGAAATTTTAGCTGAATGCAATATTGATTTCTACCCTTTATGCTTTCTGATCCTCATCAAATTGCATACGTTTGCTTGGTATACTACATGTTCCCTTGGCTCTATGGCCAGCACTGTGTAATATGTCCTTTAACACAATCCAGCAAGGGAGCACAGTTCCCATTTTAAGGGTACATACCTTGGTCTGTGGGTAAGCATGAGGCTCTTCTACCTCCCAGGCAGGTTGTCTATAACGGTGGCTCTGAAGAGAACATCTGTTTGGGGAAGGACCTCCATCTGGCTTTCCCTCTGAACCACACAAGCCAAGAGACCCCAAGGATGAAGGAATATTCACTTTCCTTTTTTTCTGACACTTGACAAGGAAAGCAGCCTCCTCTTCCACATACTCAGTCTGAACACTACCCATGCTTTCTTCCTCCCTGTACAAAAAGAGGATTTGCAGTCAAGGGGCAGAAGCCAGACCTCACGTGCTACTCAGCTCTGGGTGTTTCCACCCATCCTCAATGTCAGATGGCCTTTAAACCTTGGAGTCCCTTTAGCTCATAGGGCATACATAGAGCCTGCTGTAGAGCTGTGACCTAAACACGGTGGGAATCCCAGCCTGCAGAGGAGTGAATTTTCTAAGGTCCGAAGCCAATGTACAATTTCATGGGCCATTTTAGAAAAACAGCACAAAGTACAAAAGCTAAATTTTGTATGGAAGTGAATTTTATGAAAACAAAATATATTATAACATTCAAATTTTAGAAAACTGACAAATACCACAACAACCTTAAAATGAAGACAAATAGCAATATTTGTATTAATTATTGGCTAACATACGTCTTGGTAGTTTTCCTATATTTTCAGCTGTATATGCCAACAATTTTACACTGTTTCAAGGCAGAAAACAAAACCATAACTCGCTCCTTTGTTCTGTATGGTTTGCCTCCATTTCCCATGGGCAACCAGTACTAGGCACTGGAGGATGCGTCCGTGAGGTACTGTGGCCTGTAGACTTCTATCCTCCTGCCAACACCAGGCAGGCACCTCAGGAGGCAGGAGCATCCTGAAGCCATTCCCACAACAGAGCAGCCAGGTACCACTCTCCTATTCTAGGATGTGACTGTGATCCACAACACCCAACCTGCCATCATCCCAATGCAACTCCCCCTTTGCAAGATCCCAAAAGTGACTGCAGACACTGCACCAACGATAAAACAACAGAATGTGTTTAGAGAAGTTGGGTAGGAAGAGTGGTTTTAGCTGGTTACAGTTAAAACATCTTAATTTTTCAAATTAAAGAAATGATTGCTTGATCACATGACAGAGATCAGCTCTCCAGACTTTAAAGGGGGTTATGCAAGCTTAGAGCTTCCTCATCTTTATGCAAAACCACTTCTGGACTTTGTTCTCAAGTGAGTGGGTGGCAAGAAGGAGTGAGGAGCGAGGAGGAGCTTGTGGAGAGAAAACCTCTAAACTACTGGGATTACTTAAAGCTCTTAGATGGAATCAAGGGCCAAGAAGAAACAACCAGAGGAGTCGGTTTTGTGCAGGTCCTTGTTACCTTCGTTTCCTTCGAGTAAGTTTTGCTGTTTCCTTACAGCAGACCCAGTATGTCCCTAACCCAAAACTCATGCCCTCGTCCAGCACCCACCAGGTCCATTTGTCTCTTACAACCACACTTTTTCTAGGAAGAAGGAAATCTGGCAGCACAGGTTCAGTGTGTAAGTGGTTTAGCCTGAAAGTTTAACCTCCCATATCCAGTGATCCCACTTGTATGGATAATAGAGTTGCAGATGAGGGAACCTCAGCCTTAACACTCGGCCTGACTCTTACACAAAATGCCTGAGGTAGGAGGATCACAAATCCTAGTTCAGCCTGGGCTAATTAGCATCTTAGTGAGACCCTGCCTCAAAATAAAAAATAAAAAAGGGGCTGGGAATATAGCTCAGTGTGAAGGCCCTGGATTCACTCCCCACTGTGCCCCTCCAAAAGTCATCCTTGATACAAACAAATATATGAATGTGTGATACAATATAAAGGTATATACATGTGTAAAAACAAAATGAATTCATCCCCTCAGGCAAGCTGAAGCACTTTAAGATTCTCAACCTACCCTATAGCCATTCCCATTAATATGCTAGTTTGCTAACAGCAGAGGATTTAAATAGCTGGACATCTACTGAAATGTTGTCCTTTTATTTCTGTCATTAGTTAATTCAGTGATCTCATAAACATAAATGTACACAACATTGTACATTTAAAACCTTGCATATTTTAACTTATGTGAGTAGAAAAGCTTTTTATGTGTAGTTTTAACTTTATATAATTTTAGCCTTATTCATTGAGTTTTTTGTTCTAACACCTGCATAAAACATGACCTCATAGTACTTTGTTCACTAAATCAAAAGTAAACAATTCTTTTTATAATAAATAATTGTTCGACAGACACTTTAGTTCTGTAACTTGGACATTGGGAGGAGCAGAGTGGAAACAATAATATGCAGGATTCTAATAAACCTCTCTAGACAGAAAAGGAAATTACATCTCTAATCTCAAAATCTGATTAAATATGAAAGAGGCGGGTGGTGAGGAACTGTCACATAATCTTGGGGAATTCTTGAAAGGAAAGCATCTATGCTTCATATCATAGGCCTTTTAATTGGGATTCCATATTTCTCTTATAAATATGAAACTGTGTATTACTCGAGGAAATTACATTTGGTTATAAACATTGAAAAGATTGCATTTTTGTTTTTGTAATATCTATGTCATTCAGATGGGAAGGAAAATAAGAAAATTAAAGCTGGCAAATAAAAACTGAGAAGGAAGCAGTGATGACCATAGAAATCAACATGGTTCCCCAGCTGTCTGGTCAGGTCCCACCCGAGGCAGCCCAGAGACCACACCCAGCTTCTTACTGCTCCCTTCCACTCTGGTAGGTACTACACACAGGCTTCCTTTGATGCTCATGATGAAGTCTTTTTTATGGTGGGATGTTTAAATGCTTTTATAAACTCTCACATGCAATTGTTCTGCTTGTCTTTTGATGACTTTTTCCCAACAATTTTATTCACTTGTTCCATCAACAAATATTTATTTTGCACCTAATAAGTACCAGATACTATTTCAAGAATCAGAGATATAACTGTGAGCAAAATCACTGTCATGTAAACATATTAAATCATATAACACTGACATTGTTGTAGGGCAAAATGGTCAAGTATGCACAGTTTTACATTGTTCTACTTAATGTTGGGGAGACAGACTTTAGAAAAATAAACACAATTGATAGGTATTTCTATAGTGTTATACAATGTCCTTTCTAAAAAAATTTTATTTTAAAGAGAGTAAAAATAAAATAATAAAAATGATGCAGAATTTTCATAATAAAATGATAGGAAATTAACAATGGCTATTATATCACATATTGTTATCTTCAAGGTATTTGCTTGGATTACCAGATACATGCATGTAAGATTGATCAAACAGTATAAACACTAACTATTCCTTTCAATGAACTAATAGAAATTAGTAGTACCATTATCTTAGCTATCA